>NW_022111369.1:69440837-69468224 GCF_000313985.2 Echinops telfairi | reverse complement strand
GCCTCTTGATCTATGTACAAGTTCCAAATGAGCACAATGAAGTGTTCTGGAATTCCCTTTCTTCTCAAGGTGATCCACAGTCTGTTAGGGTCTACACAGTTGAATGCCTTGGCATAGTAAATAAAGTCTCTACTTTCTATTTGACATCAGCAGTGATATCACTTGTAACACATCCTCTTCTGAATTCAGCTTGAATTGCTGACAGCTCCCTATCAATGTACTACTGCAATCTTTGTTGGATGATATTAAGCAAAATTTTACTTGTATATGATATCAATGCTATTGTTTTATAATTTAGACATTCTATTGAGTCAGCTTTCTTTGGAATAGGTACAAATATGGATCTCTTCCGGTCAGATGGCCAGGTAGCTGTCTTCCAAATTTCCTGGCCAAGATGAGTGAGTGCCTCCAGTGTTTCATCAGCTTGTTGGAACATTTCACTAGGTATTCCACCAAGTCCTGGACCCTTGTTTTTCACAAAAACTTTCACTACCATTGGTTCTTGATCATACGCTACCTCCTAAAAAGTTTTAATGTCAACTATTATTTTTGGTACAGTGATTCAGGGTATTCTTTCTATCTTCTTTTGATTCTTCCTGCAAAGTTCAATATTTTACACATAGAACATTTTGATATTACCACTTGAGCCTTGAATTTTTTCTTTGTTCTTTCATTTTAAGTTATGCTGAATGTGTTTTCTTCCTTTGTAGTTTTCTAATTCTAGACGTTTGCACATTTTCTTATAATGTTTTACTTTTTTTCTGGAGCTGCCCTTTGAAATTTTCCGTTCCGCTCTTTTACTTTTACATTTCATCCTCTTGCCTTCACTGCTCTATGATTAAGAGCCAGTTTCAGAGCCTCTTCCGTTATCCACTTTGACCATTTCTTTCATTCATAGCCGTAGTGAACCTACATACAACAGAACACAGTGCTCTGATCCTGTATCACCCTTACATGTTGGGCCCTTTTGAAGCAATCCTTCTAATGTAGGGTTGTCATCTTTGTTGCTGACACTTTAAGTTTCCAAACATGATGTCCTGCACCAGAAACGTGTCCTTTCTGACAAACTGTCCAAAGAGAGAGACAAAATCTCAGTATTTGTGCTTCTGAGAAACCTGGCTGTACTACAGTATTTACAATTTGTTCTTCTGGAAGCTCATGATATGCTCAATATTCCTCAAACACCATAATTCAAATGCATCCATTGTTCTTGTGTTGGTCTAGGTTGAGTGAAGAAACAAATTCATAGACACTCATATGTGAATATAAGAAAGAGCTTTACATACAAGAGCAACTGAATATTGAGAAAACATCCCATCCCAGTCCAGATCAAGTCCATAAGTCTGATATTAGCCCATATATCCAATACCAATCTATAAATTCCTCTTCAGACTCACACAACACATGCCTAATGCAGAAAGATCACAGACCAGTGGATGGAAAGTCTTGTGGATCCAGTGGCAGTGGAAGCATCTCAGCACTGGTGGGGGTCTCCACATGGCTCTTTCAGCTCCAGGGCTCTAATGTAGCTCCACGTGCTTGTCGGCAAGAATGTCTCACAGGGAGTGAGTATGTGTCCTGCCTCCAGCGAGCTATTTATCCCCTTAGCACCTCCAAATGAGTCATCAAGCTGCAACCTGATTGACAGGCTAAACTCCAGCCTTTCACTCTTAATATTCTTGAATTGACAACAGATTATGTAACTACAGCAGTTCTTCTTTTTTTTCTTAATGATTGTTTAGCTTTTCCATGCATACAAACCAAATGAAAGTACCATGGCTTGTGTCAGACACACTTTAGTCCTCAAAGAGGCATCTTTGCTTCACAAAGTTCTTTCCCAGAAGATTCGCCTAACACAATATGTCTTTTGCTTTCTAGACTACTGTTTCCATGGACATGGGCTATGAATGCAAGTGAAACAAAATGTTTGACAACTTCACTATTTTCTGTGTTTATCAGAATGTTGCTCATTGATCCACCTTTAATCCCTTTTAGGGACTACCATTTTAAAAATAAGAAAAATATAATTTTCTTTGGCTACTTTTTTATTCAAGTAATGAGTCAGAATAAGAATATAGTTCTTTGAATCCAAGTTGTGCACAATGGGCTTAAACATGACAATTGTGAAGATGATGCAGGAGCATGTAGTGTCCCATTCTGTTATAAATAGGTCACCAAGAATCAGAGCCAACTCGTCAGCTCGTAGCAACATCACACTAAATGTCCTACCAAGAAATCAGGCACGTAGTAGCTGTAACACTATACTATTAACTCTGAATCCATTCTAGGATAGAAGCAATCTGTTCTCCCACCCACTCCACGTGGTAAAGGCCCACCTAATGAGTTTTCAACCTTGAATAGACTAAAATCGTCAGATAGTCATTGAACACTAGTGCTAGAACACGGCATATTTTACTTGGCACATGGAAAAGCACCATACCTGTAAATAATCAGATGTTTTCTACCCCAGTAATTATAATTTTCCACAATATATATTTCTGTTGATTTAGATCTTTTAAAGTATTGGGGAATTGCTTGATTATAACAAAATCAATAATAAAATACAACACCTGCATAGTCTTTGTAGTTTATAAGATATTTCAGATGCATCAACTTAGATTGACCTTCCTATGTGAAACTTTGTCTTATTCTTATTTACTTTGGAGCTAGTTTCATCTGGGAAGGAGCTTTACTGATGCAGTTCAAGTGTTTGTCTCCTAATCATAACTCATCAGCTTTGTCATGGGAGAAAGAGGTGGCAGTCTGCTCCAATACAAAGTATAGCCTTAGAACACAGATGTGGCCGTTCTACTCTGTCCTTTAGTGTCCCTAGATGTTGGACTCTACTCAGCAGCAACATGTTCAATTCTGGGAAGCCCTCTCTGATCCCTATAAACCAAGCTCGCTTCCCCTGTCTTGAGTTTCTCCAGCATTTAACTCGCTTATATCTCTCAGCACTCACTTAATTCTCTCATCTCCATCTGAGCTCCACGAGAATGGAGACTTTCTATCTCATCCACTGTTGTAGACTCAAACCTTAGTAGAGTGGCACACATTAAATACTAAATAAATATTTGTTCAGTTAAAAAAAAAAGATGGACAGACCAATACATAAAAGAAATTCCCAGACAACTTGAGAATGAGAGAAATAAGAAATCTGCAAAGATAAGAGAAAATGTGGTAGCTAATGCAGGCAGGCTGAGTCAGGCCCTCCAATCAGTCATTTTCCCTGCAGTTTCTGCACTACCAAATTTCCTCAACCATTCAAGCATTAGCATAATGGCATCTGTGACTGCAATTCTAATAAGGCAAAATTAGAACAGGGCAAGAATGCTGATATTTTTTTTTTGCTTTAATTGTTTTATATCTAGTCCATTGATAAGGTGTTTGCAAATCAGATACTGCCTGAAAGCTCCCTTTTTGGCTAATAGCCGTTACAATTCAATAGGAGCATGGTTTGCTTTCGATATCTTTTGTACCATAACTGAATCCATTAGTTCTTCTTATCAAATGCATGAAATACACTAGAAGAAGATGATAGAGATTATCTCCTTCCTGTGCCTTTGTAAACCTCACAAGAGTTTAAGGTCTGGGAACTGACAGAAAGGGAGATTTTATCTTTCACAAAATAATCATAAACATAGTTAAACCAACTACACTCTGGAGACTCATACTGATTTGTAATGGGAAGTGAAAGTCACATAGCCCTGGCCAGAATGTTTCTTTTTCAATTCCAGGAGAGTTGATCAATAAAATAATCTTGGCACCACTTAGGTTAGAATAAAATGGCCAACAGAAATATGGACTACATCTAACATTGAAATTTCTGTATCAAATAAATGATACTATTTTTCCCATTTCCTTCCCTGCTTCACTTCATCTCCCTGTCTAAGCGCTGCTAGGATCCATTTATCGTCACTGAAAAGCCAAGTGGTTGAATTTAAAAATACGTGTATAAAATACACGTACTATGCTCTGCCTCGTAGACTTCCTTGAAATAAAGCGGCCATAATCTTCCTGACAGCTGCCGCCATTGTGATGCGGATCATAAACGCTGGTAAAGACACAGGGAGGCTGGGTTACCAGATAGCACTGTGCTCATATATCCTCTTTCTAATAAACATCAGAGAAATTATTACTTTCTGAAAGCATAATGCTTCAACATTTGTATTTCAAACTTCCTCTATTATAAGGAATCAGTGTTCTCCATGCTATTTCCCCCGAGAATCTGCCAGTGTAAATGGGCCACCCTTGGGCTCCATAGCACAGGATTGAAAGCTCATAGGTCCTATATCAGTAGGAGAAAAGCTAGTGTTGGGGAACCGTGAAGTGAGCTATAATCCAGACTTGCAAATAATGCTCTTTGAGATTCCTATTCTGTTTATGGATATAAAATAATTTAAAGAGCTTAGATAGTTTCCCCATAAAAAATTTTACTCTCAAGTTTTAAGTAAAGTTAATGATGCTTCAATGTTTGCTATGAATAATAGCTTATTCTTATATACTTCTTTATTTACTGTTTTATCTAGCACATTAATGTAAACTAAGTCTAACTCTAGATAAGATGCAGGGTTCCAAGAATATGTGGCATTAAATTGAGTTGCTTTATAGTTTCATTTGATGTCAATGATAGTTTCATTTATGTTAAACTGATATGCTAGTGACGGTAAGTTAATGAGCCCCAGCGGTGCAACTGTTAACTGCTTAGTTGCTCACACAAAGATCGACGGTTTGAAACTACTCAGTAACTCCACAGAAGATCTGATCATATTCCTCGAGCCAAATTACATCTGATCAAGTTCTACAGGGCAGTTCTGCTTTCTGGCACTGGATCACTATAAGTTGAAATCACCTCCCCAGCATTCAACAGCATCAACAGCACTACGTTATAAAATGAGTATATAATCAACGACACAATTGTATCTCCCCCAGAAAACCAGGGATCTGTTGAATGGAAAGTGATCATTGTGTCCCTCTCTTTCATTGACACACATACAAACCTCATGAGTCATGCAGACGGACGCCTGCCGTAAAGACACCAAATCAACCAAAAGTTCCGACCATTATAGTGATCCGTGTTAATTCAACACAATTGTACACCCTGTTTTAAGAAAGAAAGAAAACAGCAGTCATAAAATAAATTTCATAATTTGTTCATTTCATTTATTCTTTCCTTCAACAAATGTCTAGTGAGTACTTACTGTAAGTCACTGCACTAGATGCTGGAGATACAATTACATAAGAAAAAGATGCTATCCATTCTCTTAAGGGTTTTATGTTCCAGTAGTGAAAAGTCAAATAAGAGTTTAACCAGTACAAGTCAACAATTCATACATTACCATGTGAAGCTGCCCTATACTTGTATAATTGCCTTTCCTCCACACAGTTTTAAATGTATGTGATTGGCTAAATTAATGACACTCTCAATAGAAACCACCATTTGTTAGTTTGTTATACTGTGGGGACATTCGTGTTGCTGGGATGCTGGAAGCTGGGCATTCTCCAGATGAAATGCACAGAAATCAAGTTGACTCCACCTGAGAGAAGAGACAGAGAAGCCTACTCTCAGCCACTAAAACCAGGCCGGCGGCTGACGGTGGAAAAGATCATGAAGAGCTCGACTGTGGGTTCTGCTTGAAGCTGAAGAAAATGAAAACAAGACCACAGGCGGCAGAAGAGGACTTGGCGTCTGTCCCAGCTGGAGTCGAAGAGCATCTCAAGAACAGACCGACACACTTAACACGCACGATGGAAGACTTGATGATCCGTGAGGTGACATCAAGGAAATCAAACATGAAGAGAGTGAAAGGTCATTATAAGGGGGGGGGGGGGTGTCAGAAGAGACTCAAACTTGCTCTTAATCAAGGAAATGAAAATGAACGAAACAATGAGGTGAAATCTGCAGACACTGTACCAAAATGAATTAGTTGGCTTTCAAGCATTTCAAGAGGCAGAATATGAGCAAGAATTGGCAGAACTGAAAAAAGAAGTTCACACTGCACTAAAAGCATCAACCAAACACAAGGATCAGCCAAACATAGGGACTGATGGAATATCAACCGAAATGTTGAGAACATTGGATGGAACACATACATATGTTTGAGATGAGGGCCAGAGGCATGGTTTTACCATGGTTGCAGACTTGCTGTTACTGTACTATAATGAACAAAGAGGAATGCTAGAGCAGTGGGGTTTTTTTAAGTGGCATTTCTCAATTCCTATGCGTATATCTAAAAGGTGTCTGATGACGTGAAACACTTATCACATGTGCTGGTACTCCCCTCGCCTAAACTGCAACAGAGACTGCTGATCAGTCGTGAGCGTGGACTCATCCTTATTATTCCATTCAGCATGATATGCTTGTAACTGCCAATTGATATGATAGGTTAATTTCTACTTTTCATGCTTTCCCTGAAAAGGCCTCTAATTTGGTATTATTTATTATATTTTATTCCAGTGAGAGCAAAAAAGCAGCTGGACAGCTCAAAGAAACATTCCACACCAGGTTTGCGGATTATGTTGGCAGATTATATTTCCAGGTTATATATAAACTGGTTCAGAAGCATCAATCTGTAGACTAGTTCTAGTCTTCAATTGATTTTTTTAATCACTCCATGGGTATGAAGGGTTCATTAATAAGGGGAATAAATGGTCCAGATCTGATTGGCTCATTAGAATCACCTTGGGAGCTTTTTAAGTATACGCAGTCCCCACATTATGAGAGAGAGTGCTTCCTACGTCTCTAAATCATTAAGTCAAATTTGCAGGTGAGGCTGAACAGGTGCATACCCTTCTTAGTTAGCCTTATTTAGTGCAAGAAAAGGTTCCAGTCCCTGTCGATGCCTCTAAGCTTCACATGCATCAAGAATTTGTTGAGTGGGGATTTGTGCAATCTTTTAAAGTAAAAATGAATTTAAATATATTAAAGGTCAAGTAAGAGTTGTCTGTAAGTCAGATGTTCACAACTTAGAGACTGTCTGTATGTAGAACACTAAGCTCGAATCATTCTCTTTAGGGTTCATGCTATGGACCATTGAGTGAACTGGTTCTGACTCAGTGATCCTCTGTACAACAGAATAGAATGCTATCTGGTCCCACACCATTCTGATTTTGGTGGTATGTATGAGTTATTGAGGGACTTCCTCTTTTTCAATGACTTTGACTTTACCAAGCAAGAGGTCCTTTTCCAGGCCTAGTTATCCCTCTACATAACATGTCCAATGGATGTGAGACAAAATCTTGCTTCTACAGAGTATTTTTGCTACACTTCCATCAAGTTAGATTGTTTGCTTTTCTGACACTTTCAATAATGTGTTCAATATTCTTCACCAGCATCACAATTGAAATTCATCAATTCTTCTTCAATCTTCCATTTTCATTTTACAGCTTTAATATTCATATTAGGTGATTAAAAATACAATGATTTCCACCAGGAGCACCTTAATATTCAAAGTGACATCATTGCTCTTTAAAACTTTAAAGAGATCTTGTGCAGCAAATTTGCCCAATGCAATACCTCTTTTGATTTCTTTACTGCTGCTTCCAAAAGCATTGATTGTAGATACAAGCAAAATTAAATCTTTAACTAATTTAATTTTTTCTCAGTTCTTTTCATGATTTCTCTATTAAGGACTTTGCTTTTCTTCGCACGAAGTTGTAATGCATACTGAAGTCTGCAGTCTTTGGGTTTGATCTGTAAGTGCTTCAAGTCCTATGCACTTTCAGCACATAAGGTTGAGTCATCTACCTATTGTAAATTGTTAATGATCCTTCCCCCAAACCTGACGGTGTGTTCTGCTTCATATAGCCCTTCTCAGATGAGTTGCTCAGCATACAGATTGAATAAGAATCTAGAAAGGATACAACCCTGAGGCACACAATTTCTGATATTAAACCTTGGAGTCTTCCCTTCTTTTGTTCAAATGACTGCCTCGCATTCTACATATAGGATCCAGGGGAGGGTTCTGCAATTTCCATTCTCTGATAATCAGATCTAGAAATCAAGTGAATATGAGGGGAGCTGCAAAACTCTTGGAAAATGGAATTAAATGATAGTAGAATTTATCCATGAACTTTTTAATTATTATAATATTGCAAACATAATAGACTGTGCCTTCTAACAGAAAAAAACCCTACCCAGCCGGGCACCATCCTTACAATTGTTCCTATGCCTGAGCCTATTGTAATAGCCACTGTCTCAATCCATCTTATTAAGGGTCTTCCTCTTTTTCGCTGCCCCTCCATTTTACCAAGCATGAAATCATTCTGCAGACTGGTCTTTCCTGATAATATGTCCAAATTATGTAAGAAAAAGTGTTTCCAGTCTTGCCTCTAAGGAACATTGGTCAAACTTCTTTCAAGACAGATATGTTTGTCCTTTTAGCAGTCTACGGTACTTTCAGTATTCCTATCCAGCACCACAATTTAAAGGCATTGATTCTTCTACGATCTTACTTATTCAATGTTGGGCTTTCACGTCTATATGAGGCAATATAAACTACCATAGCTTGAGTCAGGCACACCTTGCCCCTCAAAGTAATATCTTTGCTTTTCAATACTGCAAATGGATTTCGTGCAGCAGATTTACTTGATGCAATGCTTCTTTTGATCTCGTGATGACTCATTCCAGGAGTACTGATTGTGGATTCAAGCAAGACAAAATTCTTGACAATTTCCACCTTTCCTTCATTTATCATGATGTTACCTATTGATCCAATTATGAGGATTTTGGTCTTCTTTACATTGAGTTGAATCCATGCTGAAAGGTGAAATCCCTGTATTCATCATCAAGTGCTTCTTCAACTCCTCTTCACTTTCAGCCAGTAAGGTTATGTCATCTGCACATCATAGATTGTTAAGTCTTGATGTCAATCATGATGTCACGTTCTTCTTCATAATCCAGTTTCCCTGATTGTTTGCTCAGCATGCAGGTTGAATAAGTGCAGTGAGAGGGTCTAACTCTGATGCACACCTTTCCTGATTTTAAACCAGGTAGTATTCCTTTGTTCCATTCACACACTGCCTCTTTTTCCAGGTACACATGAACACACTGAAGTGTTCAGGAATTACAGTTGTCAAGTTCATCCAGAGTGTGTTCTGACCCACAGAGTCCAATGCGTTGGCATACTCAAAAACACAAGTAAAAGTATTTCTTGTACTCTGTGTCAGCAGCAATGTTAGCTCTTGTTCCACATCCTCTTTGGAGTCTGATCTGAGTTTCTGGCAGCTCCCTGTGAATGTACTGTGGCAACTCTGGGTGGATGATCTTCAACATTATTTGACTTGCTGTGATGTCTATAATTTGAGCATTCTGTAGAGTCACCTTTTTTGGAACTGGTGCAGATACAGATTTCTTCCAGTCAGTTGGCCAAGTAGCCATCTTCCAGATTTCTTGGCACAGCTGAGTGAGTGCTTCCAGTGCTTTATCACCTTGCGGAAGAAACATTTCATCGGCTATTCCATCCATTTCGGGAGCCTTGTTTTTGTTAATAGTGCATTCAGTGCAGTTTGAACTTCTTTCAACACTATTGGTTCTTGCTCATATGCTACCTGCTCAAATGGTTATGTGTCGACTAGTTCTTTTGGGTACTGTGACTCTGTGTATTACTTCAATCTTCTATCTGTGCTTCCTGCAGCATTTAATATTTTTCCCATAGAATCTTTCAATATTTCAACTCAGGCCTGAATTTTTTTCTTCAGTTCTTTCTTTGTCTTCGGTTTAAGATATGCTGAGTGTGTTGGTCTGGGTAGACATGAGAAACAAATACATGGACACATATGTGTATAAGAAAGAGAAAATTTATATACAAGAGCAATTGAACATTGAGAAAACATCCCAGCTCAATCCAGATCAAGTCCATAAATCTGATATCAGCCCGTATCTCCAATACCAATCTATAAAGTCCTCTTCAGACTCATGAAACACATGCAATGACACCGAATGTAGAAGATCACAGGCCAGTGGGTAGAAAGTCTCTGGATCCAGTATCACTGGAAACATCTCAGCGCTGGCAGGGTCTCTGCATCAGGGTGGGTTCATGTGTCTTGTCAGCTGCTCTGTCTCCCAGGGTGTGAGCAGAGAGAAAGTGTCTCCCACCTCCAATGAGGAATTCCCAGATTTCCCAGATTCTCAGGAGAAGGCCAAACCCACACAGAGGCCTCATTGGCTATGATCTGATTGACAAGCTAGACTCCACCCCTACACTCTTAATCCTCAAATTGACAAACGAGTATATATCTACCACACTGAGAATGTTATTCCTTTTTGTGTTTTCCAACCCTAGGTCTTTGCACATTTCATTGCCGTGATTGACTTTATCTTCTCAAGCTGCTCTGTCAACCTTTATCAACAGTTCTTTTACCTCGTCATTCCTTAAATCTGCTTTAGCTACTCTACTATTAAGAGCAAATTTCAGAGTCTCTTCTGACGTCCACTTTAATGTTTTGTTTCTTTCTTGTCTTCATAATTTACTTTCACTTGTTCATGAATGTAGTTCTTGATGTCCGCAGGTCTTCTTTAATTAGTGGTCAATGTAGCAAATCTACTTTAGAGATGGGCTCTAAATTTAGGTGGGCTTTACTTAAGTCAATATTTTGGCTTTCATGGACTTGTTTTTATTTTCCCCAACTTCAACCTGAACTTACATGTGCATGACTGATGGCCCATTCTACAGTTGGCCCCTGGCCTGGGTTTAGCTGCTGATATTGAGCTTCTCCATTTTCTCTCCCCACAGATGTAGTCAAACTTATTTCAGTGTATTCCATCTATAAAAGTTCATGTGTATAGTATCATTCTGTGTTGTTGAAAAATGGTATTCGCTATGAACAAGTCATTGGTCTTGCAAAATTCTATCATATTATCTCCAACTTTGTTTCTATCACAAAGACCATATTTTGCGACTACTGTATCTTGCTCTTTGCTTCCAACTTTTGCATTCCAGTCATCAATAATTATCAATGTATCTTGATTGCATGTTTGATCAATTTCAGACTGAAATGATCTCTCCTTCTATGTTACCTCTCTGAGTATAGTATTTTTGTTCTTGATCGGTAGTCTCATCATCCCAAGAGGACTGCCACCGTGTCATGCATCCTTCCCTCAGATCACAACATCCAAAGAAGTAAAAGAGAAAAGGGAATCAATCAGCTTTGTCCTTTATCAAGAAGCAAAATATTTCCTAAAAGATCTTCACCAGATTTTCTCTTTCATTCTGTTGGCTACTGGAGAGTGACATGGGTCATTGACAGATGAAAGGAAATTTTGTATATGCTTCACAATTCAACTCTAAAGCTAATAGAATTCTGTGAGAAAATAAGAAGGATAAATTTATGTTTGGATGGGCAGCCACTGTCTATCCCAATTTTATAGTGATTTGAATCTAGATTCTTAAAGAAAATAAGAATTAATAGTTCTAACTCTGGCCCATACGTGAAGAAACTGAGGCTGGTAGGAACTAACAAGCTTACCTGCGGCCCCTCTGCATGACTGTTTAGGCTTGATTTCAGTAAGTTTGATCTTAGAGAAGGAGCTCTGCTCTATTTATTATGTCAAACACTTCTCTCTAACACCACATGAGTTAACAGTAGTCAGAAAATATGAAGTTTTGTGCATAAGAATAATAGTGCTGTAAAAATAGTATTTCTCCAAAAGCTGATCTTGAAATTCCATATGCCATATTTCTAATCATATGTTAATGCCAAAATCTAGATCATTCCACTAACCTTCTTGCTTTTTCTTTCTATGCACTCTAATGGCAGGGTATAAGGGTAGGAAATCCTTTGTACAAAGAAATAGAGCACAATTCAATTAATAATTTCAATTTCATTTGGCATTACAGGTGTTTTTAAAAATTATTGTCTTTCTCTCAATGAAAGCAAGACCATTAAATGAAAAGAAATCCCTTTGCAGATTGAGAAGTCAATGTCACTAAATGAGTCAATGGATTCAAAATGACAAAGACTTAAAGCTCAGGGAAGATTTTATAGTGTCTTTTATCCTGTGACTTTGGGTGGTAGGCCTTGAGAGAAATACAAAATTCATTGTAAAGATGTGTAATAAGCTAAAAAATTTTTAAAAGCCTCTTACCAGATGTAAAAAGACAGATGACATTGAACAGTTCAATATCATTTTCCAAGCAGAGTGCATTAAAAACAGAGGAACAAAGTAAATTTAGATTAAGCCAATCTAAAAGTTAAATAAACAAAATTTATTAGAATTTATGAAATCTAACTTTCTGTCCTTGTCCTTAATAATTTGAACTGTTAGTCATACAGGAAAACTTTAAAAAAACAAGTATCATTTGAGTCTCAACAGTTTTCTTTAATTAACTCTCTAGCCTAATGTCAGTCCATTGTTTTCAAATGGTGATTAACTTCTGCTCCACTGTGTGAACAGTGACCAAGCTGTGTCTCGACAGCAGCTGCCATTTCATACCTGAAAAAGCAAAGGAGATGACCGCCTGCTGGATTGGGATAATGGCTAGGGGAGCATAAAAATGAAAATGCCCTTGAATTCTTCAAGACACAGTGCTAATCATTTGGATTAGCCATAAAGATCCATACAGATGAGTTTCTTTCCTTCATCTCCAGTAGTAAAGGAGAGCATATTTATTCAACAATTATCAAATAGTGGGCCAGATACTACACTGTACTGAAAATTAATATTGAGACACACTCTGCTCTTTTGGAATTTGTAATCTTGTAGAAAAGATCAATAGCCACACGGAAATATGTATAAGTGCTTTCAGGAGGGAGTACTAGTGCTGTAAAAGCCTGGCAGATTGTGATTTTTGTAGGACTAGAAGACGTGGCAGTGCACTGGGTTAAGTGTTGGATTGCTAACCACAAGTAGAGCAGTCCTATCAAAATAGTCCTGTATATTAAATAAAATAAATTTGAAAATGAATGTTAAATAGCCAAGATTATGCAGATGACTCTTACTATAGACAACAAAGAGTTCAGTTAAGTTTTTAGAGAATGGAGGCAGGAAGCAGTTCCTGGGTGATCCAGGTAAGCACTCAAGTGCTAGACAAGGTTTGTGGTTTGAACTCACCCAGAAGTGACTTACAAGGGAGGCCTAGTGATCTGTTTCCAAAAGGGCACAGACTGACGAAACTCATACAGAGCACAGTTCTACAGATATGCATGGGTTCACAATGAATCAGAGCCAATTCAACGACAATGCACAACAAAAACAACCTGAAAGTCTTAACCTAGGCGCTGAGAAGGTTTGGATCAGTTGTATAATAGAAAGAGTAGAGTGGATAAAAGGAAGCTTGCTCTTATTATCAATTGATATAGTCATATTAACCACCTTCACCTATCTAAGTTTTGGACTACCATACGAGATACCCATCGACCTTGTTATCAAAGCAGTTTTGTTGTTGTTGTTGCTGCTGCTGCTGCTGTTGTTGTTAGGTGCCATCAAGTCAGCTCCTAGTAAACCTATGTGCAACAGAAAAAATGACTGCATTGTCCTGTGCCTTCCTCACAATTGTTCCTACCCCTGAGTGCATCTATATAGCAACTCTGTCAATCCATCTCTTCCAGGTCATTCATTTTTTTGGTGGCCCTTCCAATTTATCAAACATGATGTCCTTCTCCAGGGACTGGTCTCTCCTGAGAATATGTCCGAAGTATGTAAGAACAGGTCTTATTCTTCTCGCCTCTAAGGAGCATCTTGACCTTATTTCTTCCAATTCAGATCTGCTTGTCCTTTCACCAGTCCATGGTGCTTTTCATATTCTTCTCCAGCACCACAATTCAAATGCATAAGTTCTTTCATGGTCTTCTTTATTCAGTGTCCCACTTTCACATGCATATGATGCCATGAAGAATATCATGGTTTGGGTCTTAGTCCTCAATGTAACATCTTTGTTCTTCAATACTCTAAAGAGATCTTGGACAGGCAATTTACCTAATGCAATATGTCTTCTGATCTCTTGACTGAAGCTTCCATAAGCATTGATTGTGAATCCAAGCAAGAAAACAACCCATGACAATGTCAACATTTTCTTCATTCATCACTTTGTTACCTATTGGTCAAGTGTTGATCATTTTAGTCTTCCTTACATTGAGTTACAACCCATTTTGAAGGCTACAATTATTGATCTTCATCAAGTGCTTCAATTCCTCCTCTCTTTCAGCAAGCAAGGTGTGTCATCTGTATAGCTCAGATTATCAGTAAGCCTTCATCCAACTCTGATGCTTCACTCTTCTTACAATCCAACTTCTCTAATAATTTGCTCAGCATGTAGATTGAACAAGTGTGGTGAAAGGCTTTAACCTTGACACATACCTTCCCTAGTTTTAAACCATGCAGTACTCCCTTGTTCTGTTCACACAACTGCTTCTTGATCCATGTACAAGTGACTCATGATCACAAGTATCTGGGAATTCCCATTTTCTAGAAGTTTTTCACAGTCTATTATGGTCCACACAATGGAATGCCTTTATATACTCAATGAAATACAAGCAAACATATTTCTGGTATTCTTTGCTTTGAGCCAAGATTCATTTGGCATCAGCAATGATATCCCTGGTAACATTCTTTTATCAAGCCAGCCTGAACATCAGGCAGCTCTTTCAATGCACTGCTGCACCCCTTGTTGAATGATCTTCAGCAAAATTTTATTTGTGTGCTATATAAATGATATCCTTCTATAGTTTGGGCATTCTTTTGGGTAACCTTTCTTTGGAATGGACACAAATATGGATCTCTTCCGGTCAGTTGGCCAACTAGAGAACCCTGTCTAACACAACAGCTGTCTTCCAAACTTCATGGCATAGAGAGTAAGTGTTTCCAGTGCTTCTTCAGCTTTCTGAAACGTTTTCATGGGTAGTCCATCAATTCCTGGAACCTCGTTTTTAGCTAATGAATTCAGTGCAGTTTGAACTTCTTCCTTCAGCCTCATTGGTTCGTACTCATATGCTACCCCCGGAAATGGTGGAATGTTGACTGGCTCTTTTTAGTAGTGACTGTGTATTCTTTCCATCTTTTCTTGATGCTTCTTGCGTCACTCAATATTTTGCACACAGAATTTTTTAAAATTGCAATTTTAAAAACTTGAATTGTTTTCTTGAGTTCTTTCAGTTTCATGTACACTGAGCATGTTCTTCCAGTTTGGTTTTCTAGTTCTGGGTCTTTGCACATTTGTTATAACATTTGGCTTTGCCGTCTCAAGCTGCCCTTTATAATTTTTTATTCAACTCCTCGATGTTATCCTTTCTTCAATTTGATTTAGCTACAGTAAAATTTGTAGTGTCCCTTCTGGAATCCACTTTGACCTTTTCTTTCCTTCCTGTCTTAATAACACTTTGCTTTCTCCATGACTGATGGTCTTGATGTCCTCCCACAGCTCATAAGTTCTATCATTAGTGTTAAATACATCAAGTCTATTCTCGAGATGTTCTTGAGATTCAGATGTGATTGACTCAAGGTCATATTTTTATTTTTTTGGATTTGTTTTCATTTTCTTCAGCTTTATCCTGAACTTACATATGAACAGTTGATAGTTGATTCCACACTCAACCCCTGGTCTGGATTTAGATGCAGCTTCTCCATTGTGTATTCACATGATGTAGCCAATTTGATTTCTGTTATTCCATGGTGGGAAGTCCATGTGTATAGTCATCTTTTGAGTTGTTGAAAAAGGTATGTGCTATGAACAAGTCATTAGTTTTGTAAAATTTTATCATGCTATCTCCAGCTTCATTTCTATAACCAAGTCCATATTTTCCAACTACTGTTTGTTCCTCTTTCTTTCCAACTTTTGCATTCCAATCACAAATAACTATCGGTGCATCTTGACTTCATGCACAAAGTGAATAATAGTTGTATTGATTGGATTTCCTTATAGGAAAAAAAATAAAGTTGTAATCCAATCATGGATAGCATTGTACTTCATGAGGGATTTAGCAGGATCTTATCTGACAATGAGTGCCACACCATTTCTCTTGATTGTATTATTCCTGGTGTAGAATTTCTGATTCAAAATGGCCAAGTCCAATCCATTTCTGCTCAGTAATGCCTAGGATATCTTTCTTTATGGGTTCCATTTCATTTTTATTGACTTCAATTTTTCTAGATTCATATTTCTGTACACTTCAAGTTCCAATCATTATCAGATTTTCACAGTTATTTCTCCTTACCTTCAGTAGTTCCCCATCAGCAAAAGAAGATCCAGAAGCCTCCACTCACACAAATTTGACCTGACTCATGTCTCCATGGTCAACTCTTCTCCAAGAAATCATCTCCTTCTCAGTCATGTTTAGAGTGCCCTCGAACCTAATGGGTTTGTCTGGCAGCAGTATTTTCGACAGTGTTCTGCTTCCTTTGTTTAAGCTTTCAGTTTTTGACAATGCTTCAAGGCTATGCATGAGATTTTCAGTGGCAGCTTCCTCTGAAGTGAACAGTTGGCTACTCTTAATCTGGAAGCTCTGCTGACACCTGTTCACTTGAGTGACCCTGCTAGTATTTGAAATACCAGTGACATAGACTCCAGCATCACAGTAACTCACATGCCACCACAGTATGACAAGCTGATAGACAAGTGGTGGTGGTGGTGGTTTGTTTCCACCAAGTTGGTTCTGACTGTCAAGCAACCCTGGGCACAGCAGATGAAACCCCGCACCATCCTCACAAATCTCATTAAAGGTCTTCCTTTTTCTCTGACTCTCTAGTCTTGGTCAAGCATAATGTTCTTTGCCAAAGACTGTTCTCTCCTGATAACATATCCAAAGGACATGAGAAAAAAATTAACCGTACTAATTTCTAAAGAGCATTCTGATTCTATGCCTTTCAGTACAGGTTTGTTAATTCTCCTGGTAGACTATTATATAGTTAATATCCTACACCAATACCATGATTCAAGGGCATCAGCTCTTCTTTGGTCTCTCTTATTCATTGTCTACCTTTCACATACATATGAGATGAAAGATCAAAAAACAGAAATTTTTCCATACTCAATAATTGATACAAAATTTTGTCCTTAAATCAAGAATCTGTAAAACCTATATCTTATTTTTTTTCTTGGTTATAGAAGATGTTGTTGTAATCTTCCAATTAGATTTCCAGAAATTTTCAAATTATTAAAATTATCTCCCTAACATATGCAATGGAAAACCTCTGAACAAGATACATTTACTTATTTCTTTTGTCTAATACACTAATTACATATTTTTAAAAACAAACCCACTGCTATGGGGCCATTGCTGACTCATAGCGAGCCCTGGGTCACCGTGGGTTGTCGAGACCGTAACTGATTATCAGAGTAGCAAGCCCACTCTTTCTCCCATGGAGCTGCTAGTGGTTTCAACCTCATAACCATGCATATTACAGCCCAGAGCATAAACATTACGCAACCAGGGCCCCTCAAGGCAGATGTTAAATTAGTCCTCAAGTAATTTGATATGAATTTGACAATCCACCTTTTATTCAGGGGTTCCTATATATCTAGAGATAGCTGGAACCTTAACATTCAATCGTAAAAGTATTTGAAAGATTGATCAACTCTAAGCTAAACCAAAATTTTAAAGTATAAACCGCATAACAAGTAATTATCTCTTTTTTCCTCAAATCTCTCATATGTAACTTGATCCCTTTCTTTCTTCTTATTTTGTTTTAAAACAAAGAAACTAGCACTTAGCATATTTGTTGTTGTTGTTGTTTAGTTTGGGTTTTTTTATGTCTTGGTATTAAGAGAAAATAATTGTTCTATTGCTGAACATCAGTAAGGTTGTATATTTGTTTTGTTTTTTAATTTTAATATGAATTGGGTAAAGGCTTACAGAATAGAGCATCCATTGTTTATGAACATGATATCATACACATTTTGTTGCATCTCATTGATTGCTATCCCTAATGTATCATCATGTGTCCAACTTCCTCCCTGTACTTCATACTTCCATTCCTGTTTCTTTCCTAACCCTTCAGAATTTTTCCATTGGATAAATGCTGCCCTTTTCATCTCAAATGAAAATTTATAAGAAATGGTAGCACTACCAATTTAGCTAGATTAATTAATGTGCCTACTTGTTCAACAATTACCAAGTAATGGGCCAGATACTATACTGTACTGAAGATTAATGCTGAGACACACTTGATTCTTTGGGGATTTTTAATCTTGTAGCAGACACAAATGACCTCACAAAAATATGTAGGAATGCTTGAAATTGGATTACTAGTACTATAAAACCCTACTAGGCTATGATCTTTGTAGGATGGTGAAGACTCCTGATGGTGCAATGGGGTAAGCATTGGACAGCTAACTGTGAGGTCAGTGTTTCAACCCTTCCAGCTATTTCCCAGGACAAAGATGAGGCTTGATGCTCCCATAAAGATTTAATGTCGAAGAAACCCTGAGGAGCAGTTCTCTCCTCTAAACTACTCAGTCAATATACTTCAGAATTATCTTGAATAAAATGGATAGATCAATAATATTCCTTTAGGCAAGTAATCTACAAGCTAACAAATAAGTGAAAATTAAGGGGTGGGGGGAGAGAAAAACCCTGTGACAAAAGAAAGCATAGGGTAAGCCAGTTTTCCAAATGTGGTTCAAGGAACCTAGTTGCAATCATGTAAGAGTTTAGTTGTGTTAGAGTTCTTAACGGCAAGGATGATGAAATTTGCCTGACCTACCTTGGACCTGTGGTCAGGAGATAGCGATCCCTGGAGAAGGCCATCTTGCTCAGTGAAATCGAAGGGCAGTGAGAAAGAGGCAGCTCTCCTGGGAAAGAGATTGACACAGTGGCGGCAACACTGAAATCAAGCACTGGAACAATAGTGGGGATGGTTCGGGACCAGGCTGTGCGCAGGGTCATGATGAGTTGGGACCAACTCCCAGGCGCCTTACAACAGCTGCGTCTATCACTCTCGTTTTCTCGTGAGCACACTGGACAGTGTTTTAGAAGTGATATAGCAGGACATTGCAGTCGATCGGATGCAGAAGGAGAGAGTGGAGTCCATCTGTCTTTAATTAAAGCAAAATTAAAGATATTTACAAAAATATAAAGTCAAGCTACTCTTCTCATTAAGTATTTAATTTGGGAGAATATGGTTTTAAAAAATCCAATGAACACGCAGTAGTCCATTAATTTTTTTTAAAGGGATTAATAAATACCTCTTAAATTTTTCAGTTTTAATTTCTAACAATAATGTCAATGGATATAATACTCATAAATATAGCCCATGGATGTCTTCAAGAAAATTATAGAGAAAAGAGATCACGAGATTAAATTTAAAAAATCAGAGTCCTTGGAACAAAAAATTAAAATGACCGTGTGACTGCAGCAAAAAGCGTGGTGAGAGAAGAGGACATGAGAGGAGACTGGAGAAAAGCATGCGAAGCTTGATCGCCCAGGGAGCGGAGCTTGTTCTTATCCTAACAGTGATGAAAGGCACTGAAGGGGGGTCGCAGGAAAGTAAAATGGTTGTGTAGAGCTGTGTAACAAACCACCAAAAAACAGAGTAGCTTTGCATGACAATCATCTATTTACTGACGATGATGTCATCCGGGCTGTGCTCAGCTGGGGGGAGAAGGAGTTCTTCAGCTGATCTCACCTGTGTGTGGCTCAATTGTGCCTCAACTGAAGCTGGCAACACAATAGTTTCACTCACAATATAAGCACACTTGTGAGGAGGGTGTAGGACCAGACAGTGTTTGGTTCTGTTCCACATAAAATTGCTGTGAATCAGAACCAAGTGGACATCACATAACAATTACAGCATTCTAATAGAAACAGCAGACACTACTAGTCCGAACTTGCCTATTTTAATTCCACTTCTTGATACACAATCTACCAGCACTCGCTACCTTCAGTTTACTGTTAAGTAAAGAAAAACTGAAAGAAAAAAAGAACTATAGGTTGGCCTATTGTCCCTTTCCTTTTCCATCATTATTTTCTGCATAGCAAGGCTATTACAAGGAAATTAAGAGATCAAAAAGAATATAACAGCCTCTTTTGGTCGTTGACATTTCTGAGAAAGTCATCGCTTCTTTTTTTTTCTGTGTTTAAAATGAGTCCTGGTTGGAATGGAAAGCATGAACACTTGGCCCTGTAAGATTTCTAGAAACTTGGTTTTAGATATAATGCTATGTCCTTGTTCTTGCTTTGAGTCTCTATAAACTCCTCTGCCTTGTGGGTCCACGGAGATTTTATATTGAAGACAGCTCATGAACACCATGGTGCTTCATGGAAAAGTAGAAAACACATTGTGCATATCTCCCCCATTCACGCATGTGCTTCATTGCCCCATCAGACTTCACTTATAAAACTTAAGCCCCAAAACAAAAGAACTTCAAGAAAAAGTGGGATATTAAACCAACTGTGGGATCATTCTCACTCAGCGACCCATGTAATGGTGTCTACGTGCACTGCTAATGGCCTTGTAAAGACATACAACCACTGTGGAAAGCAATATACTGATTCCTAAAACAGGTGGTATCGAAATACCACACAACCCAGCAATGCCATTGCTGGGCTTATACCCCAAAGAAATAAGAGACAGGTCACGAACAGATGTGTGCTCTCCCATGTTCATTGCAGCAGAGCTCACAAACGCAAGAAGTTGAAACAGCCCAAATTCCCATCAGTAGAAGAATTAATTTAAAACTTTGGTATATGCATACAATGGATACTACGCATCCCTTAAAACAGTGATAAGCCCATGAAATACCTCATGACATGGATGGATCTGGAAACATGTTGAGTGAAGTTAGTCAATCACAAAGGAACAAATACTGTCTACGTCCACTTCTGCAGGCATGAGCACCATGCTGGGGACAGGCTCAGACTTGCTGGGCAGCTCAACAGAGAGCCTGACTGGTGCCAATGCCCCATGCCCCATCCGCTGGATGTCTGTGTGTATCTGGAAGGCCACTTTAGTGGAGGGTCCTCACATCAGGTAGGATCAGATTTTTGAGAGATGGGAAGGAGCGAATGACCTCTTAGTGGCTGTCGTGCAAAGGTATGAAATCCCCCTAAACTGGCAGGCATTCCGATCAGAGGCATAGGGATACTGATGGGAAAGTCAAGTCCGGAGAAGGGCACGGGTACATTCACATCTGGGGAAAGACAAGTGCTTGTCTGTTGGTAGAAAAAGGGTGGGGTGGCAGGAAATGACTAACAGTTCTTTAAAGGACCTAAGGAAGGAGTATGCTTGGTAATTTGCACCTAATACACCACATTGGTCTGAGTTTCTGTGAACCCCCTGGAGACCCAGGCCAGGTGCGATAGAACACTTTGACATTGAATCCTGGATGGTCAAAGTGCAGAACATGCTCCAATGGCCAAACCAGAGAGATCTGATGTGGAAACTCCACTAAGAGAACTAGCCCTGACGTCAAGCACACCTGTAACCTGAGGACTAAAGACTGAAAGTCATGGTATTTAAAGAAGCAAAAGACAACTGTACCAAGAGGATTGAACCGTCAGTAGGCAGACTAACATTTACTTAAACTACTTCAATCACCTACTTGCTGTATTGAGATGTATATCTTCTGGCAGACCTGTGACTGCCAGAATATTCACATTGTCAGTGAATATTATAGCAATTTTCGCCTGACCACCGACTCCCATTGCTTGTACAAATAGGGTCTAGTCATGTAAGGACTTATTCTGCACAAGTGAATAATCCAGGTATTTCAATATGTAATTATCCTATACTTGTTCAATCTCCCTCTCTCAATAACAGTTTAAAAATTAGTACCATGAGCTAATCAATGTCACTATAAACAGAAGGTTCTTATGCTCCAGAGAAATGACCGATAACATTCTCTACCATAAATTAACAATGATGTCTCTAAAGTTTTTTTAAACCATAGATGTAGGAAAGGATTTGGGGCTCATACTCAATCCTATCTCCAATCTAAGATCAAGTAGTTCTTATGACACGGCCCTGCTTGAAATTCACCCTCATGAAAGAAACATGAAAGATACTGGTGCTATAGCAGTTTAGTGAAGTAATTAGATGGTGCCCAACTATCAGATTGAATAGCATCTGGATTCTTAAAGACTCATTTCAAAACAAGCAGCCCATTTGAATGAGACGTCAACTAATTCCACATGGAAAAAGCACACCAACATCCATGATCCAAGGATTGTAAATCAGATTCTGGTGAGCAAGAAGGCTATGATGACAGTGGAAGCCCAAAATACATTTTCAGGGTCTACCCAGGGAATAAGTCTCCAATGATTTCCTTCTAGCTATAATTGAAGGATAGGAATAACCTGGTTATCAGACAGAAAGTGCTAGCGAGACAGACTATAATAAATTAAAATGATAAATCTGACTTGAATGGCTAAACCTTTGTTACTTGATCTCCCCCCTCTGATACATTTTGAGCTTGAGATGGTTTTAATATTTTCTTTGGGTTGTTTTACATATCGGGGTTTATCTCTGTTGTATTTTGTTATTGTGGGTAGTCTTTTTGAATCTTTGTCATGTGTTTTTCGGTATGTGAAAGCTAATATAGGTGAATCTACACAGACAACAATACAATAGGGCTCCTGGATGGTATGTGGGGGAGGTAAGGGGTGGCTGATATCAAGGAGTTCAAGAAGGAAGAAAATATTTTGAAACTGACTTTTGTAGCAATTGTACAATACTGCTTGATGAGACTGAACTGTGGAACGGTATGATGTCTGGATTAATCCTAATAAAATGGTTTTGGGGGGGAAGAAATATGATAAAGCAAGAGAAGTATTAAAAAGATCATTGAGATACATTTAGAAACATACAGTCAAAAACATATACAAAAACTTTTAAAAGGTAATTTTCTAAATAATCAGATTAAACACAAAGGAGCAAAAAGTCAATAATCAGATTAAACGCAAAGGAGCGAAAATCAAAATATCTTTCACTTTTAAAACAACAGAAAGATATTCTCAGATATACAAGGGCTCAATTTCATAACATCCCTGTGCTTTCCTTGAAAAATATATGTAAAACATACACTAAAGATATCAATTATTAATCAAAATTAACAGTTCCAAATTGACAGAGCATAGAAATAAAAAGGCAAATGCTGCACCTTGAGAACAATTTAATATAGTAACTTTGTTGCATTCAAAAGCTGGATGTAAATGTCAAGAATAATCATTGAAAGATGAGTATTAAAGGTAGCATATTTTCAGTAAAGAATGGGTATTTGAGTTATAATTCCCAGATGATATTATCACTTATGAAGAGTACAGGTTTAAATTACTAAAGATGATAAAACTAAAAGAAACAGCCACATTTTATAAAACTCGGAAAGTACAAAGCAAGAAGGACCTAATCATTTGTTTGTATTAACCAAATACTAAATTTCTCTGTTAAAATACAAAGACTCTCAAATTGAATTAAGAGCCATAATCTAAATATATGCTACTTTCAGGAGACATGTCTCAAACAAAACAGCATAATGTTTTTAAAAGAAAAACACAGTTATGTCAAATTCAGAATTGATTACCTACAACCACAATTTTTAATAAGATCAAAAATTGACTGTCTACATTAATGCAATTTCACAATTCCAGTAAATTCTTATCCAGGAAAATAAAATTACAAAGAACTTTATTATTTATTTCAGCAAATCCTTAAAAATCCCACTTATTCAAACAATATATTTATCAATTAGTCACATTCTCAGGCATTAGAATGGTCAACAAATAATAACACACACACTGTTCAAATAAAACCAAAGAGATCTGTTAAAATTCAAAACATTTTGAACCGGGGATGCATCTGATACCACAAAGTAAGATCAAATGCTACAAGATAGTAAAGTAATAGATATCTTTAGGAAGTAAAATGATGAACTAACCATATAATGTTCTTATAGGGATTACAGGAGCAGGGAAGTCAGCAGTGGTACCGTACAACGAAAGCAGGGATTCCACAGTAACTGGTACCAATGATACCATTGCTGATGTCAGATGAACCTGGACTGAAAGCGGAGAATGGCAAAAGGATATTCTCTTGGGCTTTCTTGCGTGTGCAAAGCAATCCCACTGACTGGGCCATTACAGACTATGGATAACATTGCAAAGTCTAGATTTCTGGATGACAGTGGACCCAAACAAAGGTTGTGAGAATGGCCCTGGGCCAGACAGATTTGTTCTGTTGTAAATCAGGTCACCAAGAGTAGGAAACAACTTAAAAACACATAACAACAAAAATAGCTTGATTAGGCCATGCCACACAGTTATTTCACCAAATATTATTATAGATCTTGCTAGGTAGGTAAAAGGAGGCATGAACAATATTTACAATCAGTTAGCCTTAGTAATGTTTCCTTGGATATGATGGTGGATCTCATCCAATCAATTAAAGATAGGAAGAAGGAACCCCAAAATTTCTATGAGAAGTTTTCCTCAAAATTGTGACATGGAATTTCTGCCTGAGTTTCCAGTCTGTTGACCTGTCTTCCAAATGTCAGTCTCAGTATTACATTAAACGTACCCTTAGTTTCCAGCCAACTTGTTTATCTACTGATTTCGCACTTGAAAGTTGCTTAAATCTTATGAGCAAATTCCCTCAACTAAACAAATAAGTAAAATGGAGACCTGGTGCCACAATTAGCTACAAATCCAAAGATAGGCAGTGAGAACCCACCTAGCACCCCTGCAGGAAAAACCCATGTCCATCAAGGTACAGTCTACAGATTCTGTTGGCAGTTCTGTTTGTCAGATGACATTTGAGAGAGAAAAGAGAGAGAGGATGTTGTAGGGGTGAGTAGTATTGCATTCTGTTGTATATAGAATGTATAAAAATAATCTGACTCAATGATACTTACCAATAATATGTACGTATTAAAATACATCTTTGTTTGTACACATTCTTTCCCAGACCCAAAGACGCATGTGTAAAGATGTTTGTTTACAATACTTACATAGTACCCAAGAGTACCGGGTACTAAATTTCTAATTGAACACTTTTGACCTCATTCCTATCCAGCCCGTGGTGACCCACACCATTCGGTATAAACTACTTGAACCTTAGACTCTGTTCTTTTCACGGGATATATCCTGCATAGGCCACACCAGGATTTGATGTGGAAACTCTACTAAGTAAACTGGGCTTTACCTCAAACTTACCTGAAGCCCTTGGACTTCAGTCTGAAACTCCTTAGTGTGAGAAGAAGCAGATGACTGTTATCCCAAGGGCCACAGCACTAGCAGATGACAGATTTTGTTTAGAATCTCTTGCCAATGAATTGTGGCCCAGAACTGTCACATACTTAGCATTTTAATGGCCTCCTTGCTTCATTGTGACATGTATTAATCTGGTAGGTGTACTCTGCCACTGTGGGTGAATGCATTTATGAAAGCATTACCCTCTCACTCACCCCATTGTTTCCATATAAAAAGGTCCATTCACTTAAGAGTTTAATCTGTACAAGTCAAGAATTCATGTGTTGTACTTCATTTATCGTGGTTTGCTTGATGTTTGCCCTCCTAAAGTGATCACTGGAGATAGGGTGCTATTGCAAAGTGTGATGAAGACACTAGATGGTGCTCAGCTATCAGAAGGAATAGTGTCCAGGGTCTTGAAGGCTTGTCTTCAAATAAGCAGCCATTTAAGTGAGGCATCAAGTAAGTCCACATGGAAGAAGCACGCCAGCCTTTTTGATGCAAGGATTGTAAATAATATAATCCAAATCTGAATGAGGGAATGGTGTCAGAGCTTAAATTGTGAACACCTAATTTGAAGAAGACTATGCAACATAACCATTTGATCTCCCTTTTGACCCATTTCAAAGTTGTTTCACTTTTGGCTTGTTTTATTTTTAAGTGAAGGAAAAAAACAAATGGGTTAAGTTCCTCGGGAAACCCTTTGACCACACAGATCAGGGTTGTGAATTGCTCTCATGCAGGGTGCATTGGAAAGTGGGTTATTGCAGATGCAGTCAGGCAAAAATTTAACACCTTTTTGTTTGATCTGTCTTGTGATCATTTTTCAATTTGTTCTAGATTTTAATATTTTCTGCTTTCTTTTCTATTGTGTTTTGTTTGGGGGATTTTTTGTTGCATTTTATCAAGTTTACTGATGGGTATTTTGAACGTTTCATATATAAAGACTTGAAGATTTATTTCATGTAGTTCACTCAGTGAAAACCTGGCATCATTACACTTACACGTACACACAGAAATTCTTTAAAAAGTAAAGTCAACAGCAAGACTGTTGATATAAACTCAAATGCTCCTTTGTCACGATTGTGCATCTCATTGTTTTCAGTATATATGTTAGTGAAATGTTTATAATTTAGAGAAAAGTTAATAAGCGGTACAGGAATGATTTAGAGAAATTTTAAATTAGTAAAACTTTCACCTTTTGGTAGTCTTTTAGGTTCAATATTTAGTTCTAGCAAACCTCAAAAAAGAAAGATCTAAAATAATCTGCTGTTGTAAACATTCATTAGCAAATCTTTCCAGAAAATGATTGATTAACATTTTAGTTAGGCAAAACAAAAGAGTATAAAATCTTTAAAAGTAATTCATATCAATATCACAGAAATGTGAAGCTTTATTTTCTGGCAGTGTTATACATTAGATTTGTCTATTGTGGTTTTTATCTGTTTTACTTTTGTTGTTGTTACTTAGTTTTTTGTTTGGGTGGGTGGGGTTAATAAAATGTTTTTCTGTATATAAAATCCAGAATAGGTAAATCTAAAAAGACAGTAACTGGAGTAATGGTTCCTCGGGGCTATAGCAGGAGTTTGGGGGATATGGGGAGCTAATAATGATTAGTACAAGAACAAAGAAAATGCTCTAAAATTGATTGTTATGATTGTACAACTCTTCTTGATGTGGTTGAACTATTGAGTAGTATAATATGTGAATTATATGCCAATAAAAGTGTTTTTAAGGCAATTATAACAAAATCTAAAAATAATAATAATGAGAGGTATCTGAATTACATTAAAGCCAGCCTGGGATCCAGTGAAAAGAATAAACCCTCTCATATATCTGTAACTATCTGTATATCATTATTTTAATAGATGCCCAGAGATGAACATGACAAAATTTGACACTTTTTCCTGATTTTAAAAATTTGAAGCAACTTCATAAAGCTACAACTAAGATCTTTAGTTAATATTATCTTTAAAATCTAATTCTTTTTTTAATCATTTTATTGGGGCTCATATAATTCCTCACAATCCATACATACATCAATTGTATAAAGCACACTTATACATTTCTTGCCCACATCATTCTCTAAATTCGCTTTCCTCTTGGGTTCCTGGAATTAGGTCCTCATTTTCCTTTTTTCCTCATCTCCTCCCTCCCCACTCCCCCCTCCCTCATGAACCCTTAATAATTTATAAATTATTATTATATCTTATCTTACACTGCCCAGCGTCTCCCTTCACCCACCCTTCTGTTGCCCATTCACCAGAGAGGAGG
>NW_022111369.1:69433074-69438671 GCF_000313985.2 Echinops telfairi | reverse complement strand
AACAAACAAAAAAGCCACTGACACACAAAATCTAATTCTTAATGTCAATAACAACACTATTTTGAAAAACCAAACCAGAGAGCTGCTTCCCAAATGTGTATACATGAAATGCTTTTTTTAAAATATCTGACTTTCTGCATTTATATAAGTTTTGGAAGCTTGAATACTATAAACCCTCTTTCTTTGTGTTATAGTGCATGTGAACATCTTTCAAACTCTGGGTATTTTTGCAGTTAAAGAAAAATAGACTTTGATTACACATCCATTATTCTAATTTACATAACCAAGAAATGTTTCATAAATATCAACTATTAGTATTCTAAAAAACACTTTCAAAAGGTATTTCTATTAGACTAGAAACTCGAACCAAGATTCCTGTAATTGCCATAGACTATTCTAAAATTTGTAGTCAACAAAGTGGAAGCATAAATGAGTCAAGTCTTACAGCATGAATATTCTTGTTAAGAATGCACATAAAAAAATAACTGGAAGAAAGAACAACAAAAATATTATAGTGGTAATCATGTGTATACAAATGATAGATGATTTATTTTTGCCTTTGTAGTTTCTATAAGCTCTTTTCTTTAGCAAGGCTGTACTATTTTACAATAAATCTGCCTCATTTTTATTAATACAGTATTTGAGATTCTTTATTCTAAAACATGTAGGCAGAGAGGTTTCCCAGAAATGGGCCCGAGTTAGGTGTTTTGATAAGGTAATGCTGCCAATTAGGTGTTGTGGCGAGTAGTTCAAACGCATCAGTCTCTCTGCAGGAGAAAACTGGGGCTATTTGTTCCAGTAAATGTCTGGATGTTCTCTAGTTTACCTTTCTAGTTTCTAATATCCATTTCAATGGCTGCACAGACATCACAGACAGAATTCATGATTAAAGGGTTTATTAAGGAATTTAACAAGTTGTAATGTCATTAAGAAATACTCAGGATTGACTTGTTTATCAGGATATGTTACACAGTGCTGTCCAGTCTGCTCATATATGCCCCAAGGGCATGCCAGTCTGCTATAAGCCTCAACCTGAAGACACCCAGATTAAGCTCTCTGAGTTAACAAACAGAGCTCCCTGAATTAAAGGCCCAGAAAGTCCCTCTTCCAGTAAATCACAGTCCAAAGCACTCAGTTCCACATTCATGAGTCAGTAAACCCAACATGCCCTATTCAATCCCCAGAGCAACCCCACTCTGCAAGCCAGCCTCTTGCACAAAAGCACTCAGCATTACTTTCTCCTTGGCTTGGGAAGTCCATCACTCAGTTCCATGCTCTTGCTCCTGGTTTTGCTGCTGCTCCTCTAAAGTGGTAGCTAGCATCTGGAGTCAGGAGGTTCACTTCACAGGGATCCTGGGTCCAGAGAACATGCTCTACTCCAGCCTCTTGCTGGTGATGAGGTCCCTCCTGCTGCTTCTCAAAGGGCTCATTTTAGACACAGTAGGATACCATTTCAGAAAATCCAATTTTAAATTACTCACAGGTAAATCCTATGGTATCTTCCCCCACCTTCTTACCAGATCCATGCAGGGAAAGATTATTTGGTGGAAGTTAGAGACTTTGGCTAGAAGATCTAATGAGATTAACTAATTCGCTGCCCTTGCAGTTCCTGTAAAGTTTAACAGTCTTGGAAACCCTATAAAGGGTCATTATGGGTTGGCATTAACTATGTGGCAATGAGAATGATAAGTACTAGTTATAAATACTGTTATGACCCTGCTTATGCCTTAGTAACTTCTTTATCTCGCCTTAACTCATTTGTTCCTTACCACAACTCAAAATTTGTATCTCCACTTTACAGTTGGAGAGACTGAGTAAAGAGTGGATGCATAATTTGCTAGATGTTAGAGTTAGGAGTAGACATTTCATATGCTGATTTTTAAAGCAGCAAAGCATTGTGGGTCCCTTTTGAGTTCTGGAAATTGACTATCCATATGTGTGTCCTAGAATGACACAACCAGCTGTGTGGTTTCAAACAAGGCATTTGAAAGCTTTTATCTCCTTATCTTCACTGGTAAAAGTGAGAATAAATAAAAATTCTACCTGAAATAATTGTTTGATTATTAAGTAAGCATATGTCACTACGATATCTGAAATATAGCCAGTACTCAGCAAATATTAAGTTTTATAACCATCGTTGTCTTCCTTATAACTTGCTTCCTCAAATTTATTCTCCTTGAGTTTCATCAGAAGATGAATCCTTAATCTAAAGAAAACTGCCTCACTCAAGCACCATCTAGCAGAATAAAGGTTTTGGCCTCTATTTTCTATCCTTTTTGTTTGTTTAGTTTCATTTTGCTTGGATCCAACAGGGGAAAGGAGAGGATATCAAGCTTTTCCCAAGTGTCTGAAAGCTTAGGATTCAGACAACAGCATAGATCCATAAAAGCTTACATCTGCACAGATTCTTGTACATACAATGGACACTAACTTAGGGGTTTTAAGCAGAAGGGAACAAAAATTTTAGGAGAGCGGAGGAATGTGAGTATATGATATGAGCCTCTGAATTCCAGAACTTAGTTCTAAACCCACACTCTAGGAAGTTTTTTTTATACAATATTTTAGGAACACCCACTAAGTTGCTAACTACACGCTAGAATCTAAGTCCAGCCACCTCTGCCTCTCAATATCCATGATCAAAAGAAAGATAATTAAAACTCAGAATCTATTGCCTTCAATCCATATCCTATAAGCTTACCTGCCTGCCCAGGGAGAGAGCACCTGGTCTGTGTTCACAGGCCAGCTCAGTAGGATATTACTTGCATCTGGATTCCTAGAAACCAAAGAGTCTGGGAAACGTGGCTTGAAGCTTTCCAGTCCCTGCAGTCTGGAAGTCTATAAAGAAGGGATTGGGGATGATAGCCATCCAACACCGTCTCAATGTCCATATATACACTGAATATCATCTTAAAATGTAAAATAGTAATAAAAATAACATGCTCCTGGTATGATGTAAACATTTATCAGAAAAGCAGAAAAGGACTCACTCTGAAAACCAGGAATGCAATAGCTTTAAGCCTTTGAGTCTATCTTTGGGTACTCTTTCTTCCTGCGTTGTTCAGTACTCCTGAAAACCTGATACAGCATCACCTAAGGAGGAGCCCTGCTGGCAGAGTGGTTTGCACATTGGGTTGCTGACCACAGGCTAAGAGTTTCAAGTCACCAGCCACTCCAAGAAAGAAAAATGAGGCTTTCTACTCCCGTAAAGACTTACAGTACCAGAAACCCAGAGGGGCAGTCTATTCTAACCTTTACAGTCATTATGCCTCAGAATTGACTTCATGGCACTGAGAAGGAGGAAGTTATAAATCTAATTAGAGCCAACGCACCTTATGTAAAATAAAAAAGAAAGTGGATGTTGAAAAGACATTTATTAATATATTAATAAGTATAAACAAAACTGCAGTCTTTTGTGAAATTAATTATAAGGCGTAAGAAGAATTTATCATTTTCTTCCCAAAATACAGATACTTTTTTTCTTTGCTATCAGCTATAGCTTAGCTAGCATTTATCTCGTCCATCGTGGGAAGATGCAAACCTTCAACCTTGAGGTGTCTTGATGTATAGATGGCTCTGTTAGAATTGGGTTGCTATAATTTTTAATGCTTTTGAATTGTGGTGATGGAGAATAATGTTGAAAACCATAGACTGCTAAAAAGACAAACCGATCTGTCTTAGAAGAAGTACAGCCAGAGTGCTCCTTAGAGGCAAGAATGGCAAGACTTCATCTTATATCCTTTGACCATATTGTCAGGGGAGACCAGTCCCTGGAAAGGATATCATGTGTGGTAAAGTGGAGAGGCCAAGAAAAAGAGGAAGACCTCGAGGAGATGGATTGACACAGTGGCTGCAACAAAGGCTCAGGCGCAGGAACAATGGTCAGGATAGGGCAGGACTGTGCAGTGTTTCCTTCGGCTGTGCAGAGGTTTGCTATGGGTTGGAACCAATTTGGTGGCACTGAACAACAACATAATTTTTCATTAGCTTTTCTACTTGGTAGGCATGGGGAGATGCTCTGGACAGGGACTGACTAGGAGTCACTCTTGGAGACATGGACTTTGTTATTTGGGGGAAGGTTATTTATGGAGGTGCTTGTCACTCTGTACTAGCCAACGGGGTCAGGGTTTGGTCTGTGCTGCCCCCCAAGTAAGCAAAGATTTTTATTTGGTCTACGACAGGGAATGGGGTTGGGGGGCTAGTGAGGCACTAAGAAGTAATAAGTTATACATTTAAATGAAACTACCTTGTGTAAGCAATATAGGAAATGGGTGTGAAAAAGGACATTTATTAACATAGGCAGCTGCACTGGCTGTGGGTTCCCTGGGAGTGGATCTTCCAAGACTGGTCTGTGATTGCTGCCTCAAAACTGCCTTGCTGATAACGTGTTCTCTGTGGTCAGCGCTGGAGCTATGAAGGGGAGGGGTAGTCTTTTGGGAAGCCATGGATGGAGCATGTGGGAGTGCTTGTACACTCCACTCCAGTGCCCCTATATGGCCCATATATTCTTACTGACAGTCTTCCACTTTAGCCCTCCAACCTGGGCTTGGAGATTTGTGACTATAACTACAGTACCAATAAATCCCACAAATAAAAGATGACTCCAAGGATAGGGAACAATTAGCTTGAAAAGAGTGAAGAACAGGGCCACACCCAGTCTGGATTGGTTCAGAAAGTCCAGTAGGCTCACCCAGATACTGGTGCTGGCTGGAGTGTCTCTCCACAGCAGGCTGACAGCTGACAAGGTTAACCTTCTCCACATCTGGGTGATCTCTCATATCAGCATCATTATAGCCCAACTGGCAAGTGAAAACATTACTGGAAACACGGGGGGCGAAAAGACACAGAAGTGGAAGTACTAACATAAGTAACTCAAGACCATCCAGGAAAACATAGAGTGAACTACCTGCAACCCTAACTTCAGCCTCTCTAGAGGGTCAAAATCTTGACCCACTAAGGACTGGTGTGCCATGCCCATGCAAGGGAGACAGCGGACTCCCAGGGTCTGGCCCGAGGCAACAGGAGCTGGACTTTTGGGGAGTTCCCAGGGAGAAGAAGGAGGCATCCCTCCTCTATGCCAGACCCTTGCATCCTGAGGGTCTCCTGCAGCCCTGTGCCTTTGGGGGTTGCTTGGACCAGGGCTCATGCCTGGTGAAGTGGGTTCCTCAATCATTGTGACCACCTGTGGGTGTGTCTGAATGGAGCATTTGCCCAATTTCTGGGGAATAGGCCTGTGCTTCTCAGCAACCAGATGGGGCAATGGCTGCAAGACCTCTCTATGATTTGTTTCATAAGAGAGACGGCCTCGGTTCTTAGGTAATAACCCACAGGGTGTGCTGTCCTTATGTGCTGTCTTTGATGAAAGCAATCTGTCACCTGTTCGTGCAGAGGCAGGCTAGCTTATGCATTAGGGCCCTTTGGATAGCCTTTAGCTTTCCCCACTGGCTGCTTCACCCCTCCCCACTACTGACCCAATATCACTTGTCTCTGGCTGTGTGGGAGCACTGCAGTCCACCAGAGAGGGTTGCCGTGGGTCAAACTACCTTAGGTGTGTGCCTCGTGCCCTCAACTATGGGACCGCGCTGCATAGGCAGCTCTCC
>NW_022111369.1:69427253-69429082 GCF_000313985.2 Echinops telfairi | reverse complement strand
CCTTGTTCTCAAGGCCATGGGGACTGCCAAGGCTGCACTCGGGTAGCAATTTCCCTGGCAACATGGGGAGAAGGCAGCGGCAATGTCATGTGATGAGGCTGCTCCCACTTTTCTAAGCTGGTGACTGGCTCCAGCACTCGTGAGCTGAACAACTAAACAGACACAAATTCTCTCCCATTCTGCCTGTAGCAAAATGCTCTCAGTTCCCCCTGTGATCTATACCAAGAGTGGTGTGATCTACCTCAGTCAGACTTGGCCTGCCAGGGAGGCACCTATTTCCTTCCCCCACTGCCCTCCTCCCTTCTGAGACTGCAGAAGACATGGGACTCTGGCATTTGGAGTTCCACTCCATCCACACTGCCATCTCCTGCACTCCCTTAGTCACATGGTCAGTTAGAGCCTTTACCACCAGGGGATTTAATGCTAGCACTTCCCCGGTGTAGGCCCTTAAAGGTAGCATGGCGCCTCAGCTTCTGCTAGGGTACCACAGCTCAGAATGCTGTTTGAGTAACTTAACTTTCTCTTTTTCACTTTGTAAGGCTTTCAGACCAAGTCTCTATCGCCTGTTTGGCGGCAGGCTGTCAAAGCCTCCGTGGCAGAGGCCTGTAGGATCCACATTTCTGATCTAACTGCCCACTCTACTTCTGCCAAAAGTTCACCTGTGTTTCAATTTCTCCTAAACAGACTGCACACTAAAGGAGGGGCAGTCATGGAAGAATTGCTCCAGTGTTTAATATTTTCTGCTCTGTTATTGACCAAGGGTTTTCTTTGTTTCATTGTGTCAGGTTGTGGGGCCATTTGCTTGTATTCTCTCTTGATTTTGTATGAGGCCCTGGGTACGAAGCCCAGATTCAGTAAACCTATAGAGACCACAACTGGGTCGATAGAGTCAAGGGGACATGACAGGGGAGGCTGGAGTGAAGCAGGGAGCTAACAAGGAGGACCAGGAAGAAGAAACGTCCTGCGATTGATTGTGGTGACGGTGACACAACTCTTATGAACTGCAGGTCGGTGAAAATGTTAAAATAAACTAAGTATTGAATTTCAAGGGGGAAAAAAGGAGGGGCAGCAAGGTGCCCACAACTGTAAGTGCTGGGGACATTTTTGCCTTTGTTCCCTCCTGCTGCTTCCAGAATTTCTAACACTGTGTTGGGGCACTCCCTGTCCTCATGCCGTGGACCCCAGCCCTCAAGAAGACTAGCTATGAACCTGACCTTGGAGTTCCCACTGAATTTCTCGAGGGGACGCTTTTCTTCACCCCATGCCTGGAGTGACCTCCTAGAGTTTTGAGCTCCTGGCCAGCTCCCCAGCTATGAGGAAACACCCTGGCCAAGCACCATCCTTTCCAAATGCTAGCTGCTGAAAGACCAAGGAAACAGAGCAGGTGTCACTCTGGATTTTCTTATTCAGGAGAGTGTTACTTACAGAGGTGCAGTACTGCTTGGCACCCTGGACAGCCCACAGGGCCAGTGTTTGGTCTACACTGCCCCCTGAGAACGCAAGGGATTTATACTGGCTATGATAGAGATGGCGAGGGGAGCTGGTGAGGTAGGCCTGAAGTAGCTGTGGGCTCTCCGGGAACAGCTCCTTCCATACTAGCTGCCTCAAAATGGCCCGGGTGATAACATGTTCTTAATGGTTCGCTCTGGTGCTATGACTGAATGGGAAGGCTAGTCTGGTGGGAGGCCATGGATTGGACATGTGGAGATGCTCATATACCTGCAGCAGGGCAGCATCAGAAGAAATGAAGAGGGTGCTGTGTGATATAGATGATGATAGATTAGATAGATAGATAGATAGATAGATAGATAGATAGATAGATAGATAGA
>NW_022111369.1:69423650-69426192 GCF_000313985.2 Echinops telfairi | reverse complement strand
ACCTTCTTTTTTTCTTTTCCTTTTTCTCTCTCTTCATTTGTTTGTTTAGCTAGTAGCATGAGGGTGCAAAATGGCCAAATGACTATCCCACTACTCAGATTCAATGGAAATCATTTCTTATGTTCTCTAGTGGAAGCATATATTCATGCTAAGTATTGTAAACCATAGGAGTTCCAGACTTCCTGGACATTTTATAGGTGCAATAAGGAACAATGGCATTCCCATGTCTTCCCACGCATTTTGGCTTTGGCCAAATAAAGTCTATGTCAAGACGAAGATCTCAAACCACTAGGTAAAGTCACCCCATATCCAGGTACTCAGTATCCATCAAAGCCCAGAACTAATTCAGAAACTGATTTTCAGACAGAGAGACTAGCTATTTTTTAAATTGCCTCACTGTCTTCAAAATCTTATTGTAGTTGTTGCTGCTGCTGCTGCTGCTGCTTGGTGCCAGGACACCAGAGCGATGCATCTGTATAACGGAACAGAGCACAGTCCACCACCCTTACCAAAAACGGTTAGAATCCCTGCCAGTGAGTCTCCACTGACTCACAGAAACCCTCTCAGGCAACGGGGCACTGTTGCTGTGGTTTTCTGAGGTTATTAAGCTGTACAGAAGCAGACGATCTCATCTTTCAAACTGCTAGCCTGGTGCTTTACATCCCACCATGTGACCATCAATTCCTGAGGATTCCTGGTCCAGGCCTCAGGGGGCACCATCCTCTTCCATCATACAGCAGCCTTGCATCCGTTGGCTATGAGGCAAAGTAAGAGATTCTTTGAGAGTTGATCACATTACACCCTAAACCAGCTACGGAACAATCTCTCCCTTTAGATCACACTCAAAACTGGCAATGCAATAGGATTCTTGGGTCATAGTAGAAAACTAATATGTGTTTTGCGTTGCTTCCAAGACCTAAAATGTGATGTTTGGGTTGGGTTTGGTTTGGCTTGGTTTGGTTTGGTTTGGTTAGGTTTGGTTTGGGTTTGGGTTTGACATTGGTGGAAGCAATTGCAAGGTACTTAAACTTATCTTTTGCTTTAAATGGACTATCTTGGTGTGCTCTGAAACACTGAATTACCAAAACCTTCACTGATGCAGATGACCCCTAACTTTGTAGTTCATCTCCCACCTACTGGCAAACATAAGTTTAATGAAGACATGCAGAGTTGTTGTTATTGTTAGGGGCTTTTGAGTAACTCACAATGACCTGTGTACAACAGAACAAAACACTGCCCAATACTAAACTAACCTCAAAACTGTTGACATGTTTAAGCGCATTGCTGCAGCTACTGTGCCAATCTATCTCCTCCAAAATCTGCCTCTTTTTTGACAGCCCTCTACTTTATTAAGCACCATGTTTTTCTCCAAAGCATATGAGTTACAGTCTCTCCATTCTTCCTTCTAAGGATCATTCTGGCTATATTTCATCCAACACAGATTTGTTTTATTCACGTGGAAGTCGAGTAGGAGCCCTGGATATTAGACTAATATTAGTCCTGGGTGACTAATTGGACTTCAAACCACAAGGTGAGCAGTTCAAAGCCACCAGCCACTCTGTGGAGGAAAGATGAAGTCTTTTATTCCTGTAAAGCGTTACAGACTGGAAGACCTACAGCGGCAGTTCTGCTCTGTTCTACGGAGTCACTGTGAATCAGAACCAACTCAGTGGCAGTGAGTTTGGTTTGGGTTTATCTGGAAGTCCATGGTACTTTCAAAATGCTTCACCAAGACTGTAATTCAAAGATATCAATTCTTCTCTAGCATTCCTTATTCAGTGTGATGTTTTCCTGTGCTTAGGAGGTGATTGAAAATACCATGGCTTGCATCTGGTGCACCTAACTGTGAGCATGATATATTTTCTCTTTGACACTGAAGAGATTCTGTGCTGCAGATTTACCCAATGCAATATATCATTTGATATCTTACTGCTGTTTCTGTAAGTGTTGATTATGGATCAATGTGAAACGATAAATTCAATCTTTCCTCCATTTATTATGATGTTGCCTATGGCTACTCTTGTGAGGATTTGAGTTTCCTTTACATCGAGGGGCAATTCATACTCAAGGTTGGACCTTTGATCTTCATCAGTAAGTGCTTCAAGTCCTCTTAGATTTCCACAAGCAAAATTTTGTTAGCTGCATAGCTCAAATTATTATTGAGCCTTCCTCCAATTTTTATGTCATATTTTTTCTTCATATAGCCCAGATTCTCAGATTATTTGCTCAGTATATAAATTGAATAACTATGGTGAAAGGTGAGATAGACTAACATCTTCCATAATGTTCAACCATGCAGTGTCCCTTTGTTCTGATCAATGAACGCCAATGGGTCTTTGGACATCTTCCACATGAGCATAAATGAGTGTTCTAGAAGTCCCGTTTCTCACAAAGTTATCCCTAGCAATTCTGATGCACACAGTCCAATGCTTGTATTTGAAATGCTGGTGCCATAGCTTCCGGTATCACACAAAAGCCACCACAGTAGGACAAATTGACAGGCTAGCGGTGTACAAACATGAATCAATTAAATACATGCAGA
>NW_022111369.1:69421340-69422706 GCF_000313985.2 Echinops telfairi | reverse complement strand
TTATTGGTGGCCACCAGTCTATCCTCAACTCCCCACCCTATTACAATCCATAATGAAATTGGTTGATTTATGAAGTAGGTAACCACAAATTTCTTCTTCCTATGTCTTAGTCTGGAAATCACATTGAAATCTGTTCAGTACACAGCAGCAGAGAAGGCCACAAGCCTCCACTGACAGATGAGTAATGGCTGCACTTGAGGTACACTGACTGGGAAGCAAACTTATTTTTCACATGAAAAGTTACACTTCTACCATTGACCATCGCTGCTATTTCCTGCTCATTGTATTGTATCGTTTTGATGTCATCAACATAGCAGACTAATACAATATCTTTTGTGTGTGTGTGTGTGTTTTAATTAAACTATCATTAACATACAATTCAATAGTTCAAACATACCAAGAAGGACTGTTCGATCATTGCCACAGTCAACTTTGAAATCCTTTCGACTTTTTTGTACACATTGATGTTGATGCCCCATTACCCCCACCCTCCCTTTCAGTGTCCTCAGGTACTCATTAATTTCATTACTGTCTTCATAATTCCACCTATTCCAGTTTCCCTATACAGATAAATATATAAGACTAGAGCAGACAACAAACAGTGATCCATCAACAATGACCCTGTTGCTATAAAGACCTCAATTTAAGGGAAAGCAGGTGTGTTAGTCTGGGTACTTTAGAGAAACAAATCCACAGAAACTCATGTATAATAGAGAGTTTTATATAAAGGATAAGTGCACATCAAGAAAACATCCCAACCCAGTGCTGCCCAAGCCCACAAGTCCAACATTAACCCATATGTCTGACACCAATCTACAAAGTCCTCCTCCATCTCACAAAACATACACTATGACACCAGATTCAGAAGGAAAGCCAAATCAGTGAACGTGTAAGCATCTCAGTGCTGGCAGGGGTCTCCACACGGCTGCTCTAGCATCCAGGGCTGCATCAGGGTAGGTCCATGCAACTTCTCCTTGGGGATGTCTTGCAAAAAGTGAGCCTTGCAAGCTGAAGCAGGGAACTGGCTAAGGCAGCTGCACCCTGGTCAGACCATCACAAAGCAAGACACCTGAGGACTAGAAAGGCAAGGCTCACTGAGCCATTTATCCCTCCGCCCTTCAATTAACCCCACATGTGTTTATCAGCCAGGTTGGCACAATAAAAGTGAGCCTTGCAAGCTGAAGCAGGGAAGTAGCTAAGGCAGCTGCACCCTGTTCCGACCATCACTAAGCAAGACACCTGAGGACTAGAAAGACGAGGCTCACCAAGCCATTTATCGCTCCACCCTTCAATTAACCTCACATGTGTTTATCGGCCAGGTTGGCACAATAAACTTTAACGATATCACGTCTATACAACTTGAAAT
>NW_022111369.1:69415236-69421240 GCF_000313985.2 Echinops telfairi | reverse complement strand
TCACTGAGCCATTTATCCCTCCGCCCTTCAATTAACCCCACATGTGTTTATCAGCCAGGTTGGCACAATAAACTTTAACTAACTCAGCAGGCTTAGAGTTATCAGTCTTTGGCTGATGACCTCGAGGTTAGCAGTTTGCAATCACCAGTCTCTCCACTGGGAAAAGATGTTTTCCCATAAAGAGTTGCAGTATTGGAAAGCCACTGCTTTCCTGTAGGATTGTTATGCGTCAGAACTGACTTGGTGATGAGTTTAGTTTTGGTTGGGTTATTAAAATTTCAGAATAATTTCACAATGGGTCCATAAGAAGATCAAATTTCAAGATGTTACATTCGTCTAAATACAGTTGCTAAATACACTTTACAATGCTTTGTCTGAAATTTTCACTATTTACATTCCTAGCCTATCTGCACTGGAGAGTCACTGGAGGCTCATCCCTTGGAGGGCATCTGAAAATGAATTTGGGGCTGCCACTACCACCTCTATTAGGAGCTCTGGTGGTGTGGTGGGTTACGTTGGGCTACTAATCACAAGGCTAACAGTCCATAGCTTTCAGGAAACTGGGTATTTAGGATTCAGACACTAGTACTATTTTCTACTCCAGGTGTGTATCTTATTATGAACTATCTTTGAATTTCACAAGCTAGTGTGCTTCTTCTATGTGCACTTAGTTGACTCCTCATTTTGATGACTGCTTGTTTTGAAATAACAAGCCTCTAAGACCCCAAATACTATTATTCATTATCTTTGGGAACCATCTGGTTTCTTCACTACACTTTGTTATAGCACCCATATCTTCAGTGATCTCTTCATAACAGCAAAACAATATCTTGTGAAGTTATAAAATAATCAAATTCCTTGTGGAGTAAATCATGGAAGAGAACAGAGAAATGAGTTTAAAAAGTTATAAATACTCCTATTCTTCTCAAATAAATGCTTCTTGTATGCCTTACTTGTGGAGAAAAGGCGGCTTCCCAGAAATATAGTTGCTTAAAAGGGGGCAGGGACTCTTGTAATTACTCCAGGATACAGACTAATTGAAATTATCACTTGATTAAACTTTAAAGAACCTGCTATCGTGCTGTAAAACCAATCCATCTCCATCCTATCTTTCACCATGGCATCAATCTCTGTGACTCCCTTTCCAAGAAACATGGTGCTGCTTTTCAGCTTGCTATTTTTAAGGAGAAGCAGCCCCAAAGGTTTTTACTGAGCTTTTCATACCGACATAACCCCTGATCCTCAATAAAGGCCTTTCCAACTGAAAGACCGCAGTGGTTTTCTGAATGGCCAGGGATTATGATTACTTTAGAACCACTGATCAATAGTCCTTGCAAGTACGAGCTTTTTTTCTCTTTGCTTTGCTTTTTTCTATGGTGTTCAAGTATCATGAAAACTGTTGAAACACTTGGGAAAGGCTAGGAGAAGATTTACTGAACACTCTTATGAAAGTATTACAGGTACATTTCAAGTGGACTCATCTACCTCTTGATTCAAGGGGCTTTGGATATGAAAACTGAATCAAATCTGAGATTTGGATGAAGCTGCTGGCTCTACAGTATGGTGAATCAAGTCAGTTTCTATTCCCCAAACCTAAAGTTTTATTTTTATTTTTTGGTTGTAAATATCAGGGAAGACTCTAACAGCCTACCCATTTGCGTCAACATGGAAATCATGAGTAATTAGATCCCACAAAGATCCCATAAGTCAAATTATTCTGATAGTTATCTTAGCTTTGCTCCCTATTAGGATAATAACGTTCTTGCTTCTGGTAGTTATCACTCAAATTTTGATCCTATAGGATCTCATTGCATTCATTCATATTAATGAGTTTAGTGGTAGTATTTCCATCTAAAAAGAAGTTAGGTGATTCAATGGTAGAATTCTTGTCTTCCATATAGGAGATTGGGTTTTAATTTCCGTTAATGCATTTTATGTACAACTACCACATATCTATCAGCGGAGGCTCACATATTGTTATGAAACGGATCAGATTTTAGCAGCAGTTGTTGAGACAGAATAGGAAAACCTAAGAAATCACTTTCAAAAATCAGCTACTAAAAGCCGCAGGGATCTCAGTGGTGCCATCTACAGGATAACATATGACCTGGCAGCATTTCCTTTCATTGTGCATGGGGTCACAATGAGGGCAACTCTAACTCAACAGCACCTAACAATATCCATTTTTATGCCCAATCTATAGAAGATATTCCCTAAGCAATATTTAAGAATTCCATTACTCTCTTGACTATTTCTCAATGTCATCTGAACCCTCTTCAGAAAAAAAAAAAAAAAAGGCATTGAGTTGGTTCTAACCCATAGTGACTCAATATAGCATTTCCAAGAGTGTAAATCTTTATGGGAACAGGGAACCTCATCTTTTTCATAAAAGTGGCCAATGCCCTGCTCGATACTCACCTTCATGAAATGATCACTGAAGATAAGGGTACTACAGCATAGTGTGGTGAAGAAGGCAGATGGTGCCCAGATATCAGTCAGAATAGTGTCTGGGGTCTTAAAGGCTTATTCAAACAAGCAGCCATTTAAATGAGGAGTCAACTAACTCCACACGGAAGAAGCACACCAGCTTGTGTGATCCAAAGATGACAATTACAAAATTCTAATATGTAAAAGAAAGGCATCAGGGCTTAAATTATGAACACCGAGTTAGTGGAGGGCTGTAGAGGGACAATGGGAGCCCAAAACCCATCTGCAGAGTATCTAGTCAGACTGAGCCACTGGCAGATCCTCTCTAGCCACAGGCAAGAGTCTCAAACAGCCTTACTATCAGGCAGAGACCATTGTAATCTTGATTATGCTGGATCAAACTCAATACTTGGCCAGTTGACCTCCCTATAGAAGTGACATGAGTATGTTCTGGGTGAAACTATCTCTTACTGGTTCCATGACGGAAATGTCTTCCCTGGTTTTTTTATTGTTGATGGGGGTCTTTTCCCTTTTACGTATTATTTGTATATTTGTCTTTATGCTATTATGATTTTATCCTTACCACTTAGTGAGATTTCTTGCTTGTTTGTTTTCTGTTGGGTTTCCCTGCTGTGAAGCACAGGAGGAGTGGATACATAATGATAATAACTGATATAAAGGACACAGATGTTGGCATGGGTGATAGGGAGGGAAAGGGGTTCTGGGGAATAAATAATGAAGACAGGAGGAGAGAGGAAGCACTAGAATGGATTGTGGTTGCACAAGTCATTTTAAAGATGATTTAACCATGGGGGCTGGAATGCTCTAAAACTGATGTGGTAATGATTGTACAGTTCACCTTGATATGATTGAACGATTGAATTGTATGATATGTAAATCATGTACCATTAAAGCTGTTGGAAAATAAAATTTTTAAAAAGAATAGCCAATGGATTTGGACTACCAACCTTGAGGTTAGTAGAACAATACTTAACCCACAGCACCACGAGGGTTCTTTATTCAGAAAACATCAGGGGGAGAAAATGAAGTTACATATAATAAATACATTCCAATGTGTAAATCATCATCAGTCTTCATATTCGTTTCTCCTCATATTATATGCCAAGTCAACTTAATTTTGTGTTTATACCAGTGCCAAATTCAGGGTTTAGCCAATCAATCTAGTAAAAGACAAGGGTTAAATTGTCCAATGTTGATTCCCGGCTTCAGGCTTGCCTCTTATTGCACAAAAGGACTATAGCCAAGAACAAAAGGTTATTGATCCAAGTAAAATGCCAACAAACATTTAAAAACATGATCCCACACCATCATACCACTACTATCATGAGACTTGGGCTCCATTATGGATTAAAATGTGATTCCCATATGTGATGAAATGCTAACCCCTACACTTGTAGATTTAATCACTTTGGGAAGTAAAGGTTTCTTGTTACCTTAATGAGGACAGATACAGTAGTGTGTCTTTTGTAGGGGTTGGTGATACCCTATACCTGAATGCCAACGTACCATCTGATGATGATTTGCTAATTGTTTTTAAATTTTTCTGTTTCCTTGACCCAGCACACTGAATTCAGAATCTCTTGGAAATATAAGTATACCCTTATATTTAGCCCAATATAAAGTTATATTTCTTCCTCTCTGGTGTAGCACACTTAAAATCTAATATTTCATAGGTTTCTTCTGATATTGAATAGTTATTTTCATTTGTAAGCCTTTTCCTCTGACTCCAAGTACTTGGCCCTTTGATTTGTTGAGACTGACTTGTAATTGAGAAATGATCGAGCTAAGACAAGAAGAGCTGGCATGTCCTGGCAAGGTAACTGCTTCAGGAGAAATCACTACAGATTTCCCAATGACTATAGATGACTACAGGATCAGGCTCCTTATCAGGAAAAATGAACTGCACCTGATGACAAGGAAAGTTTAGAAAGTTCGAGTTCTCAAGATACTCAGATTCATTTTATGGACCCAAATACCCCTATTCTAATTCTTAGTGTCTTGTCCAAACATAAATATCCAAACATTCAAAAATCGATCTGGGTAAGTTTTGAATTCAATTTATGTTATAATTTAGTTATCCACTCATTCTTAGATGCCATCAAGTCAACCCTATGTACAACAGAATAAATCAATGCTACGTGCTGTGCCATTATCACAACCGCTGCTATATTTGAGCCCATTGTTGTAGTCAAAATGTCAAAATATCTTATTGAGATTCTTCGCTTTTTTTGGCTGGTCCTCTACTACGCAAAGCATGATGGTCTTTTTTGACTAACAACTCCAAAGTACACAATACAAAGTCTCACCAGCCTTGCTCCTCTGGGGCATTGAACTATTCTAGCTATTCAGATTTGTTCGTTCTTCCAGCAGTCCATGGTGGTTTCAATATTGCTCACCAGGACCACAGTTCAAATTCATCAGTCCTTCTTTGGTCTTCCTTAGTTGTTGTCTGGATGTCAGATGCTTTTGAGACAACTGAATATATCATGACTTATGTCAGTTGCACCTTAATCCTCAATGTGACATCTTTTAGTTTTTAACATCTTAAAAAAGTATTTTACAACAGATTTTCCCAGTACAATGTGTTATTTGATTTCTTGTTTCCTGCTTTGATGGGCGTTGCTTGTAGCTCCAAGTAAAATTAAGTCAATGACAATTTCAATATTTCTCCACTTATCATGATGTTCATTTATTGTATCCATTGTAAGATTTTGTGTCTATTTGTTTTCATTATGTTGTATAGCACTCCACAGCATCAGATGTTGACTATATTAGCCGTTCAATTTTAAGGGAAAGGATATTCTTACTGGAGGCACAGATGTTTCCAGGTCACAAATAGGTGATGTCAGAATTTTGATTCCTTATTCTTACATTAACAGTATCTCATAAAGTTTTGCCTTATCCCCAATTGTTCATGTAATGTCCAGTTACTTGAGTTTCACCTGTTCAAGAAAATAATCCATGTGTTGCAGTCTGAAGTCAGCCTCTACTATATAAGATCCTTTTCTATATCACTGACTAAATTAATAGCACTGTCAACAGAATTACCTTATGCTTCAAGGAGATGATTTACAATGTTATCTCTCACAAAATGATCATAATATCTCTAAAGTGACCCATTTGACAACAGCAATGCTATCCCTTGTTCCATGTCTTCTTCTGAATCTGGACTGAACCTCTGGCAGCTCCCTGTCAATGCACTACTTCAGACATTGTTGGAAGATCTTCAGCAAAAATTGGCTTGCAGTTGATATCCGTGGTATTGTTCTATACCCTGAGCATAATGTTGGGTCTCCTTTCTTTGCATTGAGTACAAACATGGATCGCTTTCAGTCAGTTGGCCAAATAACTGTCTTCCACATTTCCCAGCATAGACAAGTAAGTGCTCCCAGTGCTTCATCAGCTTATTAAAACATTTCAGTAGATATAATATCAAGCTGAATTGAGGGTTTTCTGGTGTTCTGTCAGGTCATTGTTGTTGGGGTTTTTGTTGTTATCATCATTGTTGGTCTCTTCCTGTTTGTGTTTTTGCATGATTTTCTGTATATGAAATTCG
>NW_022111369.1:69411739-69413649 GCF_000313985.2 Echinops telfairi | reverse complement strand
AATTGCTACCACAAACGGTTTCAAAACATTCTCTTCCTTCTTGAACTCCTTGACATCAGCTCCCCTTTACTCCTCCTCCCCAACTGTACCCCATAAATCCTTGTTCTACTTGTTTTCTCTACAGGTTCATCAATCCTGGGTTTCCTATACTAAAAAGCAAAAAAGGATATAAAAAAACTTAAAGGCTTACCCCATTTATCTAAGATAAATTCCAATATGAAAAAAGAAAGCAAAACAAAATAAAAACACAGAAAATGTTGAAACAAGATGAGGCCCAACCTGCATCAGAGGGGGGTCAGCTGAGCAGGTTTTAACCGTTCAAGTCAGGTTATCATTTTGATCTCCTATCGTCATCTCTCCAATGCACTTGTTTAGTAACCAGTTTCTTCCCATCCCTCTGTTCTGAATCAAGGGAAACCACAGGAGATGTCCTTCCTGTGTTGGTCTCCCCAATGTGCCTGGGGCTTCCACTGAGCTCCCCTAGCTTTCTGCACACCAGAATCACAGTTTAGGCTCTGATACTGTTCCTTCGTTTGATTTCGGACTATAGGACTTACAATCCTTTGGTCACTGATGTTGGTGTGCTTCTTTTATGTGGACTTAGTTGACATCTCACTTAGATGGGTGATTCTTTGGAAACAAGCCTTTAAAACCCCAGATGCTATTTTATCTGATCACCAGGCACCCAGATATATAAAACATTTTGAGAAGCGTAGGAGAGGATTCATAGGAGAAGCGGGCATCATTGTGGAGGTTGTGGCTGTTAGGTGCCATGGAGAGGGTTCTGACTGTGGTGACACTATGAACAACTGATTGAAACCTTACTTGGTCCTGTACCACTCTGACAGTTGATCTTATGTTTGAGCTGTGTGTTAGACACTATGTCAGTCCATCATGTGAAGGGTCTACCTCTTCTTCACTGCCCCTATGCTTTGCCAAGCACAATGTCCTTTTCCTGGGACTTATTTCTTCTGAGAACATGTCCTCGATTCCAAGGATCATTCTTGCTGTATTTTTCCAAAAGAGGTGTGTTTGTTCTTTTGACAGTTCATGGTACTTGCAATATTCTTCACTTGCATAATTCAAATGCATTGATTCCTTTGTGGTCTTTCTTGTTCAATGCCCAACTTTCACATATATATATGAAGCAATTGAAAATACCATGACTTGGGTCAGACACACCTTAGTCCTCAAAGTGACATCTTGACTCTTCAACCCTTTAAAGAGGTTTTTGCAACAGATTTACCCTGTACAATGTGTCATTTGATCTCTTGATCGCTGCTTCCATAAGCAATGATTGTAGGCCCAAGCAAGATGAAATTCTTGAAAACTCCAATCTTTTCTCCGTTTATCAGGATGTTATAAAGAAGGAATAGAAGGTCCATTTCTGAGGAATTAGCCACTGAAAACTGTATGAATAGAATAATTTCAGAAGAGGGAGCAGTTAATAAACTTAAAAATGAAGACAAGGACCAAGCACCAAATTATGAAAATTACAATGGAGAATGTAGTAACATTGGTCATCAATATGGGTATCGTCTCCTCCCACCCCTTGGAGTTAGAGGGAGAGAAATCGCTAAATGACTGTATCTGACCAACGACTGTAAGTAGAACTTATATTTGTCACTTCTTATCTAAAGCGTGTTATATCTCTCTTCTTTAACTTAACAGTCAACAGTATTCACAAGGCCAAACATCAGTAGCCTGGATAGGCAGGGCATTCAGCCCACATTCCTGAGCTATAGAAGGTATGTAAAATGAGTAAGATATAAACCTTTGGGGATGTTTTTTCATATTTAGTTGGTGGTGACGTTAAGCTACTGAACCTTTAAGTTAATTTGTTATTGCAGTGTAGCACAGTATTAAATTGACTAATTCAGTGTGCAACTGAAAAAAATTTTTAATCTAAA
>NW_022111369.1:69402796-69410554 GCF_000313985.2 Echinops telfairi | reverse complement strand
AAAGAAGTGCAAATAAAACTTGACATAATGGGAAAAAGGGAAAAGTTTATTGGACTCTTATAGTTACTATGATGGAAATATTTGAAACGTTTCTCAATTCCATAAATATTTGCCAAACCTTCACAACATGCTTGTAAAACTTTTTGTTTTAAATATAACCATTTGAAAATTTTAAAAAAGTAGTGTTATAGAAGTGTTAGATAGTAGTGTTATAGAAGTAGTGTTATATAGTAGTGTTATAGAAGACTATTGAAAGTACCACGGAGTATCAAATGGACAAACAAATCTGCGTTGGAAGAAAGACAGCCAGAATTTTTCTTAGAGGCAAGGATGACAAGTCTTTGACTTATATTTTTTGGACATGTTGTCAGGAAAGCCCATACCCTGGAAGAAACTCATGGTTGGTAAAGTAGAGAGACAGTAAAAATAGGGGAAGGTCCTCAATGAGATGGATTGACACAATGGCTGCAATAATGGGTGTGTTAGTCCAGGCTGACTAGAGAAACAAATCCAGAGACACACATATATATGTAAGAGTGAGCTTGATATCAAAGAGTAATTGTATATTATGAAAACATACCAGCTCAGGCCAGATCAAGTCCATAAGTCTGGTATTAGCCCACATGTTCAATACCAGTCCATAAATTCTTCTTTAGACTCCCACAGCACATTCAATGATGCAAAATGTAGGAAGATCATAGGCCAGTGGGTGAAAAGTCTTGTGGATCCAATGGTGGTGGAAGCATCTCAGCGCTGGCATGGGTCTCCACGTGGCTCTTCCAGCACTAAGGCTCTGGCTGCCATCACCACAGCCCCATGTGGTTTGTCAACAGGAATGTGAAGCAGAGAAAGAATATAGTCCTCCTCCCAGGAGTAAAAAAAGGAAGTTCCCAGAATCCTCCTGGTGGTGTTACCTTGTGACCTGATTGAAAGGGTAGACTCCACCCCTACATCCTATTTATGAAGCTGACATGAAATTATGTAAGTACCACAATGGACAAGCAAGGACTGGAACACTGTGAGGATTGGGCAGGACCAGGCCGTTTCCTTCTGTTATGCAAAGGGTTGCTATTGCCTGGAACAGACTCAGTGGCACCTAACTGCAACAGTGACATCATGATGTTGGTTAGTGCTGTACTTGTGAGAATTGTTGTTTCCTGTACTGATATAATCCATATGTAATGCTGTAGTTTTGATCTTCATCAGTGTTTAAGTCTTCATTGCTTTTCAACCAGCAAGGTTGTATCAGCTGCATAATTTGAGATTAGAGCAGTCAAATCAAAGAGAACTAACCCTTAGGTATCATTCACTGCATCTCTACATGTGTTGATCACAAAACTGGCCCAGATATCCCTGGGCATCATATGAAATATTAATTTCTGATCTCATGTAGAGACAAAGGTACTAAAAAGGCCAATATAAAATTATCCAATATTTGTAGATGTTTATTGCTAATAAATAATAAAATTATACCACTGTGATAGCTCACATAAACCAGCAGGCAACGGCACATATTTTGAGATAATCCTGGTTAGGAAATTAAGATTTTCCAGACTGCCTAGCCAGTCTCAGGGTGAGTCTCTCAGCGACTTTGAACAAGCCACCCACTCTCAAGGTCTTAATTTCCCTTCTCTATTTTGACAATAAGATTACATTTCCCTCCTCAGAGGGGCCATGTGATAAGCTATAACAGAAACTTTTATTAAGCACTTTGGATCTCTTTCATACAAGGAGCCTGAAGTTCAAATCAGTTTCATTATATGCTCAGACAGGGACCCATAAATGCCTTTGGTCTATACCAAGGGATGGCTCTGCCATGTGTTACTGTTAGACATGAAGTACTTGTATTAAAATGCATAATTTAATCAAGAGAAAGCCTCCAATCAGTAGGAAATATTCAACCTTGTTATTATGGGTTTTGTTTTTGTTTTTTTTTAATGTTCATGCTCTGAGAGCTGCCACAATGGCTCGTGGAACTATCAAGATGTTAATTACTGTAAAGGAGAATGTTTCAAAGATAAAATGAGATCAAACATGAGATTTCAGGAGGTTCTGACCCTCCTCTGGGGCAAATGCAGGGAACAAAAGCAATGTGACAGGGCCAGGGCTGTCACTGCTTTCACTGCCTGTTGAAAGGTACAAACCTGCAAACGAAGGCTGGCAAGTCTTTGGAGTTCAAAAAACAGAGTCCAAACAAGAGCAGAGTAACAGGACATAAAAAAAGATAGTGCTAGTTTGTCATGAACTCTCCAAATTAAGTGTGGAGCTGACCTTACACTAACAAAGTCTAAATAGTCTTCAGACTTTCCCATGGGTCAATAATTAGGGGCAATTTTCCAAACAAATCTTTATGATCTGCATATGGGATCTTTATTCAGTAATGAATGAGCACACATTCCCATTCAGTTAGCACTTTACTGACATGAGAATTGTTTGGAGATTTAGTGCTGGAGCAAAGGGTGTGAATTTATAACTCTGTTTGGTTATTGTGTTTTGATGAGAGAGAAAGCAGAAAAATTAAATGGCAGAACACAGGAAGACTTGATGTTGCCAAGCTTAGCTTTATTAACTTATCTCTAAGCTTGATAAGCACCGGGCAGTTTGTTTCACTGATGGTTTACATGCAGTTATGATGCTGGAAGAAGTATTACCGGTATTTGAAATGCCAGCAGTGTAGCCCAGATTTCAGCAGGTTTCCAGACTGAGACAGACTAAAATGAAAAGCCTGGAAAGGGATGTCCAAGTATCAGCCAATTAAAACCATAAAAAATAAACAAAATAGTATCTGATACAATGCTGGAAGCTGAGACCGTTAGGTTGGAAGGCCCTCAGAATATGATTAGATTTGGCATTGGGCCTTCTCAAAGTAGTCAACTTTAATAACAAGATGGCACAGCGGCACTAAAGAAGCAGTTAAAAAAGCTTTGACTCAAACACTACTCTGCCACTAAAACATTTTTTTTTCTTTTCAATCTGTCGGGGGAAATGGAAAAGAAAAGGAGGATGTGCACCGTGCTGGGAGAGAGGGTGCCAGGAAGATGACAGAGAAGCACTTGATAGAGAAGTTGGGGCTTTGAGCAGAAAAGGGGATTCATTTTCACAGTTTCTTAATTGGTGGCCCAATATTAGAAATCCATCATAAGGTTAATGTGTTAGACCGTGTCAACTAGAGAAACAAATCCAGAGACAGTCGTATAAGAAAAAGCTTTTTTCAAAAAGTGATTGTATATTAAGAAAACATCCCAGCCAACTCCAGGTCAAGTCCATAAGTCCTGTACTAATCCATAAGTCTGATACTAGTCCATAAGTCCCTCTTCAGACTCCCAGCACATGCTATGATGCAAAATTCTGGAAGGTAACAAGCAAGTGGGTGCAAAGTCTTGTGGATCCAGTGGTGGTGGAAGCATCCCCAGGGTTCTCCCAGGTCTCAGCGTGGTTCCATGTGGCTCATCAACAGGAAGGTGAAAGCAGAGAGTGAGAAAGAGGCGAGCCTCCAATTAAGCTGTGACCTGATTGGCAGTCAAAACTCTGCCCATATGTTCCTATGAGAGCACCATACGGTCTATGTTGACACACACAAAAAACTGTCACAGTTAATTTCTTTAAAATTCCAGGGCTCGAACAAGTATGTCATTGTGAAAGAGGGGCATTGAAGTGGAGACTCAAAGCCCATCTGTAGATGATTGGACATCCCCCCACAGAGGGGTTACAAGAAAGGGATGATTCAATGAAGGTGCAGTATAGCACCAACGAAACGTACACCATTCTTCTAGCTCCTGAAAGCTTCCTCCTCTCCCTACCCCCTCCCATGACTCAGTTCTACCTTACACACATTGGTACATATAAGAGCTCTGAACACATGGAATTCAGGACAGACCAACAACCCCTCAGAAACCATAGTGGCAATAGCCATATCATAAGGGTAGGGGTAATGGTGGGAGAGCGGTGGGGAAAAGGGAGAGAGGGGGACCTATCACAAGGTTGGATATATAGCCACCACCCCCTGGGGGACGAATAACAGAAAGGTGGGGGAAAGGAGACAACAGACACTGCAAGACACGAAATAATAATATATAATTGATCAAGGGTCATGAGGGTGGGAGGATGGTGGAGGGAGGGAGCAAAAAGAGGAACTGATACCAAAGGCTCAAGTAGAAATTGTTTTGGAAATGTTGATGGCAACATATGTACAAGTGAGTTTAATACTATTGAATGATGGATTGTTATAAGATTTGTAAGAACCACCCCCCCAATAAAATGATTAATTTTAAGAAATAAAATAGATTCCAGAGCTATGGGGATAGCACTAAACCTCAGCATTCTCAGTTGTCAAGAGTCTTCTCTTGACTTTTGTCTACAGGCCTATGCTGCTCCTGAGCTAGAGGTGACTTTCCAGGTGTCATTATCACATAGCTGATACCCTCTGCCTCCCCACTCTGTACTCCGTGTCTTTTATGAATGAGATTTTAATTAACTTCATAGATTAGTAGGCAGAAGTGGAAATTATTCTCGGAGTCTTGATTCTATTGTCATTTGATAATCTTTCCATTTTCAATACAAAACTTCCCAGAATTCTCTTCCCTCTGTGGTCCTGATTCACTCCAGCCCTCTGGCAGAGGCAGGACTGTAAGTCTCAGGCCTGGCTTCCAGAATCACGAAAACAGTTGACTTTCTCCACCTAAGCGCATGGTAAATGAGACAATGCTAATGAGTATTTAATGATTTTTTTAAATATATTACACTAAGGATATATAACGCTGAAAGAAATTGGTATAACGATTTTGCCCGTATTGCATTTTGCAAACTAGTAATAGAAAACATTTATCCTACTATATTCCATATTACAAAGTTCTCTGTAAAAATTTTTTGGATATTTTTTCCAATTGTTGGTTTTTAAAAGAATGCTCATAGCATAAATCTGTGCACACACTAGATGCATACAGGTATAATTTATTCTTGGCCAATCAAAGAAAATATGAATTATTTTGGTAATAATTTGTTGTTTCCATTGTTTTTAGATGCCAATGAATTGGTTCCTACTCATAGCAAAACTATGTACAGTCGTGCACCATCCTCACCGTTGTTCTAATTTGAGCCCGTTGTTACAGCCCCCTTGTCGACCCATCTTGTCAGGAGTCTTTCTCTTCCTTGCCGATCCTCTACTGACCAAGTAAATTTTCCTCAATATTTTTTTTCATTTATACAGATACTCTTTGTAGTAGTCTGGGTACTTTAGAGAAACAAATCCACAGAAACATATGTATAAGATAGAGTTTTATATAAAGGCTAAGTGCGCATCAAGAAAATATCCCAACCCAGTGCTACCCAAGCCCACAAGTCCAACATTAACCCATATGTCCAACACCAGTCCACAAAGTCCTCCTGCATCTCACAAAACAGACACAATGATGCCGACTGCAGGAGGAAAGCCAAGTCAGTGAACGTGTAAGCATCTCAGGGCTGGCAGGGGTCTCCACACGGCTGCTCCAGCACCCAGGGCTGCATCAGGGTAGGCATGTGGCTTCTCCTTGGGGATGTCTTGCAGGAAGTCAGCCTTGCAAGCTGAAGCAGGGAACTGCTAAGGCAGCTGCACCCTGGTGCGAAGATCACAAAGAGACTCGAGAACTCAAAAGGTGAGGGTCACTGAGCCATTTATCCCTCCGCCCTTCAAGTAACCCTGCTTGTGTTTATCGGCCAGGTTGGCACAATAAACTCACTCACTCACTCTTATTACATCTCAAAGAGAACAAAGAGAAAGACAATTCATTCAGATAAGGGGGACTGTTATCATGAAGTCATAATGGCAGCTAAGATTCCCAGAGAACTGGCTGGTTACATAGATCGCGGGAGTACAGGGGAAATTGTCACTGACACATGATTGGTGGCAGATCAATACCTCACAGTTGCCAGTGGGACTAAGACAAGGGAATGGTACCAGAACTAGGACGCTTACACTATTCCAGACAGAAAAGCTTACAAGATTGTTTCAGGACCTTCTGACCAACGCACTCATGAATTTATGAAGCTAGCACCCCAATTTTCATCTAGGATACACCCAGGCAAGTCCTTAAAGGCTAGGACACCCTTTCTGGTCTGGCTAGGGGAGTGGAAGGAATCCATTTTCTAATGCACTCTGCCTGAGGATAAAGTTACTCACATTGTCTGCCAATGATCAGAAAGAATTCAACGGAAGCTACATCTATGTGGAAACTCAAAATGGATTTCAAGCTTCCACGTAAACCGGAGCCTTCCGCAAACTTTGTGCTCAGAATCTAAGCTCCGATACACTTTATACATATCCGATTTAGTCTTGCTGGTTAAGTCCACATGGAAGAGGCAACCCATCATCAGTCACCAAAGGACTGTAAATCATATAGGCCGAAGGCGATAGAGGGATTAGTATCAGAGTCGAAACTGCGATAATCTGGTTTGAAGAAGGCGCTGGATGACAGTGGGAGCCCAAGATATAGTTGTGAGAACTACATAAGAAATAAGCCTCAGGTGATGTCCTTCTAGCCCAAACTGAGGGATGGGAGGAAAGTGGTTGCTAAACAGAGTGTGTTGGAGAAATGAGCAAAGAAGTTCAAAGGGATAAACCTGACTTGAACAATTAAAACAATTGATCCTCCCTCTGATGCATGTTGCACCTGATCTGGTTTTCAACATTTTCTGTATTTTTACTATGTTTTGTTTTATTTTTGTTTGTTCATATTAGGAGTTATCTCAGAGGTGTTATGTCATTGGGGGTCACCCTCTTGAAGTTTTGTTATTGTTTTTCTGGGTTTTGTTGTAGAACAAGGGTTTCGAGGTGGGGGGGCATTATAGGGAGTGAGGTGGGGGGCGGGGGCAAAGGGAAATGATGTCCAGGAGTCCAGGAAGACAAAGAATGTTTGGAAACAAGGGGTATCTTATTCAATAAATGCACTTTTTTAAATGTCCAGATGAACCAATTAAAATATGAAGTGGTTCCAGCTTCCAAAAACTTTTTTCTTAGGCAATAAACTATAAACACAGAGGCCAATGCCCAAGTTGCTCCTATACCTCACACCGGGCCAAGCATAATGCTGGCTCTGGATAAATGTTAAATAACAGCTATATTCCTTTTACTTCCCCAAACTAGGTTTTGATTTATCTTATTGCGGGTCTTGAGCGTCTGGAATTCTCCCAAATGAACGAAAGCTTCTGCCATCAGTAAAAGTACTGCTCATTACCTGTGTTAATTCCATCTCTTTCTCTGCAGTCAGTAGCCCCATCTGTTGCCATTCCAGCTGTGAAGGGGGAAAAGCAGGGGACTGAGCAGACCTGATGCAGAGACACTGCGTGCTGGCAATGACTTGTTCAGAGCACAAAGGGCACGTGGTGGAGATGCATCTAACATAACCAGGCAGCGTGTAGTCCTACATTCAATCACGCCAGCTTTCTTTCACCACCACTCATTGTTTTTAAAATTCACAGTTATAAAGCTTCAAAACATCCAGTAGAGTTTAATGCTAAACTTTTTATAAGCGTTGTTATAAAGATTTTGTCAAACTGAGATGAAATGTTGCTTAATAAAAGCAGACATTGCATCAAGGAGCACATGACCGAATTCCCAACTGAAAGCTACAGCAGTGGATTTTCTTTTTTTTTTTTAATTTTATTAATCATTTATTGGGAACTCTTACAGATATTATAGCAATTTATAAGTCAATTAGATCAATTGCTGCTACATCACTTTCAAAACATTTTCTTTCTTCTTGAACTCTTTTTTTTCCTAAT
>NW_022111369.1:69391931-69401217 GCF_000313985.2 Echinops telfairi | reverse complement strand
AAAACACAACAAGAAAGAAAAGCTTGTAGTTAGTTCAAGGATCGCTGGCCTTTAGGAGTATTTTCCAGGCCAGTCTGTTGAAGCACCAGGCCCTGGCCCCAAAGTCCACCCTCAGAAATCTTCGACCCAAGTCTCTTCCACAACCAAATGCTTGGTTGTACTGTGCAAACAGGGCAGGTGTAACACTATGAGAGGGGATTAGTCAGTTTTTCTTACCAACCCCCTGGTGATAAGGATAAGTCATCTTGGCAGAGAGAGAAACCTCAAAGACATTGAAGAGTACCTTCAAAACCTCAGTCTGATGTGGCAGGGGCCCCTGAAACCAGCTGCACGAGAGACTGGCACAGAAACTCATAAGAGCAGCGCTAAGACTCCTGTGTACTTCACGTCAAAGACTATTGTGTACTTCACGTCATCTGATCTGAGACAATGGAACTGTGGGACAGAGTGACAGCTGGCTGGCTTCCTGGCCCATGGAGGCAAAGACCAAGGGATCAGGTGCTGAGAGACTGAAAACCAGAGAGAGACTTGGCTACCATGGGCTGAGAGGTTGAGAACATGAGAGACACTTGGCTACCGGCTGTGAAGACTAATGGCTATATCCTTACTATTTACTGTTCCTCACTTCCGATATCCTATTCACCTTCCTAATAAACCTCCTAAACTGTGAGTATTGTTTGTGAGTTCTGCGGGACCATTACAATGAATTATTGAGCCCAGGATAGAGATAGCACGGCGTGAGAAGAATGGTTGGTGTCTGATTAGGTAAAGGAGGATGTTGTGTGGAGGCATGTCAAATCCCTCCCTCGTGGCAATAGAAAAGCTGGAGGAGGTCAGATATGGCCCTCCATGCCACTTATTGTAATACCCATTCCAAATTTCTGAATTCGGACTTATGGAACATTAGGCAAATGGAAGGCATAATGTGGCACATGGTCAAGAAATATTAGTTCCCATCCTGCCCCATGAAGAGAAGAGGCATGCCTGGCCCAGTTCCTTTGTGTAATTCCATCCTCAGGAGCCATACCTGGATCCTACAGTTCTGCTCCCCGTGGTCATCTGAAGGGATTTCTAATGTTCAGAGAAGTTACCAAAACTGGGTTACAAATGTCTTTCCTTCCATTTTAGCAGGATAAACAAGTCTATAGTGTTCAAGATGGCACGTCACCAGCTCACTCGATATCTGAGAGACAAAGGTATGATTCATTTCCAACTTGATTCTACATTACAGGGTGGAGGCAGTAGTGGGATTCAGCCTATTCGCACTGTTTTGGAACAACTGATACCTAATTTTCTGTTGAGTTTGGTGAACTGGTTGTTAAAATGGCTCTTGTAATCAGAGTTCTCTCTAATGTGGGTAGCTGGGCAGCTTCCCACTGTGGAAATCACAATTTTATATTCCTTACTCTTTTTTAATGTTCATCTGGTGTAACAGCATGTTTTAAATGCCAACACTAATAGTCATTCCAACTACAGTTTAATAAAACTTTTGCAGAATTCTGCTGTCATATTTATTTATTCATTTCATAAAACTCATTATATTTGTCATGAAATACAGCATTTTATTCCCCTACATTTGACACTTCATTAAACAAACATATAACATAAAAGAGAAAAGGTGCCAAAAACCAGAAGGTGACGTGCTGTCATTCATTTCGGTTTTTTGTGTAACACCTCCAATTAGACATGAGATATTATGAGTTAATTATGAAATTCTTGAAAGTGTTCAAAGAGCTAAAAATGTTGTCAGAAGAATTGATGTAAATTCCGTGAAGTGGAAAGGGTTTTTTAATGGTGAACATATGTTCAGAGAAGAGAAATCTCCTGTTTCTAATCTATCAAACACAATGACTATTGTCTAATAGGTCTCCCTCTAAAGGAATGGGATCCTACGTTACAGTGAAAATATAGTTAAGATAAATCACACCATCAGTGATGTTTGGATAAAAATGAAGAATATTGCAAGTGAGGGCCCCAATCAAGAAGCAATATGGAAATATCTTAAATAACAGTTTTGTTGTTTTTCAGTTTTCATTCAATATTCTTTCATTAATATTTTAAAACTCTCTGTTAAAACATAACCTAGTTTTGTGTACCTCCTTTTATTTTTCTTATTTAAGTATTAACTGTATGAAATAATAAAATTTTTGCTACATCATTGTTTAAATACTTAAAATGGTCAGTAGGGTAAAGAACTGGTTGTTCAATTATTTGAATCCCACCACTGGGGAGAGCATTCCTCAAGTTGAAAGAACTGATGGGAAATGTCAGTCCCTTAGTGACAATATTAATGGATTCTGTAGACAAAATATTAAGCAATGTAGAAAGCATCAAAAATATGGAAATAACCCACAATCAGTGTAGCAAAAAGAATTCATCAACATGTAACTGTTTTAAAAGAAATATATATTCAAGAACCAACAGTATTGAAGGAAGAAATCCTAGCAGCACCTAAGGCATTAGCAAAACACAAGACTCTGGGACATGATAGAATACCAACTGAAATGTTGTAACAAACTGAGGTGGCATGGGAAGCTGTCATTGATCTACGCCAACAAACTGGGAAAACCACTAATAAGTAACGGAAGAGATCCATATTTGTTCCCACTCCAAAAAAAGTGACCCATAGAATGTGCAACTTGTACGACAGTATCATTGAGAGCACCTGAAAGTAAAATTTTGCTAGAGGCAACACTGCCCAACAACAAAAATTTTTTCTTCTTAGTTTCTTGACTTTTCAGACCTGTTCCTGGAGTTATTTGGAGTGCTAATCAGCCAATTGCATTTGGATTAACTGCATCAGCTCTAGATTCGCAGATATGGTGTTCCACCAGGTAGATATAAAGTACCAGGGACTGCCAAAAACAAATCTGCCTAGGGACATGTACAGCCAGAAAGCTCTTTAGAGCCAAGGATAGCAAAGCTTAGTCACACCTACTCTGGGTGTGTTTTCAGGAGAAGCCAGTCCCTGGAGAAAGACATCATGTTTGGTAAAGTAGAGGAGCAGCCAAAAAAGAGAAGACGCCCCCAAGATGAATTGCCACAGTGGCCGCCTTGACGGGCTCCAGCCCAAGAAAAAGTGTGCGGATGGCACCCGACTGGGGAGTGTTCTGTTCTGTCACACTTAGGGTCGCGAGGAGTCAGAATTAGCCAGTGGCACCTAGCAACAAACACTACATTTTCAGTGTTCCGTCATTCCAATCAATTCGTGTTTCACTCTAGTTTTAAATGTGAGAAGAATTCAGATTCACAAATTCCAGGATAAGGCAAAAAAATAGAAAATTTTTTTAAAAATAACTCTTAAGGGACTGCCAAGGGAAGTTGTATATGAGCCCAAGGTGGCTAGTTGGTTATACATCAAACTGCCCATCATAATACGGTCAGTGGTTAAAACCCACCAGTCACTCTACAGTCTTTAAAAGAGTTAAAGGTTTAGAATCCCAAAGGGAGTCTCTGTCCTCTAAGCTCCCTATGCATTAGAATTGATTAGTTGGCAGTGGGTTTTTATTTTTTATATGGGAGGCTATGTAATATATGCGGACCCTACAAAACTCCAAGTTGATTACAGCAAAGTCAGACACCACTTAAGAAGAGTGAAAAATAAAAAATTATAATTGAAAAGCTTAGGAAAAGTGGAAAAGAAAATTGAAAAGGCACATACATGGAAGGTGTGAAGGGACTTTAGAGTACAGAAATGTAAGAATTCCTAGCAATTTTCATAAATATTTTAAAGATATATTTTTATTCAAATTATTTGGTAAACATTTCAGAACACATTTAAATATATAGAAGTCAATGGAAATTTTATGTTAAATATTTCAGAGGTGAAGTTGACTACAAGCTTTTTTATATAAAAAATTCTAAGTTTTCTTTTAAGAGTTTCTGTGCAAACTGGCATTTTGTGATGCTCACCCTCGCGGCACAATTGCTGAAGACAAATGTGTGTATAAGCAAATGTGGTGAAGAAAGCACATGGTGCCAGAATACCAAAAGATATAGCGTCTGAGGTCTTAAAGGTTTGAAATTAAACAAGCGGCCATCCAAGAATGAAGCAACAATCCCACATGGAAGAAGCACGCTAGCAGGTGCAATCATGAGATGTCATCAGGAATGGGTAACAGGCATCAGAAGACCCATAACAAACAAACGAAAACATATCGTTGAGAATGAGGGGGGTTGGAGCAGAGACCCAAAGCCCATCTGTAAATAATGGAACATACCCCCACAGAGGGCTCGCAGGGAAGGGATGAGTCAACCAGGGTTCAAGAAAGTACCAATGAAACACACAATATTCCTCAGGTTCCTTGAGGCTTCCTCACCCCCCACTATCATGACCTCAGTGCTGCTGCTCACTCTGAACTAAAGCAGAGTATGTACACAGGTATAGACAAGAGATAAAAGCTCATGACACACGGAATCCAGGAACAGGAATGGGAAAACAGAAGGGTAGGAGGAGGTGGGCAGAGGATGGGAAACCGATTGTAATGATCAACACATAAGCACATGCAACCCTCCAGGGGGGAGAACAACAGAAACCATGGGGGAAGGGAGACAGCGGTCGGTGTGAAATATGAAAATAATAAAAATTTATAATCTATCGAGGAGTCATGAGGGGGGAGTGAAAAAAGAGGAGCTGATACCAAGGGTTCAATAGAAAGTAAATGTCTAGAAAAGAAATGGCAACATATGGACAAATACGGCTGAGACAATTGATGTATGGATTGTAATAAGCGTTGTAAGAACCCCCCAATAAAAGTATCTTTTAATTTCAAAAAAGGAAAAAATAAAAAACAATTTATCTATGACCAAATAATAGAAGTTCTCTGCACAGGTAGAGAAATTGTACCATCTTATAACAAGACTGGGACATTTTAATTTTAATTAAGGAGTTTGAACTCTGACAGACCCATTTGGGGTTTCAGAACATTTGACTACTTATTGTACCAAACTCACTACCCGTCAGTTGACTCTAATGCATAGCTACCCCATAGACAGAATAGAACTCCTGTGGGTTTCTGAGGCTATAAATCTTCATGGGAACAGAAAGTCTCATCTTTCTCTTACAGAACCGTTGGTGGGCTTGAATAGCTGATCATATGGTTTGAAGCCAAACACATAACCTATCATATTTTCTGGGCTCCTTATTTATTGTACAGCAACTCTTATTTCTGGCCCCTTTTTAAGGTAACCAGTTGGAACTGCCTCCTATTCAGTTACTACCAAAGGTGAAGTAATCCTTGGGGAAAAGTCCAAGTTCATGTAATTTGCACTGTTCAAACATAGTATCTTTGGATCATACAACACCGCATGAAGTAGTTTGCATTGTACTAAACTGTCACTTTCATGAGGTTTGGTTGTGGACACAAGTGCAATGAAATCCTTAACAACTTCAAATTTTTCTAAGTTTATCATGATGTACCTATTGAACGGGTTGCGAGAAGTTTTCTCGAACTAAATATTTAGTACAATGCAAACTACTTTAAATAAAACCAGTATGCACTTCCTCTATCTCAGGCTAGCTAAACAAACTCACTGCTATCAAGTGGATGTGACTCAATAGGACAGGAGAGAACTGCCCTTGTGAATTTTAAAGACTGTAACTTTTCAGGAGTAGAAACCCCCTTCTTTCTCCAGAGGAACAGCTGGTGGTTTCAAACTTTGGACCTTATGGATTACAGTCTAATACATAATCACTATGCCACCAGGGTTCAGGATAGCTAACACTATGTTAAGATACCTGATATTTTTGTGGCTTATGTTTTGAAGCTCAAAAATTAGAGTTGATAGAAGATTTGAAGATTGGTAGATCAAATATATGCAGAGACAAATCTAACATTTGAGACACCAAAATGTGTGTTGACCACAGTCATTAGAAAATCAGTGGCAACAAACATCAACAGAGAGCTGTCAGAAACCCAAGCGGGTTCAAAATAGAGATGACACAAAGGATATCATGGCTGCTATCAGATGGATCTTGGCAGAAAGCAGAGAATATCAAAAAGATGTTTGTTGTTCTTGTTATTGTTGTATCTTGTTGTCGCCTATCCATAGTGTGTCATGATCCACACAGCTGAAAGATGTTTCTTTGTTTTATTGACTATGCAAAGTCATGTGACACAACCATATTTGGTGAGAGGAGGACTTGAAGAATTTATGGATGAAAATTAAAGATTTTAGCCTTAATTATGGATTTCAACTCAATGTAAAGAAAACAAAACTTCTCACAACCGGATCAATAGGTACATCATGATAAACTTAGAAAAGTTTGAAGTTGTTAAGGATTTCATTTTACTTGTGTCCACAACCAAACCTCATGAAAGTGACAGTTGAGAAATCAAATGACCTATTACACAAAATCTCTTTAAAGTATTAAAAAGAAATAATGTCATTTTGAGGACTAAGATGTGCCTGAGCCAAAACATAAGGAGCCAAAACTGATAGTGCAGTGGATACGAGTTGGGCTGCAATCCACATGGTCGGCAGTTTGAAATCATCACCAGCCCCTGGGAGAGAGACGGGGCTTTGTACTCCTGTAAAGAATCAGAGTCTCAGCAACTCACCGGGGAGTCACCGGGAGTCAGCAAGGAGCTAGCTGATGGCAGTGAGTTTGCTTTTACTTTGACCCAAAACATTTTCAATCACATGCATGTGAAAACTAGACAATGGATAGGAAGGCTGAAAACGAATCAATGCCTTTGGATTAGGGTGCTAGTGAAGAATATTGAAAAGATCCTGGACAGCCAGAGGAACAAACAAATCTGCCTTGGAAAAGGTACAGTCAGAATGGTTCTGAGAAGGTAGAATGGTGAGAATATGCCCCATGTAATTTGGACGTGCTCTGTAGAAAGAACAATCTTGGAGAATGATACCATGCTTGGTAAAGCATAGGGACATCGGAAAAAAGACCCTAGAGGAGATGAACTGACGCCGCGACAGCAACAAGGAGCTCAGACGTGGATGGCACAAGACTAGGGAATGTCTCCTCCTGTCGTTCATAGGATTGCTATGAGTCAGAACTGGCTTAATGGCACCGAACAAAAACAACAGCCTATGTGGAATATCATTGCAAGGAAGTGAGTACCACTGCAAGCTTTGCTACCCTCTTAGAACAGTGGCTTTTATTTCTTTCCCAGGGAGCATCTCTGGAGCAAGGCTGGAGTCAAGTAGACCCAGATGTTTAAAACTGATGATCTTTTTGTAATCCACATTTTCATGATTAAAACCAGGAAAAACCCTTAGAATAGAAATGACATGCTTTTCCTCAGCATGGAGTTTCCAGATAAAATATAAGATGCACACTTAATTTTGAATGCCAAATAAATAACAAATAATGTTTTGGGAAGGAGTAGGTCCCAAATATTGCATGCTACTGTCAGGTGCCATCAAGTCAGCTCTGACTCATAGAGACCCGGCACACAACAGAAGGAAACATCGCCTAGGCCTGCACCATCCTCATAATTGCTGTTATATAAAAGACCATTGTTGCAGCCATTTTATCAATTCTTCTCATTAAGAGTCTTCCTTTTGTTAACTGCCCTTCTAAGCCTGATGTCCTTCTCCAGGGATGATCTCCCCTAATAACTGTCTAAAGTATGTGAGACAAGATCTCGCCATCCTTCCTTCCAAGGAGTATTTCCCCCCGAGATAGATTTGTTTTTCCTTCTAGAAATCCATGGTACTTTCAATTCTTCACCAACACCGTAAATAAAATTCATGGACTCTTCCTCAGTCTTCCTTATTCAATACCCAACTTTCACATGAATATGAGGCAAGTGACTTGGGTCAGGCGTGCCTTGGTCCTCAAAGTATCATCATTTCTTTTCAACACTTTATTATATTGCTTATCTAAAACCCCAACTTAAATAAGTGTTAATATATCTGTTTTCTAAATCTGCTACTTTGAATCCCCCATCTTCTCTGCCCTCCAACTCCTTTCCTCATACAAAATTATCTCCGTTCAGTGCCATTCAATGCAACTCAGCCAGGCCCTGGAGGCACAAAGGCAGTAGGATATGAGCCCCTGTTTCCCAGGAGCTCACAATCTAGTAAATAGGAATATAGAGAGTGGGAGAGCACTCAGTCCCACCTGGGTGAGGATGGCAGTCAAGGAGCACTTCCTAATGTTTGGCAATGCCAAAGTGAATCTATACAAAGAAAAATTAGCTATGTAAGGGAAAAGGGCAAGAGAGGAAAGTTGCAAGTTCAGGGAACATCAATGTAGAGACATAGGGCCTGAAAACATGTGCATCTTATCGGAACTATAAATTTAAAATTATTGGAGTATGAACTTTGAGATAGACCATAGCAATATGAGGTAAGTATGGGCAGATCATGGCCATGTGTGCCAAGGTGTCTTGAAAGATTTTAAAAAGTAGTTTGATGTGACCCAATTTATTTTTTAAATAGAGCCCTTTTGACATAATTATAAATTATAGTTCTGAGGAGAAATGAAATTGAAGGCAGAATTGCTTTTTCAGTAGTTAGGAGTGGCTGGAGGGGATAAGGATCGGAGTTGGTGTTATGGTAAAAGGGATGGAGATTATTTGGGGCATTTATAAGAAAATGCTCAGGGGCAGCCCCAATCCCAACTGTGTGGACACCCCCCAGCCCCAGAAGAATGCACTTCAGAGGACAGCCCTGAAGCCACAGCTTGGGGAGAGGGCACGTCTGATTAGAGCACACAGCAGAAAGGAAGAGGGAAGGAGAGGAAGGGGAACACATTCTGGCCCCCCAAGCCCCGAGGATGATACTCCTGCTCCCAGAGCAGACAATGCACAGAGAGGACTAGCGGACCGGCCCCACCAGGAGACACAAAGTCCCTCACTGAACCATAGCACTACCGGGGGCAGCACTGCAGAAACAGTGTGGGAACTGTGCCCAGTCTGACCCCATCACACTGGGGGCAGACACTGAGGGCATGCAACAGAACAGCAAGGGGAGCAAAGTTATGAAATCTCCGTGGAATACCAAAAAGAGACTTTGGAGACAGAGTATGGCACCCCATCAGACTCGACTGGAAAACACTCGTAAAGGCCAACAAACAGACTTTGAACTACTTATAGGCTTTTCCATTTTTGCCAGTGGCTTTCTTTTTGCTGTTGTTATTCTTTTGTTGTTTTTACTTCCCGTGTTGTTTTGTTTGGGTTTGCCTGAGTTTTGTGCTTATTAATGTCTCTGCATGTCTATCTAGATAGGAGAGATGGGATAAAAATTCAGAGACTATAAGAATGGGACTGATGATTCCAGGGTGATAAGGGAGAAGGGGAGGTGGGAGAAATGAAGGGGG
>NW_022111369.1:69382374-69391283 GCF_000313985.2 Echinops telfairi | reverse complement strand
TGTGAATTGGGTGGGGGGTGGGGGAGGTGGGGGTGGTGAAGTCGAGACTCAAAGCCCATTCATAGATAATTGGACATCCCCTCACAGAAGGGTCACAAGGAAGAGATGAGGCAGTCGGGGTGTTGTATAGCACCGGTGAAACACACAATTTTCTTAATGCTTCCTTTCCCCTACTATCATGACCTCAATTCTATCTTACAAATCGCATTAGACCAGACATGCACACTGCTGCAGATAAGAGCCTGCAACACAGTGAATCCAGGATAGATAAACTCTTCAGGGCCAACAATGAGAATACAGATACCAGAAGGATAGGGGGATGGTGGGGGAAGAACTGGGAATCAATCACAAGGATTAACATATAACCCCCTCCCAGAGGGACAAACAACAGAAAAGTAGGTGAAGGGCAACAGAGGATGATTTAAGATATGAAAATAATAATTTATAACTCATCAAGGGCCCATGAGGGAGGGTGGGCAGTAGAGGGAGGGAGAAAAATGAGGAACTGATATAAAAGGCTCAAGTAGAAAGAAAATACTTTGAAAATTATGATGGCAGCATATTACAAATGTGCTTCACACAGTGGATGATTGTATGGATGTGGTAAGAGATGCAAGAGCCCCCAATAAAAGTATTTCATTAAAAATAAATAAATAGAGTGCTCACTATTTAAATCTAAGTGAATCTGAGACTCAGGAGGGTACATACAGTTAGCAATCAAGATGTGTAGCTATCAGCATTTTAAAAATGTGCTTACCAATTACTTCAGTACAACAAAAATAAAATAAGAGTGGTTGTAACAGAATAAAAAATATACTTTTCTAGCTCCAGTTATGTGGAATCCAGGGCTAACAGAGTGGATCCAAGCTAGTAGGAACTCAGAGCCCATAAAACACCAAACTCCTTACCAGCCAGTCAATGTCAAGTCACAGCAACTCTACGGATCCAAATTGAACAGCCCCATAATGTTTTTAGGGAGCAGCTAATGGGCTCTCATCACTAGCTTTTCAATTGGCAGCCAAATGCTTAAACATTGTCCCACCAAAGCACCTTCATCAGTAGCCTAGGCTCCTGTTTTGCAGCAGCAGCATCCTCAGGGCGTGGCTTATAGCTTCTAAGTCACCTCCTGATCCAGGATGGCTCCCCAAGGTCCATCTACTATCTCTGCCTTCCAGGAGACTGAAAGAAAGAGAAAATATGTAAGAGGTTACTTTTCAGTTGTACACCCTCCTTAAGAACCTTTGTTACATTCTCATACTTCTGCTTGTAACTCTGTATTTTATCTTAGAAGCTGTATCCACTTAGGTGTGATAGAGACTAGAACATGTAAACCTTTATCTAGGCCCTTTAATTACCTGTATAAAATTAAATTTTGCTACTACGGAAGAGGAGTGAGTAAAGAGTAGCCTTAGTCACATGGTGAAAATGGATAAGATTGATTGAAGAACAAAGATGTAGTAAATCAAGACAAACCCAAAGGGAATGATTTCATTTAAGGGGCAGGCAAAAGGAAAGGAATTGAAAAATGGAAAATAGTAAAGACTGGGAAGAACCCAGAGAAGGAATTAATGTTTTCATTATTTCCAAACAGGAATTTATTCATTAAGCCTCTATGATGTTCTTTTAAAAACCCACTACCAATTAAAGTTATTCTAACTCATAGTGACCCTATAGGACTGAACAGAAGTTCACCTGTGGGTTTCCAAGGCTCTAAGTCTTTATAGGAGTGGAAAGCCTCATATTTCTCCCATGCAGTCACTGGTGGAATTGAACTGCTGTACTTACAGTTAGCAGCCCAACACATAATTCACAAGAGCTCCGTAGATTGTTGTTAGTCACCACTGATTCAGTCTCACCTCTTAGCAACCTGCACGCTCACAATAGAGCTGCCCATTAGGTTTTCAAGGCACATCACCCAGCCTATCTTCCAAGATACCTCTGAAATATGATCCATCTTCTCATCAACACTCAGATGTTCCATTGTTTGCACCACCTAGGGATTCATATAATCTTCTTTAATAAATCTATGTTATATTCTCAAGAATTTAAACCAGTGGAGTTCTAGGAATGTTTTTGTATTGATTACTCACATTTACAGCTCTAGCTTTTGTATTGCACACTCTCTTAGGCTTGATGTCTGTGGTCATTTAGCTTCTAAATAGGTACTTTTGTAAACTGCATTTGTTGCTTCAAGCCATCAGAAAATGCTGGAGCAGCAACTTACTAGATAGAATCCTCATTTTAAGATACTGAAATAATTTAGCTCCATGACTCATTCAAAAGGTTGGGTTAATGAGAACATTAAAAGTAAAACAATAGATGTCAAGTTGGAATGCTTAGCACAAAGAAGAAATGTTTTCCTGATATTCCTCAATAATAAACAGAGTCCATGACTGAAGCTTGTCTTTAGAACAAAACTCTGATCTGGAAACTATGTTTTCCTCATTCACTTGTATATACACTGGGGGGTGAGAGTTGGTGGGACTCTACCACAGCGTAAAGCATAACTATATTCCAGAGCCAAGACGCCCCCACCAGTGATCGCAATGAAGCACTTCACTGGTAGTGAAGTCACAGTATATGAGGGTGTACCCCCAAAGAAATGACTTTTTTACAAAACAACCGTATCACCTTCAAAGTACTCTATTACACTTCAGACATTTGTCAAATCTGCTATTCCATTCTTGGAAACATTTTTCAAACTCGTGTTTGGAGAACTGACAGCACCTCTCCCATATTTTTCTTCACCTCTTCTGTCATCAAATAGCTGGCCTTTTATGTCCCTCTGCATTTAGCAGAAACAGAAAGAAGTCACACGGGGCAAGGTCAGGTGAGTAAGGTACGTGGGGCAAGAGAGGAGGCATGCTGGTTTTCTCCAAAAACTGGCACACTGAGATGGCTGTGTGAGCAGGTGCATTGTCGTGATGGCAAAACCAGTCCCCCATCTGCCACAGATCAGGCCTTTTTTGTCAGACACTGCTAGGCAATCTTTTACAGACCTCTAAATAGAAAGCTTGATTAACAGTTTGACCTGGAGGACTGAACTCCAAATAAACTGTCTCCCTCACATCAGAAAAAAAAAAAAAAAGATCATAGTCTTGATCTTTGATTTCACTGGACCAGTGTTTTTTGGGTGAGGTAACTATTTCATCTTCCACTGGCTTGATTGATATTTGCTTTCTGGGTCGTAAGAATAGGACCATGTCTCATCACCAGTAATGAGCTTGGGGGTAAAAAGACTGGGTCGCCTCGGAGCTGTTCTTTCAAAGCAAAGCATGTTTCAAGTTTATACTCTTTTTCCTGGTCAGACAGAACCTAAGGCACAAATTTTGAAGCAACACTTCTCATTCCCAAATCTTCCGTTATAATTCGCTGAACCAAGCTCCAAGATAGTCCTGATATCTTCCCCATCTCTTCAATGGTCTGTCATCAGTCTGAAAACACAAGTACATTAATTTTGTGGACATTTTCATCCATTCTGGACATTGACAGACATCAAGAGAAAGGTTTGTCATCAATTGTCATTTCACCTTTTTTGAAATGAGAAACCACTCGTACACTTGAGTTTTTCCCATAGTGTTGTCCTTGTAAACTGTGTTCAACATCACAACTGGTTCTGCAGTACTTTTCCTGAACATGAAACAAAATTTCACAGTCACACACTGTTCTATTAAATCAGCCATCACCAAAAAACGAGGTTCAAGTGAAATTGCTTTTATGAAAAAATCCACTATGACAGAGAGAAACTTCCCAGGTGATGCCACTGGATGCACTAACTCAGAGGGAGTTGTTCAATGCTTGCCTAGCAAGAAAAATGTGTACTACTAAAGCTCCACCCAGCAGAGCTTTTTTCCAGGATATTTTGGGTTCCCCCTCAAATGTGCTTGTACTGTCTAGATAGAAAAAAGAAAGAAATTAGAAGGACCATCGATGAAAGACAAATGTGAAGAGCTTGATCTGACTGCTGCGGAGCGAAGTCCATCTCCTGGTGACGCCACGTGTGCAATCTAGAATACCCCACAGGTCTTTAAAGGCCTTTCCGCAGCTGCTCAGCAGGCCTTATCTTGCATGGTACCACTGAATGGATTCTAACCATGAATCTTCAGATTAAAAACGGAATGCTTAACCAGTTGTACCACCCAGAGACTCATAATCAAAGGCAAAATGGAACTAAACATAGACCAGAAAGGAGACTACATACTCAGTAACATTGTTGCTCACTTCTCTTAATTATCTAGTGATGCTATATTAGAAATACCACAAGAGGACGGCTTTAAGAAAAGACTTACATACTGGTAACTAATCTTCTTAAACTTCCTGACGTTATGAGAAAGATGATATAATGAGCCTAATCAGTTATCAACTATCCCATTATTCAACATTTCATATTTAAAATGTAGTTATAAATGTATTTCTCGTATCAACAATAAATGCTCATGAAAGCAGCAATCAAGAGATCAAGGGACACATTGCATTGGGTAATCTGCTGCACGAGACCTCTTTAAAGTGCTGAAGAGCAAGGAGGTCACTTTGAGGACTAAGGAGAACCTGCCCCAAACAGGTATTTTCAATCACCTCATGTGAATGTGAAAATTGGACATTGAATAAGGAAAACCAAAAAGGATTCAATGCATTTGAATTATGGTGCTGGCGAAGAATATTGAAAGTACCAGAGATTACAAAAAGAACCAACAAATCTGTCGTGGAACAAATATAGCCAAAATGCTCCGCAGAGGCAAGGAAGGCAAGACGTCATCTTGCATAGTTTGGACGTGATGTCAAGAGGAACAAGTCCCTAGAGAAGGACGCATCCTTGGTTAAGTAGAGGGGCAGTGGAACAGAGGAAGACCCTCATCAAGATGGACGGACACGTGGCTGCAACAATGAGCTCAAGCATAAGAACACTTGTGAGGATGGCGCAGGACTGGGGACAGTTTCATGTAGTTGTACATAGGGTCACTATGAGTCAGAATCAACGGACACACCTAACAGCAACAGCAACACATTATCTATCTATTTTGTATATTCATAGGTAGGAGGCATGGCAACCAGGACTGAGGAGGTTGCCCTCCCTCAAGGAGAGTACTATCTGGGCAGCCTACAGGAAGCTGGGCCTGGATACCCACTCCTTCGGCTCTTTCCTGCCTGCTGGAGGCTGGAGGCGGGCAGCAGCTGCCCCTCGGGCCAGTTTCTCTGTGCCCACATCCTCAGGACCCTATCCTCTGCAGGCGGCCCTGAGCCAGTGGGCGCCTGTTCTGGATTCTCCTGGTTCTCCAGGTCCAGAGAGCAGCGCAGACTCCGGAATCTTGTGCACGGGTCTTGAAAAGGTGAGACTGGAGCCTGGAGCCTTGGGGGCTGCTCTGAAAAGAAAGCTCTGACCCAGTGGTTCTCAACCTTCCTGATGCCGCGACCCTTTCATACAGTGCCTCATGTGGTGGGGACACCGCCCAAGCATAACATTATTTTTGTTGCTACTTCATCACTGTCAGTTTGCTACTGTTAGGAATCGGGCGACCCCTGTGGAAGGGTTGTTCGACCCCCAAAGGGGTCGTGACTCACAGGTTGAGAACTGCTGGTCTAGCCCAACATAGGAAGGTGAAGTGGTTAAGCCTTGGACCCTAAAGTCACACTGCCCAAATGTATCCAACTCTCTCTCCTTCAAATTTCCTTCTCCACAGAGAAATAATTCATAACTCAGTTCCTCCAGGGAGCTCTAGAGGTGTTGCGCATTAGGCGTTGAGCTGCTAACTGAAAAATTAGCACGTAGAAACCACCAAGAGTGAGATTCAGAAACCCACATGAGTTTCTCCATTTCCTAAAGGGTCGCTCAAAGTCAGAATCAACTTGATGGCAGTGCGTTTGAGTTTTTAATTATATTTTCTTAATTAGACAAATGAATAGTCTGAAAACAGAAAAAAATCTTTTTAACAGAACAGCGTGGTCTTTGAAATTTAACGATGTTTATAGGTCAGGAATACGTACAATTCCATTTTACAGGTAGAAAAATAGATTCTGTATCCTCATCTGTGAGATGACAGGAATAAAACAGATTTATTTTCTTTTTACTCCAAATGTCCTATCAGTCTTTGAGGACTACTTAGATGTTGACAGATTAACCTTGGAAACGAGGGCTTGTGGTTCCTTCAGAACATCACAGCATCACATCACATGTATGGTTTGTGTGAATTGCCGATATTACAAAAACCTCAGTGCAATTTTACTTTGGAACGTGCTTAGAAAGCAGGCTAATGGAGTCGTTTCTCAGAAACAGCATTAGAGCATCAGTCACAGCTGTAGCTTATACAGACTAAGGCCGTCTCAGCCACAGACAGAACATTATTTTTTTAATTTTCACATTTAGATACTTGTTATGTAATTACAGATCTCAGGAAATTTATATCTTGAAACATACATCTAACATTTTCTAAAATTAGAAAGTACATGAATGATTTTTATTTCAATTAATCATTCTAAACAAAAAGTTCCAGTCTGATCTCTTCCTTCCACTCTCCCTCTTCGTCTGATTGTCTTTCAGTTTGGGGGTCTGACGTAATTCCCCCTTCTCCCGGTGATTGACTAGCTGAAGGATTCTCGTGTACATCAGAGGCAGATGTACAAATATAAGAGTAACAAGTACAATAGTCTCCAATTCACATTATTTCTAATTTCATCACCAACAGGATCATTCATAGACATTGGGGTACTTTCAGGGATCTTGCTTTCATTCTGATTTCCAAATGATGGGTCTCCTGCGTGTCCTATCGTCACTGTGAGTCCAAATCCACTGTGATGGAGAGAGGGATGGGTTTGGCTGGTATGGGCTCTCTGACACTTTGTCGTAACTATTGGTTTCCTCTTGCTGCTGGAGTACATACCACACATTTAGTAGCTGAAACCACACAAATTTATTGTTTTAAAATTTTAGAAGTCTAAAATATGCCTCTTAAAAAAACAAATTCCCCTCAACTCAGAGCAACCCAGTGGGACAGAGGCAAATAGCCGCATAGTGTTTCTGATGCTCTACTCTTTACTACAGAAGCCCGCAGCCACACCTCCCTTGAAGCAGCTGGGAGATATTAACCACTGAGTTTGGAGTTAACAGCAGGATGCTCTAACCACTGTGCCACCAGAACCCCCAATGTATCTTAGTAGGCCTGAAGAAGAAAAACGACAGCACTGCATTCCTTTTGAAGGCAGAATCAATTTCCTGTCACTTCCAACTTCTAGCAACCACCTCCATCCCTTGCTCCATCTTCAGAGCGAGCAGCACAGCATCTTCTGATCTCTCTCAAGTCTCACATTCTTGATTCCCTTTCACTTAAAGGACCCTTGTGATAACATTGAACCCAGCTAGATAACACAGGGTAATATCCCATTTTGAGAGTCTTAACCAAAATCACATCTATAAAAATTATTTTTCCCATATAACATATTCACAGGTTCTGGGAATTAGGATATGGACCTCTTTGGGGGCCTTGGAAGAGTCTATTATTCTCTCTACCACAATAACAAAGAAAACTGGGTTGAGAGAGTCTGACTGAACTATCTCCACTATTTAAAGAAGAAATGAGACCAGTTTGGGCAAGGTGTATCATTGTGTTTCTTACTAAGGATTCCAAACTACACCAAACACTACTTTTAAGTTGACACTGACCCTTTAGGACAAAGTGGAACTGAGCGTGTGCATTTCCAAGACTGTAAATCTTCATGGCATCTGAAAGCCTCATCTTTGTCCCATGGAGTGGCTGGTAATTGTGAACTGCGGAGCTTAAAGTTAGCAGCTCAGCATGTGGCCCACTACACCACCAGGATCCATAGTAAGGATACTGTTCTATTATCTTGTCACTCCAGAGAGTTAGCCATCCCCTAAAATATCTTAATTTATTCCCAAAGAAAAAACATCAACCATAGAGGGAACACATCTTTTAAAAGGGCCTTTAAATGCGCATCTCTAACGAAGCTGGTCCCGTGGACAAACCACTGGGCTGCTATGAGATGGATGATTCAAACTCCCCAGGCATTCCGCATAGTCTTGTACAGATTTTAATCTCAAACACTGAAGGAATAGTTCTACTCTGCCCTATAAAGTCATTAGGACTCAGAATTGACTTGATTGGTGGTGAGTTTTAGGTTAGTTAGCAAACCTAAACTTCTGCTTTTTCCAAAGTCAAAAGCAGCTAAAAATCATCACTTTGCCAAACTCTAACATTGCAGTTCTATGCACCATCCACAGAGTTGGTCAATAACCTCTACAGAGGAAACATGTCAGGACTGTAGAAGGACAAAGATGACTCACCTTGCTTTCCAGCGTCAGGAAGGGGATAGAATTCACTTTAGTCTTACAGATCTTCAGAGGATTCTAATTTATCTGAAATGAACATTTTCTAAGTGTGTAGAGTGTAGTGTGTGTGTAGTTTGTTTAAAAGGTTTCCAGAGGAGAAGAAATCATTTCCCTCAGTAACCTTTTCAAATAGGAAATAGCTTTGATTTCCCTTACACTGACTAATCCCTATGTGGCTGTCAAAAAGGATACTATTTAAGTAGAAGTCAAGAAAAAGAGGTCAGAAACCCATCTTGTGCTTTCCCAGAATATCAATATAAAACAAGAAGAAAATACCAGATCAGTTCTGACCAGTGTCTTCCTCCTGATCCAGGAGGGAAAATATTAACACAGAACAATATAGTTTGGCCCTTTTTAGCAATTTTATTAATGTGCGCAGAAATGAGCAAGTCTTTTAATGTATACACGATATGATCATTGACATAGATATAGGCATAGCACTTGTTCTAAATGCCCAATTATCTGTATTCTTGAAAGAGACAAGGAATAGTGCATGGCTGTTCTAAAACTGTTTCGCTACGTACCTAGTCATTATGTAATCATAGGCAAGCGACTTGACCTTTCTAGG
>NW_022111369.1:69374425-69380731 GCF_000313985.2 Echinops telfairi | reverse complement strand
GCTTGTTTACCTTCAAGCTTTTAAGACCCCAGACGCTATATCTTTTGATAGCCGGGCACCATCAGCTGTCTTCACCACATTTGCTTATTCGCCTGCTTTGTCTTCATTTTCCAATGACAAGTTGCCCACTCCATCCTTATTAATTAATTAATTAATTAACCCTTTAAAATTAATAGGATGACAAAAATAGCCACCAGTAGAGATATGATATAAAGCCCTGGTGGTGCAGTGGTTTCTCATTGGGCTGGTTGGCAGTTCAAAATCACCAGCCACTCCTCAGGAGAAAGATAGGGTGTACTACTCCTGTGAACAGTTATAGTCTTGGAAACCCACTGGCAGGTGCCTATAAGTTGGCATCAATTCGATGGCCAGGAATTTGGTTTGGGGAAAGATATAATACTTATAAAAATCCGACAGAGTTGGGCTCATATTGACATAGAATCTGGCCTAGTCTCAAAAGACATACTACTATCAAGGGAGCAAACACAATAGAAAAGGAGACCTAGCACTAGTAGGTTTGAATCCGCCCAGAGGTATCTCAAAAGACTAGAGTGGTCATCTGATGTCAAATGGTCACAGCCATGCAAGTCCTGGGGAGCCTTCCTACTCCGCACGTTTGGCAGCCATGTGTTGAAATGGATTGCCTGGCAAAGGGAGACAATAGCAATACCTATTGTTATGAAAAGGGAAGACAGGAGAGAAGGGAACAGATGAGGGTGAGAAAAGGGAGGGAGGATGGAAGAAAAACGAAAGAATAAAAACATAAGGAAAATAGAGAAGAAGGAAGGAAGGAGGCAAGGAGAGGACCCGTTTTCCACAGTCAGAGAATAGTTAACATTGTCCTTTGTTGCTATTCCAAGCGCCCTTATTTACTGCATCCCCTTTCCTACTCCACCGCACAGGCAGACAGATAGATGACAAGCGTGTGCATGTGCACATGTGCACACACATTTCAATTCAGACGCAGTTTGGTATTAAATTCATTGGGATTATCTAGAAATTCATCGCAAATGTGAGAGAAACAAAACAAACCAATCACCGTTGACTTTAACTGATAACCACACGATAGGCAGCAGAAGAACTCTCTCACGGGGTTTCCAAGGCTGGCACTCTCGATGGAAGCAGAAGGCCACATACATCTTTCCCTAGGTCCTAGGAGCAGTGGTGGCTTCAAATCACCCACCTTTTGGTTCACACTCCAGCACTTAACCACCATACCAGCAGGACTCCTCTTGGATGCAAACCATCCTTAAATAAAGCATTCCCATTTCTGCATTTGAACTTGAATTCCAGTGACAAAAAAATAACTTCCTCTATAAATACAGAAAAGGGTCCCAATGGTCTTTTTTTGGCTACTAACTGAAAGATGAACAGTTCAAGCCCACCTGGCGCCTCCACAGGAAAAGGGCCTGGCAAACTGCTCCGGTAGCCATTACAGCCTAGAGAACTCTATCAGCCCGGGGGTCACCAGGAGTTAGAAAATAAAGAAGCTGAACAGCACCTAACAACAACAATAAGTCAACAAAGACCCAAGTCCATCTCTCCAGCAAGCAATTCCTGACTTAGCAGTGAGATGTTATCACTCTTGTCTTACTCTCTACTTCCCAGAACATAAAAGCAGCCAGAAAACACTCATGGGCCTATAGAGAGCCTAGTAATTTGTAACAGCGGGTAGAAAGAAGCTATTAAAAAGTAGAATCGGTTTTAGTAGCTCCCACCTAGTGGACTAACACTCAGGTAATAGTAACCCGCCTGGGCAAGTGCTCTTCTGCCCCCTATTGCTATTATACCTGCTTCTTTGTTGGTAGTCGCACCTTGTGCCTTGGCCTAAAATGCTACAAATTAGATATTTGAGTTATAGAGCATCATTCTTAGCAATGCAAATGCTTCCCAAGAAGTTAGCGGGCTTTCAATTATAAACATACTCATATTAAATTAGCTCAATCAGTTGTTTTCCTTCTAATGCCTAGAAAGCATTTATATTAAAGTGTTAACTCTTTATATTTATATTTATGTTAAAGCATTTATATTAAAGAGTTAACTCTGGAGAAGAATTCCTAATTGCACAGTGGTTTAAGTGTTGGGCTGCTAACAGAAAAGTCAGAGATTTAAATCGCTATCCTAGGGAGGGAGGGGCAGTCGACTTCCATAAAGAGTTACTACCTCAGAACTCTGAGAAGTCCATAGAATGACAGTGAGTTGGAATCAGCTCAACAGCAGTGGGTGAATAATAGCGGGTGAGATATTATGAGGAAAATATAGGGTTTTGAGAGGTTGGGTTTTTTTTTCATGTACTTGTATAAATCCATTCACTCTTTCAAACATACTGAATGCCCCAGTGCCAAGCCCTGTTCCAGGCACAGGAGCAAGTCCTGGAGAATTGGCGATAAGGTGCACTAGAGAAAAGATCTCGGGGAAAATTGCGAGCAGCAGCAGCTTGTGACTTCCAGTGAGATCAAAAGGTAGTTCAAAAAACTGAAAGTCAATAACATCTTCTCTTACAGGCCGCCCTACTTTCTTGAAACCTCTGTGCCTCTCTCATTTCCTTTCTTTTTCCAGCTTTTTTACAGGTTCCTGATGGATTTCTCTTTCTCCACCTGCCTCAAATGCTAAGATAATGTAGGATTCTGCTACAGGCTCCTGCTTCTCTTGTCAGTTTTCTCGGCAGATTTCCTACTACTGGGTTTCCCCTACACTTGTGCTTCTCACTCTGTGTTAGGGTAACTCCACCACAGTTGTCTCACCTGTGCTTGTGGTCTTTTGAACAATTGTCAGCTGTCTTTTAATGTTCCAATGGCATTTCAATTTCAATGTGTCCTAATCCAAACTCCTTGTCTGCACTGCCCCTCTCTCTACAAAACCATGGTCTACTTTAATGTTCCCCATGTCAAAACTATTCACCCAGTTGCTAGACACCCAACAAATCACCAGTCCTTGAACCCCTAGTTACTTTTGACTTTCCACTTCTTTCCATTGCTGCTGTCTATCTTAGTCTGGCTAGTAGGTGATGCTGAATGACAACGTAAGCTCAGAAATAAAACAGTCTGCATTCAAATGTCACTAGTAACTGGGTGACCTTCGGCATTTTTACAAACTGCACTGCAGTTTTCTCATCTCTAATATAGGGTAGTAACAATATCTCCTCACATTATAGAGACAGTAATTAATAATTACCTAGGAGCTTAGCAGGGGATGTTGAGGGGCAAGTAGCAGGCTAACACAATGAGTATGAGAAATAGAAAATGTCCTGAAATTGTGGTGATGATTGAATAATTATCCTTTTTCCTTCCTTCCTTCCACAATCCCTTCCTTCATCTCTCCCTGCTTCCAACCCCATCCCTGGCCCCCTCATAGTCTTCAAAGCCTTGTTTATTGGTGTATGAACCATATTTCTTTTTGTTTTTCCTTATGGCAATGGATTATTATTTGTCATTGTAAGATTGACTGAGTTTGCCAAGCCTAATGTTCTCTAGCTTTGATCATGTCTTGTGGTGTTTAAGGGAATTGTAATTGTTTTTTATTAATATCAATATGTATCCATAGTGTGAATATACCAGAGCTTGTTGATCTGTTCCTCTGGGATTTGATTTTTGGTTCTTTCCATATTTTTACTACTATGGAAATTGCTGCAATAAACAGATGTGCATATGTCTGTTCACGTTGCAATCTTGATTTCTTTAGGGTATATACCTAATAGAGAGATTGCTGGATTATAATGTACTTGAATTTTATTTGTTTAAGGAGATGTTGTATTGATTTCAATAATATACTTGTACACTTCTACAGTCCCACCAGCAATGTAGAAGCATTCCTATCTCTCTGCATCTTCTCTGGCACTTTTTTTCTGTTTCATTGAATTTTGCTAAAAGTGTTCATATTAAGTAGCATCTCATTGTTTTTTAACCTTTTTTCCCCTTAGTGCTAATGAATGTGAACATTTCTTCATATTATTGTTGACCACCTGGATGCCATCTGTGGTTCATTGTTTATTCATATAATGTGCCCACTTTTTATTTTTATTTTTGAGATGTTGTAGCTTTTATAGATTTTGGAGAGGTGCCCTTTATATATATTATTACTGAATATTTTTCCAAATCTGTGAGTTCTCTGTTGACTTTTTGAATGAAGTATTTGATGTGCATAAATGTCATCTTTTTAGTAGACCCTAGTTCTTTATTTTGCTTTCTTTGGTGTGGATATTTTTCGTTATCTTCAGTTTATGCCTTGCATTAAACTCCTTAAATTTTTCCCTATTTTTTCATTGATGGTCTTTATAATTGTGTGATTTATATTTATATTTAATTCTTCGTTATTATACAAGGTGTGAGGAATGGTTCCTGTTTCATTCTTTTGCAAGTGAATATCCAGTTTTTCCAGTGCTATTTGTTGAAAAGGTTATCTATTGCCCAATTAATATGTTTTAGTCCCTCATCAAAGATCAGGTGTCTATAGGTAGATGGTTGTACTTCTGCATTTTTTAATTCTAACTCATTGGTGTTCATACCTATTGTTCTACCAGTAACAGGCTGTTTTTGTTACTGTGTCTAAATAGTAGGTTTTAAATGTGCAATTCTTCTTAATGTGATTGAAATATTAAATTGTATAACTCATATGCCCATAAAACTATTAAAAGAATTATTTTTAATGGAGGAGAAAAAACAATAACCCCTCTTCAAAACTCCAAAACTCACCACCCTTGAGTCTATGCCAACTCTAAATAGCAACCCTATAAGACAAGATAAAACTGCACCTGTGGGTTTCTGGGACTGTAGCTCCTTAGGGAAGTAGAAAGCCCCATCTTTCTCCTGTACGTAAGCATAGGGCTAAATGGGTTATTATATTTATAAAGTATTAGAACAGTATCTGGCACACATTAAGTGCTAGTTAAACATTTAACCATGCTTATTTTTAGAGATATTATTGCAACTCCTTGAATTCATTTCCTTAAATAATTATTTCTCTCTCTCCAACACTAAAAATATGGTGCTATATTTTCTTAGCATTTGAGAGGTTTTTTATTATATTAAGATAAGATCCTAATTTTTTAGCCAGTTGACATGAAGTTGATCTACTCATGAAGACCCGCCAGTGCAGCGCAGAACTTTCCAAAGCAGATTGCCAGTCTTGTCTCTTGCGTGTCACTGGGTGGATTCAAACTACCACTTTCAGTTCGTAATAATGTTGACGACACAGACGCTCCTCCTAATTCTTTAGCATGCCTTGAAAAGTCCTTTACAGTCTAATAATCCTCCGTCCCTCCCTCCGTCTTGCTCCCGAACACGGTGCTCTCATCGTTTTGTCCCCTTCAGACTCCTAAGTACTGTACCCTGTACCATCGAAGACATGATGGGTAACACTACATACTGTTCACTTGTCTTCTCTCTGTCCTTTATGTCATTTCAGCAAAGCGTAATTACTTAATTAAGAAGCACTTCCGCAACAATGTAGTGCTTGCTTTCTTTGGTGCTTTGCATTTCAACAGTCTGGATTCCCAACTGCTCCGTGTTGGACCTTCTGTTGGTGCGCCAGGAAGAGGCCTTGTCTCCCTCTACCTTCAGACCCTCTACTGATGCACTGATATTCTCTGAGGGTATTACTGGAATTTTGAGTGGCAGATCTTGGACTCTTGGCTTTTACATTCTGTAGCTCAAGCAAAAGATTGCTTCCTATTTTACATTTAGAAACTATCCCAAGTGTAGTGTGCCCTTGATTTAGCAGGCCCTGGGCTAATTATTTTAACCTGATTGGTCTGAGGATATTGTGTGCATGTGAGCAGGTATAAGAAATACATGAGCTACAAGCCACTAGTCATTATCCTTTGCTCCAGGCTCCAAAATGTAGAGAAAACTTTGGTACCAAATTTTTAGTAGTATATTCGCTCCACTGCTTATCATGATCATCAAGATAACTGATGAGAAAGGGTTTGGTCAAGCGGCTTGACAGCAATATTCATCTTCCATCTTCCACCCTTCAAATGCACTGTGGTTTTATGGATTCACCTCCTCTCTTGTCTCCATATCTCTCCATATTTTTCTTTGTAGTCATTCTCTTCTGTCACTAGACTCTCCTAAGGTTTGTGTTTCAGTGCAATGATCCAGATTTTTAGTACCAGTCCTTTGAAATAAAACTTGTACATAACTTTAAATTTTGTAAAGTACTTTCAATATTCCTTAGCTAACTTACTGTAAAAGACAAAACACTGTAGTGGTCACTAAGCTCTGGAGTTTATAAAATCTCCCTGATTTTACAAGCATGGCTCTGTTATTTACCAGTGTGTGACATCAGTCTGAACTCTAAATCCATTCC
>NW_022111369.1:69369011-69372775 GCF_000313985.2 Echinops telfairi | reverse complement strand
TGTCCTTGAAGCAACAGAAACAGGACTTCAAACAGCGTAAGCAAAGGCAGGATTCGGATTGTGTAAGTGGCAATTCCAGTGCTTCAGAGACTAATCAGTGAATGGGCCTGGGATTTTAAGTAACACTCTCAGGCTTGTCTCTTTTCATCCATCACTGCTCTTCTCAGCCTGTCTCCGAGTTTCCTTCTCCCAGACTACCTCCAGACATTTCCCATGTGATAAGGAAGACGGTGAAGAGGAAATCAACCCCTCTCTAATCAAGTGCATTTCATGTTTCATAACCTGAAGGTAATGAACCTCAAGAACCAAAGGAAAAATCTCATATTTTTGCTCTTCTAGGCAAATACTGTAATTCTTTTGTGGATTCTGAGTGTTTTCTTAGATAAATATTACAAATTCTTTCCAAAAAATTGTATCCCTGAATTAGGTAGACTAAAGAAAAATCGATGCATTTGAATTATGGTGCTGGCCAAGAATATTGAAAGTAATGTGGCTTTCCATGAGAAGAAACTAGTCTGTATTGGAAGAAATCCCTTTGAGACTTGCTAATTTGTGGCAACAAAATGCAATTTGCCCTCCCTTCAGAAAGTTCCTCATTTTTACTATCTGGATGTCAAAAGAAAACTGTCCTTACTGGTTACAAAGCAAATGTTGATGGCTTCTTGGGTTATGCTGACTTGCAGGAGGAAATTAGTCATTGTGATATGCTAAGACCTTGGGAACGGTGGTCTCCGTTTCACGCTTTCTTTATTCCTACCTCCATTGCTGACTTTATAAACAACAATGTCTTACCTTTCAACTCTGAACCTGAAACCATTTCTACAACAAGGGCCACAACAAGCTAAGAAGCCTTAAATTCACATTTTCCCAGATTGATGAACCAAAAAGAAAGGGATGTTTTCAAGACCCATGTTTGAATCCTACAAATCACCTCATAGGGAAGTTAGGGCCATGTGTTTAACCCTGAGCCATCGCTAAACAGGGGAGGGGTCTAGTCTAGGTTATGTCCCCATCACTGTGGCAAGGAATCAAGATATCATAATTTACAGTCTTTCCAAAGGCACAGGAGTGATAATGAATAGACATAAATAAAAATATGTCTACAAATATGCTCAAATTGGACATAAATAAGTTTGAAACTAAGCAGCACTTTTATTGCCAATAAAAATGATTGGGTTTTTTGAGTTTACCATTATTCCCATTATTTCAAAAACAAAACTGCCTTTAAGTCAATTCTGATTTGTAGCAACTCTATATAGGGTTTCCGAGGCTGTAAATCTTTACAGGAACAAATAGTCTCATCTTTCTCATACAGAGTGGTTAGTGGGTTGAAGCTGCCCCAGATCACCCCCAGGATTCCTTCTATAGAGTAATGCTATAGAGTAAATACTGAGACCAAGTGTGGTCATCACCTAATCTGGTGTCAATTTAAAGATTAAGAGTGAAGGGGTGGAGTCTAGGCTGTCAATCTGGAGATAGCCAGTGAGACTTCTGTGTGGGCATGGCCTTCTCCTGAGAATTCTGGGAAATCTGGTACTATCTCCTTGGAGGCAGAAGACACCTCTCTGTCTGCTACTCCGTGGGAGACATTGCAGAAGACAAGCCACATGGACGCACCCAGACCTGTGAAGCCGGAGAAGCTACAGAGAGACCCCTGCCAGTGTTGAGATGCTTACAATGCCACTGGACCCAAAGACTTTCTACCCACTGGCTTGTGGTCGTCCTGCATTTGGCTTCATTACATGTGTTTCATGAGTCTGAAGAGGACTTGATAGATTGGTAGATTGGTATTGGACATATGGGCTAACATCAGACTTATGGCCTTGGACTGGACTGGGTTGGGATGTTTTCTCAATGTTCAATTCCTCTTGTACATAAACCTCTCCCTTATATACATATGCATGTTTATGGATTTGTTTCTCTAGTCTACCCAGACTAACATACTAGGCCTTCCATTTTTTTAGCAGATTTTAGTAGAAAATAATCTAATTGAATCCTTCATATTACACATGAAGAAACAATGGATGAGAGGAGCGAAGTGGCTTGATCCAGCCTGAAGAAAAGACAAGGGATCCTGGGCTCTTGGGCTCTGAACCAGTAAATGGTCCATGATACTGGGCTGTTTCTCAGATGAAGAGAACAACAGAATGGCCATTTCCATCAGGGAAAGGACACATACAATGTTTGTCCTGTGGGATGGTGTAATCATTCCTTACTATACCTTTTCATGGTAAGTATCAATTTTCTGGTAACTAGCATGATTATAAATAATTAACACAGTGTGGCAGAAGAAATTAGGCTGATTTTTCATAACTCATACAAAATTGATACTGGGAATATACCTCAATTCTTAAATGAAAATAAAGTACAACTCTACCACCACGTACCTGCTAATCCAGTGGTTCTCAACTTTGCTAATGCCGCAACCCTTCAATACAGTTTCTCAAGCTGTGGTGACCCCCCAACCATAAATTATTTTCACTGCTACTTCATAACTGTCATCTTGCTAATGTTGTGAATTGGGTGACCTCTGTGAAAGGTTCAATCCCCAAAGGGGTCGAGACCCACAAGTTGAGAACCGCTGTGCTAACCACAAGGTCAGCAGTTCAAAACCATCAGCTGCTCAATGGGAGAAAGTTGAGGCTTTCTACTCCCATACAGAGCTACAGTCTTGAGGCCTTTTAGATTATCGAAGGTCACTTTGGACTTCTTTTACAACATATCCCCATTGATCAATAAACTCACTTTTTCTGTTTCAAAAAATTAAAATGAGTGGCTCTGAGTTAGAATCGACTTAGTGGCAGTGATTTGGATTTTTTGGTTTCTTTATGATTGAATTCCAAAACACTTCATGCAGAACCTGTACAATGAGCAAGAGGCAGTCATTCAAAGAGAACAAGGAAATACTGCTTGGTTTAAAACAGGAAAGGTGTACATCAGCACCGTACCCTTCCACCATCCTTATTGAATCTGAGTGCCCTTCAAATAATCCCAGAAGCTGGATCATGTGAGGAAGAAGGAGGCATCAGGGTTCAAGGAAACCTTATGAATGCCCTTCTAAGTACAAATGACAACCTCTCTTGCTGAAATCGAAGATTTGAAGCATTTGCTGCTGAAGATCAATTGAAGATTTCAAGCATTTGATGCTGAAGATCAAGGACTGCAAGATGCAGTAGGTATTACAACTCAATGTAAAGAAAACAAAAATCCTCACAAAGGACCAACAGACAATAGTATGATAAACGGCAAAACAATTAAGTTGCCAAAGATTTCATCTTGCTTAAATCCACATGTGAATTATGATCCTGGCCAAGAATATTGAAAGTATCATAGACTGCCAAAAAACAAACAAACAAACAAACCTATCTTGGAAGAAGCACAGCCAGAAAGCCCCTTAGAAGCCGGGATAAGATGGCAAGACTTCGTCTCTTGTACTTTGGGTAGTATCAGAAGAAAGTCCTTGGAGAAGGACATCATGCTTCCTAAAATAGAGGGGCAGCCAAAAAAAGGAAGATTCTCACTGAGAAGAATTCACCCAGGAATTGCAACAATGGTTCAAATATAACAAGAATTGTGCAGATGGCGCAGGACCTTGCTGTTACAAATAAAAGTAGTTGCTCTATGCTGATAACAAACCACCCCCATGATTTACCAAATAGTCATGAGTCTAAAATGAGTAGTTGGCATGAAACACAAAGGTGGCCAGCTCACCTGACTGAGTCACCTGACTAAGGTCAGAAAGATATGCCTCATTCTGAAGTCTA
>NW_022111369.1:69360779-69368316 GCF_000313985.2 Echinops telfairi | reverse complement strand
CAGGACTTTTTTAAAACGCCAAAAATCAGGACTGTCCCGCCAAAAGCGGGACATCTGGTCACCGTACCCTTATCACAATCCATACAGACATCCATTGTGCCAAGCACATTGGTAAATATGTTGCCATCATCATTTTCTTTCTACTTGAGCCCTGTCTTAATTAGTGTTCATTACTTTACTTCTTTGGGTTCTAACATCCATTGCAATTGCTAACAGAAATTACAGACAAAATTCATGGTTAATAGGTTTATAAGAAGGATAACAATTTGTAATGCCAGTAAATAATCCTCAGGATTGAGCTGTTTAACAGGACTTATTACAAAGTTCTATCAAGTCTACTAATAAATGCCTAAAGGGCGTGCCATTCTTTCGGGTGTGCTAAGAAATGCACACAGTGGCATATTATTGCATTGTAAGCCTCGATCCAAAGGCAGTCAGCTCATGCTCCGTGGGTCAGCAAACTGAGCTCTGAATTAAGTACCCAGAGGCACCTGCACCTGCTAGCCACAAGGTCAGGCCAAAGGCACTCAGCTGCACTTCCAACTGTCAGCAAGCCCAAGGTCCCCAATTAAGTTCTCCGAGGCACCCTACTCTGAGAGGCAGCCTCATGCACCAAAAAACTCTGCTTTCTGTCCTTTGTGGGTTGGCAAGTCCATCACTCTTTTCCATGCTCTGGTCCCTGGTTCTGCTGCTGCTTCTCTGATGCTACAGCTGTTTCCTGGACCTAGGAGGTTCACTGCACAGGATCTCAGGTCCAGAGTATGCATCCCACTCCTGGTTCTTGCTGGTAATGAGATCCCTCCTCCTGCTTCTTCTCAGGGAGCCCATTTTATTCACAGCAGGGAATCCTATGTGCTATTACTCACAGGTGAATCCTAGCAGTATCTTCCCCCCACCTTCTTCGTAGAGCCATGCAAGGTTGTTGGATCCTTTGGCTAGAAGAGCCACATTCAATAATTTACTGCCACTGCACCTCATTATATTTGCTCAACTTTATTTTATTTCTGAATGAGTTACTCTTTGGTGTCCCTCTCGATTCATTTCATAACCTTGGAATCAATATTTACTAGAGGCAGACTAATATTCAGCTGGAGCCCACTGATCCAGGAATTGTAGGGGATTACATTGTCTGTTCTGGATTGAGTGGTTTCATTGTAAATTACCATTGAGTCAACACCAGTTTCTGGTGATCCTGTGTGTTTCAGAATACACCTGTGCTCCCTAGGGCTTTTCATGGATGGTTTTAAATGTAGATAGCCAGGACTTTCTTCAGAGCACCTCTGGTTGCTACATTAACTTTGCACTTCCTTGGGCCAAATCATTAAATGTTTTTACTGTCCTACATATAAGATGCATGAGTTAAAATATTAAGATATTAAAAGAACAGGTTCACTCTTAGCCTTGACCAATATTAAGTATGTGTCTCCGGTTCTCCATTACTAATGGACTGCCTCATTGTTCTTTCTCATGATCTATAAAATTCAGTTGTTTGCCTCTCTATCTCCATACTAAACCCAGTGATAAACAGGTATCCGAATCTTAGTCAGAAGAAGATATAAACAACTGGCCACAAAAGCTCACACTCTCTCAGCCATAGCCCCAATATAAGAACAATTGGTTCTTTTGGCATAGCTCTGCTCAATATCTACCCCATGAAGTGACCACTGAAGATATGGGTGCTATAGCAAAGAGTGGTGAATCAAGCAGATAGTGCTTTATTCAGAAAGAATAGCACCAGGGTTTTAAAGGCTTGTCTTAAAAAAGCAGCCATCTAAATGAGGCATTCACCAAGTTTTCATGGAAGAAGCACACCAGCATGTGTGATCCAGGAATTGTAAATAATAAAATCCAAGCCCAGAGGAGGGAATGGTATGACCTAAATTCCGAAGCCTCAGTTCGCACAAGGCTTTAGATAACAGTGAAAGCCCAAAACTCATTTACCAGGTTCCCCACAAGGATTAAGCCCCTCTGATGATCTGATTATGGACTCAAGATGTAAAAGACCTTGTTACCAAACAGAGTGCATTGCAAGATGGATTACTGCAATTGCTGTCAAGTGAAGATGTGATGCCTTGTGATTGAGCTCCCTCTTGACCCAATGTATAATTTAGCCATTTTGAAATATTTCGAAGTATTTTCTGCTTTTATAATCAATTGAGGTTTTTCTTTGTTTCACTGTGTCATTGGTATGCTGTTTGTGTTCTGTCATAATTTTGTATGATTTCTACATATGAAATCCAGATTAGGTAAACCTACATAGACAATAACTGGATCAATAGATTCAAAGGTACATGACAGAGGAGGCTGGCAGGAAATAGGGAGCTAAAACAATGAGTACAAGGTAGAAAATAATGTCCTGAATGAGTACGAGGTAGAAAAAAATGTCCTGAAATCTATTGTAGTGATGGTTGGATAATTCTTATTAATGTGACTGAACCATTGAAATGCATGATATATGAATTTTACATCAGGAAATTGTTTCTAAAAAATCACAGGAGGGAGAAGAGAGTAAACTACTAGAGTGGGGAGGGAGGACATTGACAAATAACTCAAACTGTTGAATAAAGTTGATGATCGGCAATGTAAACCCCACCCACATAATTCACAATTAAAAAATTATTTTTTTAAATGGCTCACACCTTTCAGGGTGCCCTGTTTCTTTGAGCAAGGGGGGAAATCTGCACACAAAAAACAGCTGTAAGTGTTGTTCATTCAATGAATATTTACAAATGAACATATCTGCTGAGTGAGGTCCAAATCAACATTCTATACAAGAGTTGTCCGGAGAGGCAGCAGATCATTCCAACGTCTTTGAAATTGTACATCTGAGAACTACCGACTGTCTATCTGATCCATATAGAAAGTCAATTGAATCAAAATATCCTCCCACGAGGCCTAATTTGCTTCACAAATTCTCAATCACTTGAAACACTAGATCTAAAAGAGCCTTCGTGCATCAGGAATGCTGGTAGAGTAGGAAGTTAGGCATGGGAGTACTAACCACAAAGTCAGCCGTTTGAAACCAGCTGCCACTCCGTGGGAGAAAAATGAGGATTTCTGCTACCGTGAAGAGTTGCAGTCTGGAATCCCACAGGGGCGGTTCTACTGTGATTTGTGTTGTTGTTGTTCGATACCAGGAGTCAATTCTGATTCACAGCATCCTTATGCACAACAGGAGCCATCCTCACAATGGTTCTTAGGTTCGAGCACACTGTTGCAGCCACTGTGTCCATCCGTCTCCTGAAGGGCCTTCCTCTTCTTCTCTGCCCTCTGCTTTACTATGCACGACATCCTTCTCCAGGACCGGCCTCTCCTGACCACTTCTCCAAAGTGTGTAAGGCAAAGTCTCACCAGCCTTGCCTCTAAGCAGCACTCCAGCGGTACTTCTACCTAGTCAGGCTTATTTGTCCTTCTGGAAGTTCATGATACTTTCCATCTTCTTCACCCTGCAGGGTCTCTATTAAGACAGAATCAAATTGATAGCAATGAGTTTGGTTTTGATCTCGTCCCCCATCAGACTCCCAGTCTCAAGAATGATGCTTTAGTAATATGACCAGAAGCATCACAGACTTATTGCCTTTGTTCTTGGTTGTTCCAGGTTTCAACCACCTCCTGAATCAGTCTCAAATATTGTTTGAACCTCTTTCTCCAAACTGGCTTTTAATAGAAGTCTCTTCCATTTACAAGAAAGAGCAGAACTAAGGCAGAGCTGTTTACAAAACGATTACAGGAGCCCACTTCAGAGTGGGACAGAAAACTGACCTCAGAGGCTGACGGTGGGGGGAGGAGGGGAGCAGTGCTGGTCAGTCCAAGAAGCTGACCGTGGCAGAAAGGACAGTCTCCAGTTTGTCTGTCTGCTAGGACAGACTGCTCTCCAAAGGAGAACATGCGCAAGATTGAAGATGCTTGGGCCACTTTTGAAGTCCCATGGCAGTACCTAGGCTAACCCTCCATTAACAACTAATCCTGAGCCCCTACCCCCAACACTCGATTTCTCACACCCTACTTAATTATTCGTCATTAGCATTTCTCATCTCTTGACCTGTTCTTCCTTTGCCATCTCCTCCCTTAAGACTATAAGCGTCAAATGAACAAAGGTGCTTCTCGTCCCTATTACATCCTCAATGCCTAGAATACAGCAAAGGGTCCCTGCGGGGTGCAAGCAAATTGTGAAAGCTCTTGGCTACCAACTGAGGTTGGCTATTGGGGTTCACACACGGGGACATCAGAACAGAGATCCTACAATCCGCCGCTGACAGCCATGGAGACACCTAGAGGACAGCTCTCCTCTGAAACGCAAGGGGTGGCCATGTGCCAGAATCAACCCGACAGCAACTAGTTTGGCTTCGAACCAAGCAGGCACCTGATCAATGTTTTTGAGCTGAAATGAACAGCGGGCACATTAATGACCTCCGACACCTGGGCACTGCCCTGTGTTTCGGTTTTGATCACGTGGGAAATAAATCACCTTCTCTTCGACGGTCACCAAAGAAGGTTAGCTTGGCTTGGCCAGCCCACTCTTCTTGCGTTCCTAGAAGATGAGATATTGTGAATGTACTTGTTGGGAAAGGCCCGTTTGTATTCACTATGCTAATACTCCCAAGTAACCTGTACCCTGAAACCAATTTTTCTTTTTGTCTTTTAGCACGGATAATGGCTTCTTTACCCAATCGAAGCCCACCTCGCCTTCGCCACCCCCAGCCCCCACCCCTCCGCCCGCCCCACCTCTTCATACTAGAAAGGAAAAGCATAGGCAGGGCAGGACGGATATGTGTAATCATAATCCTGTATCGGACTCCACCCACCTCTGCATTTGACCAAGCCTACCTGCCTATCAGTCACCCGGCTGCCACGGGCGGGCAGGCGGCTGACTAGCCACAAAGCTGCTCGCAGCCAGAGGCACCTCCAGACAAGCCTGGAAATGTGCTTCTCCAAGGCCGCGCCTTGAAAATCCTACGGAGCAGTGCTCTGCACACACACTTCTGTGCCAGGAGTGGGACTGGCCGGAGGGCCTCTGACGCCAACCACCCATACGGGTATCAACGGAACATGGCTGTCTGCTCAGGCCTCTAAATGATGTGATGTCGTGATACAGTTACAAGCTACTCTCGGCATCATGAACTATCATTCTAAGGAACGTGTTGCCACACAGATGTTCCAAGGTCCCATCTCTGTAGGGATTTCAAGCCGCCTTACCTCTAGGAAAGAACGCAGCCCTTAGTCAAATCAGCCAGACCAGACCAAGGGGCAGCAACTGCCCAAAAACCCAGCTCAGGAGTCAGAAAGGAGCAGGAAGTAAGGAATGCAAATGGGAAATCCAGGGAAGTGTACTTACCTTGAGGAATGGCAACCAGGGTCACAAACAAAATGTGTCTGCATGGCTGAATGAATGGAAAACGAATGTGCTCGGTAGACTTTCAAACGACAATGAAAAGTAAACAAATAAATATTAAAGTATAGGTGCTATTCTTCTGAAAGGTCTTGGGAGGGTGGCATACAGCTATAATACAATATGATGCATGTTTGGAAGCAACACCACAAAGCTTAGAACCAGCGTCGATTGAAGCTATGTCCTGGATGCCATCAGAGGACCCAATTGAATATTTTTCATCAGATTTTCATTTTAAACGCACACTCCTTATCTAAGTCAAATGTCACCCTGGAGCTAATTTGTGGACCTTGATAAATAAAGTTTGAGTAGTGATTCCTTCAAAAATATTATTTCAATGGCATCATTTTGTATGTTAACTTTGAAAATGTCAACAGCAGGGGCCAAGTGGAGGCGCTCAGGAGGTCTCTGCACTTGCCATTTCAAAAGCTTAGCTGTCAGTGTAGGGGGAAGGGGGGACCTGCTGTGCTCCATGTTCTGTATAAACATTTCCAGAAATATTTAGCAGATAATAGGGCTCCCACTGGGACCGTGTGTTCAAAGGCACCACGTTGAGCCACCTACCATGAAAGAAGTGGTTGCCAAAGCTAGGAGTGCTGAGGTTTGCAGCGTGGAGACCTGCTTCTTGTATAGGATTTCCAAATACACAAAACCAGTGAGAAACAGCAGAAGCTCATCTTAAAGGAAAAGTGTTCAATGCTTGTCAGAAGAAAATAACATAATGGTCAATGTCTGAGTAATATTCAATAGCCTTCCATCATGCAGCGGGACTGTGAAAGAGTCTGACAAGTTGAGAATTGAGGGCCAGAATACATTGCTTGCCAGACTAACACCTATCAATTTGAAAAGCTCTGAAATTCTTCTTGACTTTATGCAAGAAAGCTGGTTATGGTTAAAGTGACGGCGATCTGTTTTCTCCTGCCATCTTACATCTGAGGGTACTCCTTTTTCCATTCTGAATTGGACCAGAAATAAGACAACATCGTTTCAATTGATTTTAGAGGAACGATAGCACATGGATGTTTATGCATTTGAAATGCACTAAAGGATCAGAAAATGAACTCACAAACTCCAGCATTTTGTAAATAATAATCATCAAAACATTATAGATTGACTCTCGTATATGCCGATACATTTTTGATTGCCTACAATAGTTCAGTCAAGCAATGTCCAAGGAGTGAGTATTTCACAGTGACTTGTCAAGATGTGTTTAAATTAGAACAAGGCAAAGGGGTGTGTGTGAATAATTAGAAAGTAATTAGATAAAATTTCATCCAGGTAATTAAAATGTTCTCATGGACACGAGGAGGGAGTCGCCTTCCAACATTGCCAGAGGCAGGAGGGGCGTGCAATAGGGTTTATTACACCAACTAAAGCCCATGCCCCAAAGACCAATTTTTACCCAACAGTGGAGGTAAATACCACTGCTCACCCTTAGATAGCAATATCGAAAGAAAGGTCGTCTGCTGTGAAACCTCTTCAAACGGTATATTTTTTCAGATGAATTTCTTTACTTTCCTCCCCTTCTCCCATGAAACCTTGAATCCCGCTTTTTAGTCATCTTTAAAAGAAAGCTTTCAGCATGTGTGTTCAATCTCAGAAACCACCTGGGTGGGGAGGGAAGATACTGGCGGAAACCTTTTGCATTTGCTTGCCTTTTACTGACCTCTAGTGGACATATGGTGCTATGACTTGGACCGTCAACAAAATTATACATAGCAGTGAGTTTGGATTTTTCGTTTCATGTATTAAATGAATTCCGTTGTCATTTCTCCTTCTTCGGTCTTAATGCCTAATTTTCCTACTCTCGTTTAATGTACACTTTAACACAATTATATCTGTAATACGCGTTCCTAATGTACAAAATACTTTCTACACCATAAATAAAAAGCTATCTCCCGTAATAGAGTGAAAAATCTGATTTCAGAGTTATCTGAAACAAGACAGTGGCCCCTATTAGAAATTACTAGGTCAGCAAGTCTCATGAAATTCCAGCATAAAATTGTACTGGAATATATATATATACATACATATTTTTTTCTTTTTATGCTTCTTCTAAACAACTAATTTGCCTACCCATCCTTATCTACTCCAAAAGAAAATTACATTCAGCCCGTTTCAGTTCAAGAGTTTATAGCTGAACAACAT
>NW_022111369.1:69359509-69360679 GCF_000313985.2 Echinops telfairi | reverse complement strand
ACGTTGGTCGGGAGAAAGTCCCCTAACTGCTCACTAGGTACCAAACTCTTTGTTCTTTATCTACCATTTCTCCTGAAATGCTTTCCATAAAGAAGAAATAAACTTGATCTATAAAGGCATTAATAGATTTGATTACATCTGTATTGCAAACTGCTGGGCCATTTTGTCAGTGAGAGTCCTCGGAATGCTAATACAGGAAAGGCTTGCATCTCAACAGATGAGAAGCTGAGACGCAGCTATCGTAAAGACATCAAGTTTTACAATAATGCTTGGAACCAAAAATATAGATGAGCCTCTTAAAATGATGGGAACAAGTGCAATTATTTAAATAAACTGAGGAAAGAGAAATGGAACAAATGCAGGACCGGGGCTCAGATTGGTACCGTGATGAGACTGGGGCCACACCCTGGAGTACTAATGGGTTCTAGATAGCATTATGCCCTTTGTCCATGCCATTCATGTGATTATATTGTTACTTATGGTAAAGATGCGCAACAAGACATTTTCCAAATCAACAACTTCTACATGTATAATTCAGTGCCATTGATTATTCTCTTCATGTTGTACAACCATTATTGGTATCCTTGTCCAAATTATTCCACCGCCATTAACATAGACTCAATGCTGACTAATCAAAAACTCTTCCTCCTTTACCCATTGTGTTAGGCCGGATTGACTAAGCAGCATGACCTCAGAGAAGTTCGAGGGGCGTGTTCACCCCTGAGCATGAAGTTTACACTTATCACATTCTTCTTTGCCATTTCAGACAGAAATAACCAAAGAAAGGGATAAAAACTTTAACTTAACCTTGTTCTTCTCAGAAAACAATTCAGTAAATTTCATGGCCATATCTGACCACTGACTAGCAAAAAAAAAGGTGATAAGGCAGAGGTCAAACAAGACTCCCATCTTCCATCTTCATGTTGTTTCTCTAGTACCCCACTCCCATGGCACCATAATGCGTTAGGCCGGTTGACGAGAGAAACAAATCCAGAGACACCCATATTAAGTGTAAGAAAGAGCTTTATAATGATGGGGGGAGTGCGGAGTGGAGATCCAAAGCCCATTAATAGGCCACTGGAGATCCCCTTGCAGAGGGGTCTAGGGGAGGAGATGAGCCAGTCAGGGTGCGATGTAACAATGATGAGAAATACAACTTTCCTCTAGTTC
>NW_022111369.1:69349325-69358978 GCF_000313985.2 Echinops telfairi | reverse complement strand
AAAAAAAAAAAAAAAGAAAGAGCTTTATATCAAGAAGTAATTATGCACTAATAAAACATCCCAGCCCAGTCCAACTCAAGTCTATAAGTCTGATACTAGTCCATACAACCCTCTTCAGACTCACACAGCCATATGCAATGATGCAGAACTCAGGAAAATCACAGGCTGGTGGGTGAAAAGACTTGTGGATCCCATAGTGGTGGACACAGCTCCAGGGTGCTGGCAGGTCTCAGAGTGGCTCACCGGAAGATATACAAAGCAATGGTTAAATTGCTTTTAAGAAGAGTTGTATATACATCATCGCAATCAGTTCTAATGCTCCCTCCCCCTCCCATATTCATTGTTTGCTCCCCAGATCCTCTCATCCTCCCAAACTAAGCATTAGTCATTGTCTCTATGTATCCATTCTTCCTGTGTTCCCAGTCCATAAACTGGGAAACCTAATGGAAACAATAAAAAAGCAAAGAGAAACAGAAAGAAGAAAATAAGAAAAAGAATATAAAGATAAAAATAAATATTGAGAAAATAAAGAGCACCAACAATATTTTAAAAGCCAGAGAAGAAATTGCTCTCATGGAACAAGCAAGAAATATGTGCGCCTAGAGCAAATTCAGGTTGGGTCAAGAGGGAGGTCAACTGACCAAGTATCATATCCACCATAATCAAGTTTGCAACAATCGCTGTCTGATAGTAAAGCTGTTTGGGTCCCTCACCTGTGGCTACAGGTGATCTGCCAGAGGCTTCATCTGACCAGACACTCTGCAGATCAGTTTTGGACTCCCATGGTCCTCCATAGCCTTCTACAAATTGGGTGTTCAAAATTTAAGCCCTGATACTTTCCTTCATGATATCTGGATTTTGTTATCATCATCTTTGGATCACACAGGCTGATGTGCTTCTTCCGCATGGACTTAATTGACACCTCACTTAGATGGCTGCTTGCTTGAATACAAGCCTTTAATACTCCAAACCTTATTCCAATTGATAGCTGGGCACCATCTGTTTTCTTCACCACACTTTGACGTAGCACCCTTATCTCAAGTCATCATTTCAGGAAGGTGAAAATCAAGCAGGCCCATGTTATAAGAAGTAATTCTTTTGGGAGTGGTGCTAGGTGGATTAAATGGGGGCCCAGAATCCATCTGGTTATAGCTGTTTTGATCTCCAGGAATATCTGCATTTTAACTAAAGGCATTAGCAAATCAAATTTGATAAAGTTTTTATTAAAAAATACATAGGTTCCTTTGAAAGATCACAAAATAATCAGGACTCATTAAGTTGAATAGAAAGGAGTACTCTTAGCACAGGGATTATGTTCTCGACTTAACCAAAAGGTTTGCAGTTTGACACCAGCACCGGTGCGCAGGAGAAAGATGTGCCACTGTGCTTCTGTAAAGATTTACAGTCTTAGGATCCTGATGAGGCAAATCTCCTCTACTTCGCAGGGTCATTGTAACTATGCTCAAACTCATGGACACTGAGTGTATTCTGATTTATACCAACCCTATAGGACAGAGTAGAACTGCCACTGTGTGATTTTGAGAGGGTAACTCTTTGTAGGAGTAGAAAGCTATGTATTCCTCCTATGGAGTGGTTGGTGGTTTCAAACTGCTGACCTTGAGATTATCAGCCCAGCACATAACCAGATACATGCCCAGGGAGAAATGATAAGATTGTATCTTTAATTTAATGGATTAAATGTTGGGAGAGGCTGAGATCACAACTGGGCAGAGCTATCTTGATTTTCTAACAAGTCTATTTGTTGCTGCAAGCCCTGATGGAATAGTGAGTCTACAGTGAAGTGAAATTACTTGCAATGGCTCCTCTCCCCGTAGTCTGTGGACTGGATAGGAACATGTTCCTATCCATCTGTGACTGGATAGGAACATGTCAATAAAGTGTAGAGAACTGTAACTCAGGGACTGGGTATAAAAGTGAGTCATGTCTGGCTCGGGAACAGAGGAGTCCCATGACCACTGAGGAAGAAGAGTTCCTAGTGGAGCTCCTGGGAGATCCCTGTGTAACGCTGCAGAGACACTGGAGGCCGCGGCACCAAGACCATGAAACAAAGTAGAGGAGGTGCACCAAGACCGCGAGAGGGAATGCCGGCTCTCCCGGCCACCGAACAAATAAAACGGATTGCTTAGAACGCAAGTCTTCACATAGAGCCACTGTTGGGTTATCTAATATAGACAGAGAATGGGCTTAAAATCCCAACAAAGCAGAAGCAAGGGAAGGAGAGTTGGGAGGGAAAGAAAGATTTGATATGTGCATTTCAAAATATGAACTGTAGAATTATCTGAGACCAGAAGTAAATATTAGTTAGACATCATTAACACTTATTTAATGGATCTTTGTATTACTTACCACAATATAGCATAATGGTGAAGAGTACCGACTCCGGACTCTATCTAGGCCTGTCTCTCATTTCAACCGTGAACAACCACATATAGAATACAAAATAATTGAATTGATATATGAAGAGCATTTAGGAGAGGATTTGGTCAACTATCCAGATACAGGATTGAGACCCAGCAAAAAAATGAGCAAGCTATTCCACAGTGTGCACTTATATAGGAAATAGGCCACACCCCTAGGAAACTTCCTTTCATTACATCAGGGTTATGGCCTGAATAAAAGAGTTGAACTCCACACTGGTCTCCATAAAACTGTATTGTTGCTCACAGATCCCATTATAGAATTTAGGGATTACCAAGACCTTAACTTCCAAACCACTAAGAATCCGCACCCAGTCAAGTTGACACAAAACCCAACTAGCCCACCCTCCAACACTTTCAAGCCTCCTCTTACCTATTGAGTTGCGGTAGAGCCACAACCCCAGGAAGAGGGAAGTTGTCTTCAGGAAGGGCTTCCACCTTCTCAAAGATGCTCCTGACACTTAGCTACTGCTCTTCCTCGGAATCTCTAGAAACAATTAGATTTTGCATCCAGAATTCTCTGCCAGGGACCAGAACTGTACATTCATTAAAGCAATACCAAGGTTTTGTCCCCAACTAAAATCAACTCTTCTTCATTCCCCAGTGCGTGCTTCTCTGAAAGTGCTGACAAACAGGATTTTATGTTTGCAATAGAATTGAATAACAACTTTAGGATGAAATAAGTTCCAATAATAAAACACTAGCGATATAAAATATTCAAACATTTTACTAGAAAGTCCTTCCTGGTATCAAAATCCAAATGAGAACTTAAAATTCAAGAATAAATTCTCTCTAAGCTAAAGTCCAAAATAGTTAAAATCCAAAATCAACTTTTCTTGTTCTTGTGCGTTCCAGTTCGGAGTTTGAATTCTTAAATATAAGTATAAATAACAGCCTTTCAGACTTATTACTCTGGTCAGTGGTCATTTGTTTGTTTTTGTTTTGCTTTTTTCCCTTTTAATAGTAGCATTAAAGGAGGCCTACTGGCATAGTGGTTATGCATTGAACTGTGATCTGTAAAGGCAGCCAATCCAGTTCAAAACCATCAGCCGATCCTTGGGAGAAAGACAGGGCTTTCTCTTTCTGTAAGAGTTACAATCTCAGTGACGCACAGGGACCGTTCTACCCTGTCCGACAGGATCACGATACGGTGGCATCGACTTGGTGACAGCGAGGTTAAATAGCAGCGTTAACTATAGCATTTCTCCCAGAGCCAACCACTACTTCAGGACCTATATTAGTGAGGGACGCATCAACCACAGTCTAGATAAACCCTGGAATTCCAGTGATTTAATAAAATAAAAACTGTTGTTTTGTGTTTCACAGAATCTACTGTGGGAAAGGGCTGAGTTGGTTTTTGTGCTTTTCTTTTTTTCTGCTCTGCACAGTCATTCGGGAGCCAAGCTGATAAAAATTCTATCATTCTTGTGATCACAAGGATCAACATATAACCCCCTCCCAGGGAGACAAACAACAGAAAAGTGGGTGAAGGGCGACAGAACATGATGTAAGATATGAAAATAATAATCTATAACTTCTCAAGCGTTCATGAGGGTGGGCGGGCAAGGGAGGGAGGGTGAAAAAATGAGGAGCTGATACCAAGGGCTCAAGTAGAAAGAAAATGTTTTGAAAATGATGATGGCAACAAATGTACAAATGTGCTTGACACAATGGATGAATGTATGGATTGTGATGAGAGATGTATAAGCCCCCAATAAAAGTATTTAATTAAAAAAATTTTTTATTCTATCATTTTCAGTATGGGGTTTCCTAGGTCATCTTGGGCAGTCGGAATCTTGTGGCATCAAAAATCTTGAAAACAGTGAAGAAAGCATACCCACTTCTTTATTTCCACAGCCCACGAGCAATATACTTCGGAGAGTATTGTCAAGTATCACATAATGGCTATGCCCTGAATACCAGAGAGGATAGAAAATGGATCACGTGGCTGGATGCTGATTCCCAGAAAAATGTTAACATCATGGAAGAGAAACCATGCATCTTTGGTGGACATCAATTACCTGTGCCACAGGGTCACAGCAGTTGATTTACTTCAATACCAATACTCTGACAAGCCTCAGTCTTCAGAGTTTAGAGTGAAGGGGACATAAAAACTCATTATAGATCTAAAAATATTACAATATAAGGCAATGTCGAATCATAACTTTTCCCTAGACAACACTTTGTTTGGAGGAACCAAATACTTAATATTGCCAGGTGTCATATAAGAATTTAGTGGTAACTGACAGAAAAAAAAAATATTCCTGGTTTAAATCTTATCAGGCTATCTATTGCTTGGTGGTCCAGCAACCGTAATCTAAGAATTTAATTCAGGGCCAACTTCTAGAAAGAAGTTTACTTTGGCAACTATGTCTTTGCCCTTTCTGAAGTGAGAGAAAACTCGCCTTAACATAAGCTTTATTTGTCATGTCCCACTTGTATCCCTAGTTCTGGAACCTAACACTGAACAAGACATAGATTCTATTTAACAGAGCATCTGTCCATAATCCCTTATGAACAGTCTCTTTTCAGCCTTCTTCCACAGGGACTATTTCTACAAACTTCTTGGCTTGGAATTGTTAAGGGGAAAGAAACCTATCACCTGGGAAATAATCCCCCATTCGGGTAATTTTAAAATGCTGAGCCAATTATACATTAGGCTTCTAAACATAAGGAAGATGAGGCTTTGTACTCCTGTGCTAGTTACATAATTTGGTGTCATTTTGGGACTTGAAAGGATTAGAGTCCTCTCAAAATTGAAGGTATGGAGTCTAGTCTGTCAATTGGGTCATAGCCAGTGAGGCCTCTGTGTGGGCATGGCCTTCTCCTGAGAATTCTGGGAACTCTCGGTATTTCCGACAGGCAGAAGGCACCTCTCTCTCTCTGCTCACTCCCTGTGAGACATCCCTGTGGAGAAGACACATGGAGGGAGACTGATGGAGCAAGACCTCTGGAGCCAGAGAAACCACATGGAAAGCCCTGCCAGCGCTGAGATGCTTATACTGCCACTGGATCCACAAGACTTCCCACCTACTGGCCTGTGCTCTTCCTGCATTCAGTGTCATTGCATGTGTTTCATGCGTCTGAAGAGGACTTTATAGATTGGTATCAGACATATGGGCTAATATTGGACTTATGGACTTGATCTGAACGGGGCTGGGATGTTTTCTCAATGTTCAATTGCTCTTGTATATAAACCTCTCGCTCAAACACATATGAGTTTCTATGGATTTGTTTCTCTAGTCAACCCCGACTAACACAACTCCCATAAAGAATTACAGTCTTGGAAACTCACAGGGGCAGTTCCAACCTGTCCTATATCGTCACTATGGGTCAGAATTGACTTGACGGCATTGAGCGAGAAGTAAAGAATCACTCAACCTGTGGATTGGCCAGGTGAGCTAAAGGTTAATTTCACCATAATTTCATTTTTGGTGTTACGTACAAATAGATTTGGAGGTAACAGACATAGTCATGCTTTCCCAGGCATCAGTTATTTAAATAACTGGCATCAGTTGTTTAAGACTAGAACTTCACACATATTCTAATACAGATATACACAAAATAGGATTCTTCCACTGTTAAAAGTCTTTAAGACTTAATTTTCCTTGTACCATAGCCACCACCATGTAAAGTAAAATCTATCTTCTCTGGCCTTGGTATTAGTACTTCTATTTAGACTCACTCAAAAATAAGCCCATTCACTCTTTCCAGTCATTGTGCTTTAAGTATTCAGAGATATACCCCTATCGGTTAGATAGTTATCAACAAGCTGAGGGTGCCCTGGGTGCACTCACTAGTCGATGTCAAGAAATTGGAAGTCACCTAGCTGGCCAGCCAATTGGAAGAGCTCCATCTGTGTTGCTCATTCCAAAGAAGTGTGTCCCAACAGAAAGCTGAAGTCTTCTAACAGCTTCATTACTATTGCATGCAACTAAATGTTGCATAAGCTGCCAGAAATTGAAGCCAGATTCCTTAGAGGATGTGGCACAAGGGATATCATTCCTGACATCACATGGATCTAGGCTGAAAACAGAAAAATGTTTCCTTGTATATTTTATTGACTATACAAAGGCATCTGCCTATGTGACTCCTAACAAACTATGGATGCCAAAGAGAAGAGTGGGAAATTCAGAATACTTTATTGTGTTCATCCAGAAACTGTGCCTGGATCAAAAAGTAGCAGTTAAGTGGGAATACTATATGGTTTAAAATCAGGAAAAATGGATGGCAGGGTTGAACCCTTTCGCCATACTCATTCAATCTGTATGCAGAGCAAATAATTCAAGAAGCTGGACTATATGAAAAAGATTATGGCATCAGGATGACAAAAGTTTGTGTCGTTTATATATGTCAGGTTGTTAATCTGATAGGTTAATAACCTTGCTTGCTGGAAATCTGGAGGACTTGAAGGGTTTGTTGATGAAGATTGAGAACTGCAGTGTTCAGTATGGATTGCAACTTGATGTACAAAAAAGCTAAAACATACTTACAACTGACCAAGAGATTACATAGCATTATGATGAACAGAAAAACAAGGGAAGTTGTGAAGAATTTCATTTTGCTCAAATCTACACTCAATGATCATGGATGTAGCAGCCAAATCGAATGATGTGTTGCATTGGACCGATCTGCTGCACAAGCCCTCTTTAAAGCACGGCAGAACAAGGATATCACTCGAAAGAGTAAGCTGTGCCTGACCCAAGCCATGTTACTTTCAATCACCTCAAATGCAAGTGAAAGTTGGACATTGAATAAGGAAGAGTGATGAAGAATTGACATATTTGAATCATGGTGTTGACAAAGAATACTGAGAGTACTGTGGGCTGCAATAAACACACACAATCTGTCATGGAAGAAGTTCAGCCAGAACGCTCCTGAGAATCAAAAATGGCAAGACTCCGTGTCATGTAATTTCGAAATGTCATGACAGAGACCAGTCCCTGGAAATGGATATCCCGCTTGGTAGCGGGTCAGGAAAAAGTATACCCTCAAGGAGATGGATAGACACAGTGGCTGCAACACGGGGCTCAAACATCATCACTGTGAGGATGACAGCAGCCTGGGCAGTGTTTCATTCTCTTGTACATAGCGTTGCTGTGTAGGAACTGACTGAAGGATATCCAACAGCAACCGCAACAATAACATCAGTAACCTCCAAAGAAACTCCCCTAGTCCTTTATCCATTACTGATAGACAGTGCGATTGAGCCCTTCAACCATCTTTGACTTGCTTTCTTTGGAACGAGTTCTAGTCTTTTTTTCTAAAATAATGATCCTGAGATCATAATGAGACCCTCAATTGAATTAAACTCCCTGAATATTCATTTCCTTGCCAAAAAAAAAACACCTTGAAACCATTGCAAAGGCCTCAATTCCTACCCATTTTAAAATTCTCTCTTTCTTCCACTAGTTTCTTTTCCACAGCCACTGTTTGCCGTGTCCTACCACAGAGAGAACCCACCAAACAGCCCATCTCCTAATCGCTTTGAAGTCCTGCTCTCTTCCTTCCTCCATGCACTTGCCAGGGTGCGGAGTTGTCCACCACGTTGCTGCTCAGTGGCTAATTTCCTTTTTATCAGGAATAAAAAAATCCCTTAATTGGATCCTACACTACAACTGGAATAACCCTGATACTATCACACCACAATGAACAAGAGGCCCATTAATAAAGATGCAGTGCTGTGAAGAATTTCATGGATCGCTCTCCAAGTCATTAAATCTATGTGTGTTTGATGGGCAATAAAAGAGAAATGTGGATGATAATGGCATTAGTAGGATGCTGCTCATCTCCTGATCTGCTTTAACCACAAAAAAGGGAAAGACTCATTTTTAAATATGTATATGTTCTTCTCATTATTACTGATTCCAAATGCTTATGGCTCTTTCACAGACAACTGATTCATAAATAAAACTGAGATTGAGCTGTCAGCCTTAAATTACTTGTACGGCAAGTAAGACATGGAACCCAGTTTGCCTAAACAAGAAGTGGTGGTTTGTCCTAACCAGGAAAGTGTGTGAGTATGGGTGAGTTAGAAGACAAATGCCAATCAAACACATTTTCATTTTGCCTTATCTTTTCTGATACCTATATAAATAATATTGATTTATGTTGATAAGATATTAAGGAAAGCAAAATTCTAGAAACAAATTTTCAAACCAATAAAGATAAGTCGCCTTTATCTGTGTGTTCCTTAAATCTAAATCAAAGTAGTATTTATTATCATATAAGACAGGTCAAAAATTACATTAGCCATTTTATTTCTATTTCTTGCCTTAGCGATAAAGTCAAACATGAACTATACATCATAACACAGAATGTTTAAAACACCTAATGTTTAAAAACCAGTAACTTTATCATAGGCCTACAACAATGTTTTAAACAGATAATACAAAATGCAGTGCTACACTTGATAGACTCGTGAACTTTCTAGTATTGGAAGGTCAGTGGTTCAAAATCACCAGCCATTTTGTGGGACAAAATGAGGCTTTGGAGGATTTGGATGTTATTGTTGTTTTAGATGCACTCGTCATCAATCTCTCAACTCCATGCCTTACAATAATTTTCAATTTTGCTGAGACTGAGATTAAATCATATCCCAATAAGTCTCATAAATCAAAAACTCAACCCACCCTCCTCAAGTCAATTCCAACACATAAGCATTTCTAAGACGCTCACTAGCATTTCTGATTCTATAAACATAGGGTTTCTAAGGATCTCTGAGACCGTACCTCTTTCCAGGAGCAGACAGATCCCTCTTTCTGACACCCAAAGCAAACCCAGTGTCATCGAAGACATTTGGGCTCACAGTAACTCTCTGTGGGGCTTCCGGGCTATACATCCTGAGAGCCAAAAGCCTCATTTCTCCCACTCGGAGGGGCTCGTGGGATTGAAGTGACAAGCCTGCAGACAGCAGCCCATGCTCACTTCACAGCGCCACAGGACTCAGAGAATGGACTAAATCAAGAAAGCAGGGAGCTCCCCTGATGCCTGACATCTGTACAGATGTTCAGTTCCCATGCTCTCATCTTCTTCCCCAACATGAAACGGCTCTCGGATGAACAATCTGGAGGAGAAAACAACGGGACTGACAGTTCCGGGGGAACATGGGAGAGGGGGAGGAGGGGGGAAGGGAAGAGGTGATAACAAACCCAGGGACAAGGGAACAACAAGCGATCCAAATTGGTGGGGAGGTGGGTGTGGGAGACCTGGTAG
>NW_022111369.1:69344433-69348034 GCF_000313985.2 Echinops telfairi | reverse complement strand
TTTACACAATTGATGTGTGTATGGATTGGGATAACAGTTGTATGAGCCCCTAATAAAATGTTAAAAAAAAAAATGAAACGGCTCTCACAAAATAATTTCAAAACACAAAACTATTTGGTGAGGAGAGGAAAATGAGTATGTCTCCTATGGAACCTGACCCTTAGAGGAAAACATAATGATAACACTAATAAGGGAGTGTTGAGAAAGATGGAATCATTTGCCAGAAAAATAAAGTCACGATCACGATAGATTATGCTCAATCCAGATAAGATTGACATTTGATTGACGTTTATGACATGGTAACATCTAAAACAAATTCTGTGAAACCTGAACTGGAACATGTTAGAGAGAGCAGAGGAAAGTTCTAGTGCAGTCTCTGGAGTCCGACTGTGTGGATTTTTTTCAGGTTACAACACATGCAGGGGAGGCTAACTTTATGTCACTACCTTGAGCAAGGGACAAGTCCCTTTGATAAACCAAAAACCAAGCTCACAGCCATCAAGTCCATGACAGCTCCTAGTGACCCTCTAAGAGACGTCTAATAAAGGCATGTGGCCTTAGCTCACTAAACTGTGTGCTCTAATTTCAAATAAAGTTAGCAAATATCTTGGGTTTCCTACCCATCTCTCCTCAGCTCCTACAGTACGTCAGCTGCAGCTTTGTGGATAATTCCCATACAAGATTGCCTGAGGTTTTCTCTGGCCACAAAACATCCTTAGCCATGAAGCACTGAAGAAGTAATGTGCTTAGGAGAAATGCTTAACTAATATAGGACAGAATATCAAGGATAAATACATTAGATTTCTCTCCTTTAAGGGGGACACTTCTGATAGTGTTCTAAACAATTGCTCCAACAATCTCCTGCAAGACTAGCAGGGGTCCTCAAACGTTTTAAACAGGGGGCCAGTTCACTGCCCCTCAGACCATTGGAGGGCCGGACTATAGTTTAAAATAAAAACTATGAACGAATTCCTTTGCACACTGGACGAGTTGGCTGCTAAGCAGGAGAGGCAGCGCAGCAAAAACAACCGGCGGGCTGGATGCATATGGCCCGCGGGCCGACCTTTGAGGGCCCCTTGAAGAGTTACCTATTCATTATCACACCTTCGCTTGACTTCCCTTCCTTTCCTGCCTGACTGCTCTACCCCCACACGAGGCTTCCTTAGACAGCCTAGATCCTTCTTTGGGGTCTGTGTTTGAAGGAAAGAAAACTAAGACACACCAAAGGTAAGTCTCCTAACTTTGGCGAAACCCATACTCTCTGAACCCCAAAGTTCAACACTTGTCTTGAGAGTCTAATGATCAATACCAATCGTTTCTCATTCTTTAAAGGGTGAGCTTCATATTGACTCCTTGACCCCCACTATACGAGTGCATCACAAATCCATCTCTCAGTCTAGATGCTAGGTTCCCACATGCAGCTGATCATTGGAATCACCTGGAGGATCTGGTGCAATTAAACTTAGAGATTCTGATTCATTGGCTTGCAGATTGAGCCCAGAGTTCTGCATTTCACCAGATCCCCAGGTGTTTCCAAAGATTCAGCCTAGTATCTAGATCAGTGTCTCCCAACGTGGGTAATACAGCATCTTGGGGAGGAAGCATTGGGGGGTGGGAGCAAACGTAAATACCTACATTTTATCCTGGATTACAGGTTATAGCACAAAAGTTTTTAATTGCCAGGGAGTGCTCAGTAATTATTTTTCAAAAAAACAGGTGGTAGCCCAAATAAGTCTGGGAACCTGTGCTCTAGACAGATGGAGAGGTCCTTAGGGGTCATCTAGATGTCCTAGAGAGTTATAGAGATTCTGAACTAATTTAAACGAAGATATGTAATAAAAATTGAGCTATCTGCCCCCTATCAATGATCATCAAGAAGTTTCATCTCACTAGATGTCTACGGTGAACAATAACACTAGGGTAGTATGCCCTCTCATCATGCACCATGTGAAAGTGAAAAGCCAGCATTTGCATAAGGACACAGTTCAGAAGGCAGAAAGGATTAGAAAAGGAGAAATGGAAATGGGAAACAGGGGAAAGGTGGAATGAGTGATGGTACCTTGTGAGGATTCAATCAAGGACATGAAACAAGGAACAGATGAATTAATTATTGGATGGAAAACTGATTTGCTCTGTGAAACTTTTCCCAGCTTACAAGAAATGTTGTTGTGCTTTTGTTTGTTTTTTAAGAAAGTTGCATCATTTCTCTTTCTAAATCTTGATAACAGGGGATTCGTGGACCTGAACTGAATTCGCTCGTGGAAAATAGATTCTCTCTAAACTTAACAGTAATGTCCTCATCTCTGAAACAGGGAACATAATTGCACCCACTTGAAAGTATTGATGTAGGATTAAATGTGATTATCCATGGTATATGTTATCAGTGTCTGGGAAATAGAAAGCTCTCAATAGATGATATCTATATTGATAATATTAAAATAAGAAGAGGGACTTGAAGGGATTATTTAAATATTTTTCTTATTAAATTACTTGGTAAAAATTATCACATTGCTTCAATTCTGAGATACAGATTTCTTTACATCATAATGGTTTTGAAATCTGCATGCATCCATATATATTTAATATAATTTACGTTTGTTTTTTCTCATATATCATTTCTTTTTTTGCCTGAGTGTTCCTTTATCTGTGTATTATTTTTCCCCAACAGCTTAATTGGCATATAATTCATATATCATACAATAGTTTATACAAGAAGAATTATACAATCATCCCTACAATTAGTTTCAGAACATTCTCCAAATTCCTATGCTCATCATCATTAGCTCCTCACTTCCCCTCAAATTCCCCTGCCATGCCTTCAAGGAACCCTTGATCCGGTTACTCTCTATACAATTTACCTGTCCTGAATTCCATATACAGAAAAACATTAAAAAACAAACAAAATAAGCTAACAAAGTAAAACCAATAAAAACACTCAATCAAAATGAAAGCAGGAAATAATAAATACGACAACAAATTTAAAGGGATCATAAGGAAAATCAGATAGTAAGGTGATAAATTTTAACTTAACTGCATCTGTAACACTCCATTTTTCAACACATTCTGCATGTTAGCAAGGTTATACACATCCTGAGTCCATGGTCAAGGGGATTCTCCAGGGGCTTAATCCACATGTATTTTCCTTTCACTTTTTTTTTTAATTTAAAAAGCTTTAAAATGGGTCAAAACAAATGATAAGGTATTAAATTTTGGCCTGCCACAATCAACTTTACAATGCTCCCTGGCTGATAGCAGGGCTATTCACATCCTCCAACACTGATTAGAGGGGATTCCCTAGAGACTTAATCCTTGTGTGAAGCTTGCAAATAGATTTTGGGCTTCCCTTGTCATCCATAACCTTGTGCAAACCAGTTGTTCACAAGTTAAGCTTTGATGTCATTCCTTCCTTCAGGTTTAGCTTATATTATTTCCAGTCCTTGGATCACACATGCTGGTGTGCTTCTTTCTTTTTTTTTCTTTTTAAATTTTTAAAAAAATCATTTTATTAGGGGCTCATACAACTCTTATCACAATCCATACATACAGCAATTGTGTAAAGCGCATTTGTACATTCATTGCCCTCACTATTTTCAAAACATTT
>NW_022111369.1:69334515-69343446 GCF_000313985.2 Echinops telfairi | reverse complement strand
CATAGGGAGGGGTTGCAACATAGGCAATACAAGTAATAGGAGGGGGATGACCTAGGGGTGAACACGCGATAGTAAAGAGAGGGAATAGGGAAGCATGTGTGGCAAGATGGGTGGACCCTGGACTCAATATGGTAGCCTAAGCTTACTCACCCTAGAGTGGTCCCAGGCTTGCCTTCAGGCACTCCTTGAAGGGAACAATACCAGAAGGGGGTGGGCCCTATTTGTTGTGGGATAAATAGTGGTGTCTGCTTCGTCTAGACAGCTGATAACTCTGGGAGAATGACCCCCAATCCACTCTTGATGACCTCCAAGTGTACAGTCATTCTCAAGCAACTAAGTCTGGCATATATTTGAGGGAGACAGCTTGAGATAAATCCTTCTGTTTCCCACATAGCAACACTGAAATACTGGAGAATTCAAGAAGGGCTTGAGATATATCATAGACAATTATAAAATTCTTTTGGTTTTTGAGATATGATTTTGTCATCCATATCACAACTGCATGTTAATGACTCATGCTTTAGGTCAAGGAATTAACACTACAAGAAACAGAATTTTGTGGGATATTAACTTATTATTACACATAAATTTTAGTAAATGTACTATTTAATAACATATTTCTGGGGGAATAAGTTGGACACATAAATAGTACTCGTGTTTAAATGAGACCTCAGTGCCTACAATTTCCCTGTCAATAATTTGTCCTAGCATTAAGAGAGATTCTATTTTCTTTACAATAGTTTAAACTATTTTAGCAGCTGTTATTGTTTTATACATGACTTAATTTATAGCAAGTAAGGAAGCTGGAAAAGCAAGCTACTTAAAAATGTGATTGGTTATTTCTACATAAGGACTTGAGAGATTGTAGACAATCAGCTAGACCCTGACAGATCACAAGAATGTATGCCTTTTTTGGCAAACATTAACCAAGTATAATGTTTCATCAAGTCATCATACACACATATTTTCTTAAATGAACAACTTCCAGCTATTCTTTTTCAGGAAAATTCTTTTGGAGTATGGTCCTAGAGTTCTTTTTTTTTTCTATGCATTGTGTATGTTTAAAATATATCAAAAAGTTGAAATAATTACCCCTAAAACAACAGATTGAAAAAGATATTCAAGCCTTTGTAGCTTCCTGTGGTAGTTACATAATCTGTTGTCAATTTGAAGATTAAGAGCGTAGGGGTGGAGTCTAGCCTATCAATCATGATATAGCCCATGAGGACTCTGTGTGGGCATAACCTTCTCCTGAGGATTCTGGAAACTCCTATATTTCCTCCTTGGAGGTGGGAGACACATTCTTTCTCTCTGCTCACTCCTTGTGAGACATCCCTGTGGAGAAGACACGTGGAGAGAGGCTGATGGATGGAGCCAGACCTCTGGAGTCAGGGAAGCCATGTGGTGACCCCTGGCAGCACTGAGATGCTTACAACACCACTGGAACCACAAAACTTCCCACCCACTGGCCTGTGATCTTCCTGAATTTGGCATCATTGCATTTGTTTCATGAGTCTGAAGAGGAATTTATAGATTGGTATCAGACATATGGGCTAATATCAGACTTTTGGACTTGATCTGGACTGTTTCCTCTATATTCAATTGCTCTTGTATATAAAGCTCTTTCCCACACACATATGAGTGTCTCTATGAATTTGTTTCTCTCGTCTACCCAGATTAACACACTTCCTTAGACCACTGATGAAAATCATTACAACTGGCATGCATAAATCCTATGAGCAGATATTAAGGAAAGGTAGACAAACCTGCAAGGAAAGGAAAGCAATGGAAATGGAAACTGTTAGAAACTGTAAGCCAATCACAAAGGTCAACTTATAACCACCACCACCACCCCCAAAGGGGGCGAACAACAGGAAAGTAAAGGAAGACAGCGGTTGGTATAAGACATGAAAAAATAATTGATAAATTATCAAGGGTCCATGAGGGAGGGGAATAAAATGAGGAGCTGACACCAAGGGTTCAAGTAGAATGTTTTGAGAATGATAATGGCAACATATGTACAAATATGCTTGACACAATGGATGGATGGATGGATTTTGATAAAAGCTGTAAGAGCCCCCAGTAAAATTATTTTTAAAAATAAAAAGAAATGGGTTAAGCATAGTCTAAATGGGCAAATCCAGTCACAGGAAAAACACTGTTTTACTATAAGAATAGTTTCTATGAAAACTTAGCGAGCCCACTTAGGAAGTACGCTAATTCTGCTTCTACAGATGTTAAGAATCTGATCTCTAAAGATAGGAAGCCAAACTCGTGATCATATTTAACACTTCTGATCAGAGCAGACTACATAGATATACCCTTTACACAAGAAAATTCTATAACTCAATTGCCAGATTTCATTCCTGGCTCTGTGACTTACTGGCTAAGTGACCTTCCTGTGCGCTTCAGTGTCTTCATCTGTAGACTTGACACAAATATATTACCTATGTCATAGGATCTATATGCTAGTGCTCACACCAGTGCCTGGCACAAAATGTTTAGTGCTTTCTAATGTGATGGGTATAGATGTGCTTCATCTCTTGCTTTGGTGGATTTATTCTTCAAGAGTTTATACTTACTGATCAGCAACCATTAATTTATATCTATTCTGAAAAATAATAAATAAGTACTTGTTGTGAAACATTGCACATATGGCTTGTTTGCATCTTAAGTTTTAAATTCATTGGTGTGTGTGTGTGTGTGTGCACTCTCTTAACCCCTTCTCTTACCTAAAAATAGAAGGCTATTTTTCCTTCTTAAACTCACTAAAGCAGAGGTAGAGATGAGGAAGATCCAGGATGATATCTAAAGCGCCTCCAAAAAACTAAATAAGGCTAGGCAAGATGGAAAAATTAAATTCTGGGTTGAAATAGACAAGAGAGAAAATGAAGATTGTAAAAAGATTGAAGATGGACAGGTTGCTGCTGTTGCTGCTAGGCTCCGTCTAGTCAGTTCCAATGTGCCAGAGATCGAAGCACTAACGAGCCCTGCATTCGTTTGAGTGCACTGTGGCAGCCACCGTGTCAAAGCATCCTGTCCCAGGCCTTCCTCTTTTTCATTGCTCTTCTGCTTTACCAATCATGATGTCTGTTTCCAGGGACTGGTCTCGCCTGACAACATGTCCAAAGTGTGTGAGAAGTCTTGCCCTCCTTGCATCTAAGGAGCACTCTGGCTGTACTTCTTCCAAGACAGATGTTTGTTCTTTTGGTAATTCACTGTACTTTCAGTATTCTTTCCCATCCAAATGCATAGATTCTTCCATGGTCTTCCTTATTCATTGTCCAACTTTCCCATGCTTATGAGGCAACGGGACATACCATGGCTTGGGCCAGGTGCACCTCCGTCTTGCTTTTCAAAACTTTTCAAAACTTCCTGTGCAAATAGATTTACCCAGTTCAATACATCTTTTGAGTTCTTAACTCCTGATTCCATGAATATTGATTGTGGATCCAAGAAAGTTGAAATCATTAACAATTTTACTCTTTTCTCCATTTATCATGACGTTACTTACGGGTTTAGTTGTGAGGTGTGGGGTTTTCTTTACATTGAATGGTAATCCACACTGAAGGCTGTCATCTTTCATCTTCATCCGCAGCTTCTTCAAGTTCTCATCAGTTATGGCAAGGAAGGTTAAGAAGTCTTCCTTCAATCCTGATGCTGCATTCTTCTTCAAATAATACAGCGATTTATGTATTTGCTCCACACACAATTGAATAAGCACGATGAGAGGATACAACCCTTTCACACACCATTCCTGATTTTAAACCTTGCAGTGTTCCTTTGTTCTGTTCACACAACAGCTTCTGGGTCCATGTGTAAGTTCTTCCAGAGCATCATGAAGTGTTATGGAATATTCATTCTTCTCAAGGCTATCTGTAGATTGTTATAATCCACCCAGTTGAATGCCTTTGCATAATCAGTAAAACACAAGTGAACATTTTTCTAGTATTCTCTGCTTTCAGCCAAGATCCATCTAACATCATGATATCCATTGTTCCACGACCACTTCTGAATCCATTTCTGAAACTCTGGCCCTTCCCTGTCAATATACCGCTTCAAGCATTATTGGGTGATCTTCCACAAAATTTTCTTACTTGTGATATTAATAATAGTGTTTATAATATCACGATATCATTGAGAAATCTATTAGGTCATTTTTCTTTGGAATGGGTACAAATATAAATCTCTTCCAGTCAGTTGGCCAAGCAGCTGTCTTCCAGATTTCCTGGTTGGGAAGTGCATCACTGTTCTGTGCTCTGGCTCCTGGTCCTGCTGCTGCTCCTTTGCTGGTATAGCTGTCTTCTGTATCCAGGAGGTTCCCTGCACAGGTATCTCAGGTCCAGAGAACGTGCTCCACCCCCTGACTCTTACTGAGTAATGAGATCTCGCTTCCTGCTTCACAGAAGGGTCATTTTATACACAGCAGGATGAAATTCCAGAGAATTCTGTTCATGGTTACACACAGGTGAATTCTATCAGTATCTTCCCTGACCTTCTACAAGACCCCTGGGGGGGGAAAAAGCTCATTTGGTGGGAGTTAGACTTTGACTAGAATAGCCACATTAAATAACTCACTACTTGTACACCCAGAAAATAAATTGTATGATTTTCTGATTCAAACTAGCCAATACCAGTGCATTTCAGTTCACTGATGCCTGTAATATTGATCTTTATGCATTCCATTTCTTTTTTGACAATTCCAACTTTCCTAGATTCATACTTTGTACATTCCAAGTTCTGGTTATTAGTACATTTTTACAACTGTTTCTTCTCATTTTGAGTTATACCCCATCAGCAAATGAAGGTCCCAAAACTTTTACACCCACTGACTTTACTCCATTTATGTTGTTACGGTCAACTTTGCTCTGAGACAGCATTCCTCCTTAGTCGTATTTTGAGGGCCTTCTAACCTTGGGGGCTCATCTTCTGGCACGCTCTCTGACAATTTTCTACTGCTTTTCGTTAGACCTTCAATACCTGACAAAATTTTGATGCTGTCTATAAAGTTTTCTGTGCTTAGTTCCTCAGACGTGGACAACTGATTCCTTCTTCATAGACTACCCATTGTCTGAATGAGCTGCTGAATTCTGTTCATTTTGGGTAATCCTGTTCATCCATTTGCAATACCAGTGACATAACTTCCAGCATCACAGCAACACACAAGCCATCACAGTACCACAAACTAACTGGAGGGAAAAGGAAACATTTATATAAAATCAAGAAGGAGGAAATAGTAAAAGGATGCTTCAAACAGGAACTGAAGTAGGCGCTAAAGGAATACCGTATATACTTGAGTATAAGCCAACCTGAACATAAGCCGAGGCACCTAATTTTACCACAAAAACTGCATTTTAAATGTGCTGAAAAAAAAGGCTTACAAGCAGCTATCTATCTCAGAAGCAACAACGCCCACATGGAAGAAGCACACCAGCCTGTATGATCATGAGTTGTCAAAGGGATCAGTTATCAGGCATTAAAGAACAAAAAACCAAATCGCTGTGAATGAGGGGGAGTGCAGATTGGAGACCCAAGACCCATCTCTAGGCAACTGTACATCCCCTTACAGAAGGGTCGTGGGGAGGAGATGAGCGAGTCAGGGTGCAGTGTAGCAATGATGAAACGTACACTGCCTTTCCCTATGCCATTGCCCCATTGTCGTTATACTTCAGTCCCTTGTTGCAGCCACGGTGTCAAGTCATCTCTTCAAGTGTCTTCAACTTTTCACTATTTCCCCAGGGACTGGTCCCTTCTGATAACATGTCAAAAGTACATGAGATGAAGTCTCACCATCCTCACTTCTAAAGAGAATTCCCTCTTTACATTCTGCAAGATTTATTGGTTAGTTCTTCTGGAAGCCCATGATACTCTCTAAATTCTTCACCAACGCCATAATTCAAATACATCAACTCTTCTTTGGGCTTCCTTATTCATTGTCCATATTTCGCATGCATATGTATACATGTAATGAAAACACCATGGTTTAAATACCAGGCCCAACTCAGTCAGAGTCCTAGTCCTCGGCCTGGCACACACACACACACACACACACACACACACACACACACACAGAGCAAAGCTTTAATTATATTATAATATATACTATATATAACAAGATTTCATTATGCACATAAATGTAATCAAAGTGTTGCATGTACCCACATATATCTCCATGTGACACTTTGACTACATTTACATAGAGAATAAAAGCTTGCTATATATTATTATTATATAGAGCTATATATATAGATATATATATTATATAGAGCTATATATATATATATATATATATATATATATGGATATATGTCTCCATATCTGTTATATAGAGACAAAGAGAATTATGGAGACATATAGAGAGAACGATATATGGATACCTGTGACACTTTGACTAAATTTATATGTACAGTGAAAGCTTAGTGATTGGACAATCTTTCAATGTTGTGGATATATATCTAGAAAAATACTTTATTGCATTGGTATTGAGGCTCTCAAGTGACTGGGACCAGATTTATATAAGTTGTAGCAATGAACTCTTAAAAACAAAAAACATTACAACTACCATAAATGGTTTGTTAATAATTATAATAAACCACAAATGTTTTTATAACTAGCAAATTGCAATTAGAACACGAATGGTGATAAAATAATTGTAGAAAAAGACAAAGCATATATGCAATTATTTAACTGCAGTGATGTGCTAAGTCAGCTCCACATTTATAAGCAGCCAACATGAAAAGTGACGTTAAAATCACTTTAGCTGAAAATTCCCCAGACCTTTCAATGTGCCATGAATATTATTTATACTGCTTTTCATTTAATTCTCATGGCTCTATGAAATAAATAGCATTATTTTCTCTATGTTTGCTGCTAAGACAACTGAAGCAGTACTGTAAGATGATTAAATTTCAAGTGCTTGATTCAAACTGCCTTGGTTTAAATTATGGCTCCCCCACCTTTTCTGTGTCATCTAGGGAAAGTTACTGATTCTCTTGTCATCTAAGTTTCTTCGTGGTGAAATAGGATAATGCGTGCAGCTATCTCAGAGCATTGTCATGAAAGGTAAAACTAGATAAAAGGGTGAAACAATTAGAATGCCTGGCACATAATAATTACCCAGGCGATAATCAATATTCGTTTTGTAAATGTTAGGTAACATTCATGATATCTCAAAACCAGCAAGTTGCATAAACAGGACTAGAACCTGGGACCATTTCATTTGAAAGCCAATGATTTAACTCTCCACACTCTGAGTCTGTTATTATATGATATTAGTATGGTTCTACCTCCTACAGATCCTATATGCAACAAAATGAAACACTGCCCAGCCTTACCCCATCCTCCAGTGTGTTGTCTGTTAAATAACTGGTGGGGTTATATGAAATAATCAAGACTCTGAAAGTTTCTCTTTTTATGCAAAGATCTCAAGAGTTTTTACATTTATTGATTGCTAATGATTGGGTAGGACCATGCAAATAAGGTGTTTCAGACTTTAACATGGGGATTGGATAGTTTTATCATTCCTCTAGGTATAAAGTGAGCCACCTCAGAAACAGGAACAAGATCTTAACCACTGAGAAAGACAAGTCAGGGGTAGAACCCATCCCCGATCACCACAGGGTAGACTTTTCAGTTCATGGAGCGAATAACGCTGGCTGCCTTCAGGCAGGAGGTTCATTTGCAGAGTGGGGTGTCCTCTTTGGGCATTTATCAGTGCAAAGGGCTTTGTAGCCTTGCCTTGTCAGGGAAATGGCCAAGGGGATGCAGAGCTGAGGTAAAGGATCAGAAAAAAAGATGTCCTACAGGCATGGCTGAGAAGAGCCTGGGAGGCGGGGCACAGGGTGGAGCATGCAGGGGAGGAGGTGTATCCTTAATCTGGCCCTAAACTGTAACCTGTTAACTTTCCTAATAAACCCCATAATCATGAGTATTGTCTGTGAGCTCTGTGTGGCCACTGGAATGGATTCATGAATCCAGCACAGAGGTCCGTTGGTTAGTGTAGCTGTTACAATAGAATTTCAAAGGTTGGAGGCTGGAGGCATGTCTGAGCTCTGCTCCACAGGCATCATGTTAGGCAGATGTGGAGTTTCTCCTCCTATAAACAGTTCCAGTCTTGGAATTCCACAAAGGGTCATGATGAGTCACCATTGACTCGATGGTAGCGAGTTTGGTTTCCACCCCCTGCCCCTTCCTGAAGCCAGAGAAGGTCACACATTCATAGAAACACCATACACACACACACACACACAAGCTAAGTTCTTAGCCAATTGGGCTAAAGGTCGAAAAATATAGTTAAAGGCCTAATTAGTGTGACCAGACAAACCCAGTGCCATGCAGTCAGTGCTGACTCATAGCAACCCCCCTTTGGGTTTTGCAGATTGTAGTTGTTTATTGGAGTAGAAAGTCCAGTCTTTTTCCTACGGCTTAGCTGATGGTTTAGAACTGCTCACTAGTTGGGTGGATCACAGCCCAAACTATAACCACTACAGCCTTGTACTAGAAATAGCTTTGATTTAAACTGAATGTCAAAGGACATACTAGTTGCTTTATAAAAACAAGGTTTAAACCATAGGAATGGGAATCCAAATGGAATTAATAAAATGTGATTCTGATGGCAACATTTTCCAGAAAGTCTACAACACCAGATGGCAATGCCAATCTCTGTGCTTTCTCCATACTGGTCTCAAGATGATTCCAGACAAGACCACAGAAATCCACCCCAATACCTGAGTACTTGATAGGTACTCATTAGTAATTTCTTGTTGTTGTTAGTTGCCATTGAGTTGGCTCCAACCCAGAGTGACCCTATGCAGAACGGAACAACCCACCTAAGCCCATTGATGCAGCCACTGTTTCAATCCATCTTAAGTCAGTGGTTCTCAACTGTCCTAACATCACAACCCTTTACTGCAGTTCCTCATGTTGTGGTGA
>NW_022111369.1:69321569-69333645 GCF_000313985.2 Echinops telfairi | reverse complement strand
GTGTTGGGTATGGGTTAATGTTGGACTTGTGGGCTTGGGCAGCATTGGGTTGGGATGTTTTCGTGATGCACCTTTTCTTTACATAAAACTCTCTCTTATACGTGAGTCGCCATGGATTTGTTTCTCCAAAGTACCTAGACTAATACACAGCTCATCTTTTGATCTCTTGACTGCTGCTTCCATGAGGATTGATTGTGGATGCAATTAAGACAAAACCCTCAACAATTTCAACCTTTTCTCCATTTATCATAATGCTATCTCTTGGACCAGTTATGAGGATTTTAGTCTTCCTTATATTAAGTTGTAATCCATACTGAAAGCTAAAATCCTTGACCCTTATCAGCAAGAGCTTCAAGTCCTCCTCCAATATGCAAGCATGCCATCTGCATATTGCAGGTGCTTAATAAGCCTTCCTCCAATCCTGATGCCAAACTCTTGTTCAAATAAGCCAGATTCTCTGATGACTTGCCTGGCATATAGATTGAACAAATATATTCAGAGGATCCAAACCTGATGCACAATTTTTCTGTTTTGAAAACAAGCTGTAATCCCTTCTGTTTGCACAACTGTCTCGTGATCCGGGTACAAGTTCCAGATGATCACGATGAAACACTCTGAAATTCACATACTTCTCAAAATTATCCAGAGTTTGTTATGGTCCACACAGTCCAATGCCTTTGTAGAGTCCAACACAAGTAAACATCTTTTTCGTATTCTCTGATTTGAGCCAAGATTCATCTGACATCAGCAATGATAACCCTTGTTCCACATCATTTTCTGAATTTGACCTGAACTTCTGTTAATTTAATTTGTAAGGGGAGTTATTGAAAGTTATTGGGAAGCTCAAGGATACATTACTCATAATGAGAAGTATTTTCCTCCCCAAAGACAAATTCCTGGTTGAGGGCTGCTAATAAATGATCAAAGGGCATGCCACTTAGCTGTAAGTCTCAACTGGAAGGCGTTCTGGAGGTCAACAACACCTTCCCCTGAGTTCGATGCCCAGAGGCACCCCACTCCAGTTAGCCTCAAGCAGAGAGGCAGAAGCCCTATGTAAAGAGAATATATGAGTTTTCATTTTATATTTGTCAGGTGTCACCTAGTTGCTAAAGATAATTGCAAACTGTGTCGGCAATACATCAATGGGAGTTGCCAGGAATTCAAGATGAATTCAGCAAAAGACATTGAATGAAGGATATCATTTTCTGGAGTTAGACAAATCTTGACTAAAAATAAGGAATGCGAGAAAGATAAATACTTCTGGTTTACTGACCCTGCAAAGGCATTCAAGGGTGTGGATCATGACAAACTGGGTAACAGTTTCATGGGAATTGCAGAACACATCATTGAGCTCATTTATAACCTGTCTATAAAATAAAAGGCAGCTGGTCAGACTAAACAAGGAGTCACTGCCTGGTTTAAAATCAATAAAGGTATACATTAAAGTTGTATTCTTTCACCATACTTATCCAATTTGTGTATTAAGTGAATCATCCAAGAACCTGAGCTATATGAAAAAGAATGCTACATCAGGATTGGATGAAATCTCATTAACAATTTGCAATATAAGCATGACAAATTGTGTCTGCTGAAAGCCAAGAAGACTTGAAGCACTTTCTACAAAGATTTGAGCCTTTAGTGTCAATTACAACTCAAAAGAAAGGGAAAAAATCCACACAACTGGATTAATAGACAAAATCACGGTAAATCAGGGAAATAATCAAGGGTGTCAAGGATTCTGTTTTACTTGGAGCCACAATCTACGCTCCTGGAAGCAGCAATTAAGAAATAAATAAAGCACATTACATGGGGTAAACCTGCTGCACCAGACTCAAGACTCTCAAAACAACACCTTCAACTCCTGCTTCTACCGTGAATGACATTCCTATAGTTCTAGCAATCTCTCGTTCCTAGGCTTCCTCACCTAATGGGCAGTGTTATGAACTGAAATGTGACCCCCCACCTCCCTCAGAGACATGTGTTGTAAATTTTCACTTCCATGCCTGTAGTCACACTCCCTTTTGAAGATGGGTTGTTATGCTAATAAGACAAGATGAAAGTAGGTGTGGTTACAAGTTGGGTTGCTAACCACAACATCCGCAGTTCAAAACCATCAGCCATGCCTCGGAAGAAGACTGGCTCAGTAACCCTAAGAAGAAGTTCTACTCTGTCCTATAGAATCACTATGAGTTGGAATCAACCCTATGGCAAGGGGATCTTTATGAGAGCAGTTTGTCAAGCTTTACTCCTGTGAAGCCAGTAACTAACTGCCATCGAGTCAATTCTGACTCATAGTGACTCTTTACGACAGGGTACAACTGTCCCTGTGGGTTTCTAAGACTGTAATTCTTTGCAGGAATAGAAAGCCACATCTTTCACCCAAGAAGCAGCTGGTGGTTTCAAACTGCTAACTTTATGGATAGCAGTCCAACTTGGTGGGTTTAAACCACCAACCTTTCTGTTTGTAGCTAAGCACTCACTCACTTACTGTGCCACCAGGCCTCTGAGAGAGCACTATCTACCTACTATCACCTGTAGCCATCTGCTGCATAGAAACCTTCTATTGGGTTTCTGAAACTGTAAATCTTAAAGAAAGCAGTCAGCCTCCTCTCTATGCTGCAGATTGGCTGGTAAGTTTGAACCACCCGTGGGTTTAAATCACTGGCCTTGTGGTTATCAGTCCAACACTTAGTGGACAGTGCCACCAACGCTCCACTAGTTGACTTAGAAGGAAAAGAGATGACAGTGAGTCACAAAGAAGGGAAGAACAAGCAAACTCTGCCTGCCTCCCCACGACACCTCCCACTCACCGTAGGTCAGGTCTGGTCTAGGAAAGGGAAAGAAAAAAGTGGGCTCTTAATTGACCTGGTTTGCATGTTTTTTACAGATTCAAGAGGCTAAAACCTATGGGATCCCCTCCAAAAGTCTTTAAGGAGTAGAAAGAGGAAACCAAACAAGAATAGATGAAGGTACGGACTGGAGAAAGATAACATGTTTTCATGCCTTCATCCCACAAAGCGCAGGCGGTTTCACTAACTGATGAGATAGTTGCATCATGTTCTTAAATCATCTGTGTGTGTATTGCCTATTGTTTATGTTTAGTCGTAGACTATAAACAACATGGGGCAGGAGCTGTGTCCCCAACACTCGCACACCCTGATGCACAGTTAGCCGACAATGAATAGATGCTAAATGAATATAGGCAGATCCTAACTCTCTTGAATTCTCATTAGAAAATTCTCAATAATCTCAGAATATCACGTATAAATGTGCTGTGTTGTGTCTACATATAAGAGATATGTCAATCATCAGAATAATCCATTAAAATGATATCCCAAAGGATTTTTTAAAAACGTTTTTAAGTGACAAATTGTCTTCTTCCAGGAGATTGTTTTCCTCTGGAAATATTTTTTAAAATGCAAAAAAACAAATTCACTGTCATTGTGTCGATGCCAACACAGGCCATAGGGACCTTATAGGACAGGGCAGAACTGCCCCCTGTGAGTTGCTGACACTCTAGTTTTTATGGGAGTAGAAAGACCTATGTTTCTCCCAAGGAGTGGCTGTTGGTTTCAAACTGCTGACCTTGCAGTTATCATTCCAACATGTAACCACTACACCACCAGGGTTCCTGTTAGTTTAAAGACAAGGCTAAAATTCCTTGGAAGGAGAGCTTTTGAGAAACTGCATGGGATCTGTCTGATGGAAAAGCGGACTCCATTAAAGTAGCTGTGGCGTATTCAGAGAGAAAGCAGGGGGTGCGGAGTTGAGGTAGTCACTTTTCCTGTACTTTCCTCTTCTTGCAGTGGTTCTCAAGGTAATATTTCATCCCAAAATGATCGAAGCCCCGATTTCAAGAACGAGAAGATCTTCTTTTATAAGCAATAGTAAAAAAAAAAAAAAAAAATCAGCTAAGCATGTTACTAGGGAATTAATAATAAATCTGTTCAGATTGATATTCCCCTGAGATATAAGGAAAGAGAAAATATTGAAAAGCCAATGCTTCTGGCAAATGAAAAACTAATGGAGTGTATATTTCAGGGTAAGCAGGGAGACAGCATTTGCTTTCACTGCCAAAGACTAAAGCCTCGGTGCCAGTAATGAGCAGGATCCTGGTCTCTTGTCATAGGATGCTAGAACAGCAATAACACTGACAGGCATCAAACAGCATGGTGTCTGGTGCAAGAAAAGCGGTTGAGGTAGAAAGTCAGCTGACTGCTTCTTGGTGGTTTGATCTCTGACAAGAAAATGAATGTCCTTAGACCAGTCTATGCAACAGAAAATGAGGATGACACCTATTTAAAAAGTGAAGAGCATTAAACAAGAGCTGAACTCAAGTATAGCAATGATTGTGCAGATGGTGCAGGACCGCCAGTGCTTCACTCTGTTACACACAGAGGTGCTGTGAGTCAAAAATGATCCAACAAAGAGGATCCAACTCAAACGCACCAAGCAGCAACAGATGGGCATCCATAGCACCTAGGAAGGACTAAGTCGGCTTTTTTATTTTTCCTTGACTTATTATAAAGACATATATAACACAGCAGCTGCAGGCCTAACATTTCAGTTGTACAGTTTATTGTCTGTTGTTTGTTGTTGTTAGAAGCCTTGAGTTGGCTCCAACTCCTAGTGGCACTGTGTACCACCATGGCATAGTGTACACCGCCTGGCCCTGCACGATCCTCCAAACTGTCATGGTCCGTTGTTGCAGCTTCTGGGCCAGCCCTGCAGCCCCCTCGCCTGTAGCAGAGCTATGAATGAGCATCAACGAAATGGCAGTGGGGTTTTGTTTGTTTCTCTGTATTGTTTTTGTTTTGTTTTTGCTGAGCCCTGGATTTCGGAAGCTGAAAAGGAAGTAGCTGAAAATTGTAAAGAAAAAAATCTTGCCCGCTTCAAGTGGCAATATTGAAGGATTCCATGGGCCCAATACTGAAGGATGCAACTCTAAAACTACGCATTGCTGTGGGGCCGCTGCCGACTCATAGCGACCCTGTAGACCAGTGTAGAGCTGTCCTTTGCGGTTTCTGAGACTGTAACTTTTTACAGGAGTAGAGAGTCTTATATTTCTCCTGTGGAGTGGCTGGTGGCTTTGAACTACTGACCCTTCAGTTAGCTACTGACCTTTTAGCTAGTACCATAGCTACTATGGTACCAGAGTTCCTAATGAAGGATGCAAGATTTTTTTAAGGCGTTAGCAAAAAAATAAATAAAACTTCAGGAATTGACAAAATATCAATTCAAATCTTCCAACAATTTGCGGAACTACTGGAAGCACTCACTAATCTATGCCCAGAAATTTAGAAGAGAGCTATCTGGCCAACCCACTAGAAGATATGCATATTTGTGCCCATTCCAAAGAAAGGTGACCCAGCCGAAGGTGGGCATTATTGAACAATATCATCAGTATCACTGTCTCATAAGCTCTTACTGGAGAAAATTCAAAAATTGATGCAACAGTACACGAACAGAGAACTGCCAGAAATACAAGGGAGATTCAAAGAGGATGTTGAAGGAGTGAATCATTGTTAATATCCAGTGGATCTTAGCTGAAAGCAAAGAATACCAGAAAGATGGTTACCTGTGTTTTATTGCCTGTACAAAATCATTCACCTGTGTAGATTATATAAAACAATGGGCAACAATGAGGAAGACATGATCATTCCAGAGTACTTCATTCTGCTCATGCAGAACCTCTAACTGGACCAAGAGGCAGTAATTTAAACAGAACGAAGGAATCCACCTGGTTTCAGATGAGGAAGGGTGAGTGCCACAGTTATGCCCGTTCACTATATTTATTTAATCTGTGTGCTGAGCAAACAATCCAAGAAGCTGGGCTACATGAAAAAGACCACAGCATTGGGGTAGGAGGCAGGTTTACTAAGAGCCAGCAATATGCAGATGACACCACCTTGCTCACTGAAAGCAGAGAGGACTTGAGAACCTGCTGATGAAGATCAAGATGGCAGCCTGTAGTACGGATTGCAAAACTCAACTGTAAGTCAGATACTGACAGCTTGACCAAGAGAGAGCAGCACGACAAAGAGAAAAAAATAGTTAAGCTGTTAAGTATTTCATTTTGCTTGAAGCCACAATCAATGTTCATGGAAGCAGCAACCAAGCAATTGAATGATGGAACGCATTGAGAAATTTGCACATCTTTAAAGTGTCGAAGACCCAGAATGTCACTTTGAGGACTAAGGTGCAGCTGGTCCAAACCATAATATTTCCAATCACCTCAATGCATGTGAAATTTGAACAATGAATAAGGAAGACCACGGACTAATTGATAACCTTTGAATTATGTATGGTGTTGGTGAAGAATACTGAAAGTGCTGTGGACTGCCAAAATGAGCAAGCAAATCTGTTTTGGAAGAACGACAGCCAGAATGCTCCTAAGTAGCCAGGATTTCAAGACTTCATCTCATAGAATGCTATCAGGAGAGTCTAGTCTCTGGAAAAGGGTATGGTTGGTACAGTAGTGGGTTAGAGAAAATCGTAAGCCCCTCAGCTAAATGAATTGGCACAGTAACTGCAACAATGGGCTCACACATAACAATTGCAAGGATAACGCAGGACTGGGCAGGGTTTCATTCTGGTATACAGATGATTGCTGTGAGTCAGAACAGACTTGGCCGCATCTAGTAACAGCATTGACTTCTAGTCTATGGTCCTGAGGCCAAATCCTCCTTGAAAATAATGTCCAGTTTTTCTCTTAAGGCTTCCAATAAATGTAATGCTCTCACTAGCATTGTAGCTTATCATCTCCTTAACTTAAAGTCAACTGGTTAAAATCTTAATAATGTCTAAATATTTTCAAAACATCATCTAGCTAGTGTCTGGCCAAACAACTGGGCATCATAGTCCAGGCAAGCTGATAAATAAAAGCAACACTCAGAGGATTTCTTCTACTTCCACAATTTCTTTATCTCTCATCTCTATTAACTCCCCTTCTACCACTACCCCAAAAAACTCACTGCCATCAAGCAGATTCCTACTCATACGGTAAGGTTCTATAGGACAGAGTGGACTTGCCCTTGCAGGCTTCCGAAGCTATAACATTTTATGGTAGTAGAAGGCCCCATCTTTCTCCTAAGGAGCAGCTGGTGGTTTTGAACTGCTTACCTTGTGGTTATCAGCCCAACAATACCATCTCCATAAGTCAGCAGTAATTTGTCAACTCAGTGAAATCCAAATCTATATTTTCCTCATTACTGTACCCCAGGATCTGATATAAAGTTGAGCATTTTTAAGTACTCTGGGGATATCTGTGATATGAAGAGATTAATCTAAGATATTTTCATCCAGACTTCATTGCCACATCAACCCACAGTGTCCCCGTGGCTTAGACCAATAAATGCTTATTTTTCACATATGCAGTTGAGTGTGGGTCAGCAAGCCACCTTGCTTTGCAGAATCATTCAGATGCCAGGAACTTTCCATCTAGAGTTTTCTCTTTATCTAGAGTTCAGACTCCTACCTTACATCTTCTACATCCAACCAGAAATCAAAGCGAGAGTAAATCAATGAAGAGGTTCTCCAGAGGGCTATGAGGAGCCACACCAGATGTAGCATGTATCACTTCCTCTAGCATCCCTTTAGCTGTATCTCTGGCATTCTAAACACAGAAGAAGCTGAAAAAGACAACTGTGACCCCAGAAAAAATGTTAAAAAGAAGAAACATCTTTGGTTAGACTCTAGTTCGTCTCTGCCACTCACAAGGTCGGTGGTAGTTTTCCTCAATACCAGGCTATTGGGTTGATACAGTGTGATTGTTGCTGTTAGAGCATTACATGACGAGAGACCGGGATCCTGCTCATTACCCAACATGGCAGACTTCAGTCTCTGGAAATGAAAGTAAATGTTGTGCTTCCCATTACCCTCAGGCATAGATATCCCATTAGTTTCTCATTTGGCAGAGTACCAGTTTTAAAGTTTGTTCTCTCTCCTTTTACCTCAAGGGAATAGCAATCTGTACAGAGTTCCTACTAATTCCCTAGTAACGTATCTTTTCAGTGTATAAATGAACAGCATTAGGAATTGGGCAGACACTTGTTTTTGGCAATAACAACCAAGGTTTGGGAACAGAATTCTAGGAGCCAGGAAGAAATAAGAAATAAAGAAAATAAATGGAGTTGTTAAAGAGAGAGACCAAAACTAAAAAGCTCGGGGAAATTCTATAAATTCAACAACAGTGTCAGATATCTAGCTTAAAATCATCGCCAAATCTGTGGCAGCAAAAGGAGCCTTTAGATTCAGTCAGAACGTCCTTTGGAAGGGAGGATGGTTAAGACTTCATCCCACAATTTGGACAGGCCATCAGGAGGGCCCAGTCTCTGGAAAAAGACACTCCACTTGCTATAGCAGAGGGTCAGTGAAAAAGAGGAAGCCCCTCAAGAAGATGGATGAGCACAGTGTTTGCAGCACTGGGCTCAAACGTAATAGCCATTGTGAGGATTGCACAGAACCAGGTGGTGCTTCACCCTGGGATGCACACAGTGACCGAGTCAGAATTGATGGAGCACCCAACAACTGCAACAACATGAGGAGGGATCCCCTGAACCTATGTCCTTCAGACAATGTTTTAAGCCTTAAATTTAAATATATATATATCCCCCGGGGTCATCGAAACACCAACAATAGCTTAACTTAACTAACTTTTTTAAGTCTGTCTGGAGCATTGTTCTCTTATGAGAACTATCTACATGGAATCAAATTTACTATGGCAACTCAATATATTAAACAGTAACTTTAGGAAGCAGTGACTTTATGTTAATGATAGGAGAACAGCTGAGAAAAGGAGAGTGGCCCAACCCAAAGAATGTCTTCAATGCCACTGAATTATGCACACAGGAACTTTTTATTGAATTGGTGTGTGTTTTACTGGGTATATTCCCAACAACAACAAACTACATAAAATTTAGGGAAAAATTAATTATAATTATTCTTTCTGCGATCCAGAGAATGAAATAGAATGAGCTCCTTAGGACAGCCATGAGTATCAGCATGCAGAACTAGGAAATCAGAGGCAGGAGATGTTCTGTAAGGGAAACAACCAGCACCATAAAGTAGCTACCAAAGGCTGCTAATGACAGCTACTCATTAGATATGATTAGGAAAGATGTAACTCTTCCAGAACCTAAAGCCTCTCTGATCCTTGTATTTGGAGTACTTATCCAGAACAATGGGAATTTTCAAAAGGTTAGGCCTTCGGAAGGAACAAACTTTATTCTGGAGGATAGCTACAAGACTCCGTGTCCATGCATGGGAGTCAGGCGCCTGCATCTTCAACCCTCACCTTGATGTCTGGCCTGAGCGGGGTATAGAATCACCTATGCAATTAACATATAGGAGTGCCCTTGATGGAATGACACGACCACTCTCTCTTCTTGCTTTCAAGTTTCTCTTTTCAGCACATTTTCCCCTGCCAAGCGCTGTAATTAGTCCTTTTTTGTAAGCTTAATTGTAAATTTGTTTTGATTAATTAGCCTCAGAGCTGACTTGGCAGTTATTGAGACATTGGAGAGGGTTCTGGATTTATTCAGTGTTCAGACTCCGACATCCTCTGAGATTCTTCTCCCTGTCAGCAGCAAAATTTCAGGTTCAAAACTGTGTGTGTTGGCAAATGCTTTATGTGTCTCATTAACTATTTGTCACTTTGAGGTAAGTACAAAGATAAAATCTCACCATCCTGTGTAAAGTGATGGATGTGTATCTTTTTATAGTGCCATGGACCAGGGAACTCAAGAATCAATTTCTAGGCTCAGGAACAATGATAAAGTTGTCTAATATATTAATTTGTCCTGTGACACATTAGTTATGATCCAAACTTCTAAATGGTTTCTCAGGTTCTTAAAGCCCCTCTGTGTCCCCAACATTTGCTTAAGTCTCTACCTTCAAAAATCAACACCAAAACTGAACTAATAAATAATATTTAGCCCATCAAATAAGAGACAAGAGTCACTGTAATATTTATGGAAAGAAAGGCCAACAAAGAGGTTAAAGGCAAAGACTCAGATTCTACCCTTACCACTAGCTAACTCATAAGAACTCTCAGGTATCCAACTGAAACCAAACAACAGTTTAGCTTAAGGCATTAGGCTGCTAACCACAAGGTCAGCCACCAAGGTCAGTTCAAAACCACCAGCCACTCCTCAGGAGAAAGAGGAGGCTTTTTATTTCCATAAGAGTATCAGAAGCCCCCAGAGACAGTTCTATAGGGTCACCCTGAGTTCAAGTTGACGTGATGGCAGTGAGTCGGTGTTTTTTGGTTTGAGTAAAGACTATGTGCCTTCAGCATTGTATTCTTTCAAGAACTGTCTATTTGAAATCAAAGTCTCGGTAGCATTTCCAATGATTAGATAAGAAACTGAAAGGACAGTGCGTTTATGTTCATGGGAGGGAACAAAAGGAGAGTTGGACAACTCAGAATACAATCAATGTCACTGAATTATACACGCTGAAATTACTGAGTTGTTGCATGCTTTCCTGTGTATGTTCTCAAAAACACCAACAAAAATAAAACAAAATGTTCTTAAAAGGGGGGGTGTGAATGTAATAGCTCACAACTACATATGCCATGTTTTAAAGATCCATCCTATTTGTCCATTGACATTGTGCTGGTATGGATTAGCCCTCAACATAAGGGAACCAGAAACACTCCCCGTGAGATCAAAAAGCAGCATCATGATAACCAGAGCAAACACTGAGGCTGTCAGTGATCCTTTATACCGGTTCCACACTCAGTGCCCTCGGAAAAAGCAGTGGAAAAAGCCAATGATGTTTTGCATTTGGCAAACTTGCTGTCCATGACCTCAAGGACAGGGCAGTGTTTTGAGAACTAAGATGCGCCTGATCCACATCTGGGATTGTCAATCACTTTAGATGCATGTGTAAACTGGACACTGAAGAAGGGCGATTTGAGAAGAATTGATGCATTTGAATTACAGTGGTAATGACCACTGAACGTACCATGGACTTACCATCCATGCCTCTAAGGAGTAAGTATTCTGGTTGTACTTCTTACAAGACAAATCTGTGCTGTCAGCAGCCCATAGCACTTTCAATATTCTTTACCAGCCCCCTGGTTCAAATGCATTGATTCCTCTTCAATTTCTGTATTCAACATGGAACTGTCACAGAAATCAGAGGCCACTGAAAATACAATGGCTTCAGTCAGTCACACCTTAGTCCTCAAAGTAACATCCTTGCCTTTCAACTCCTTAAAGAGGTCTTATGCACAGACTTACTTAATGCAATGAATCATTTGATCTTGATTTCTGCGTTCATAAGCATTGATTGTAGATCCCAGTAAGATGAGACCCATGACAACTTCAAAGTTTTCTCCATTTATCATGATGTTACCTATTGGTCTACTTGTGAGAATTTTGATCTTCCTTGCACTGAGTTGTAATCCATGCCGAAGACTAATTCTTGATCTTCATCAGTAAGTGCTTTAAGTCCTTCTCATTTTCAGGAAGCAAGTTTAAGTCATCTGCATATCAAAGTTTGTTAATAAGCCTTCTGTGTCAATCCTGGTACCACATTCATCCTAATAGAATCCAGAGTCTCTGATTATATGCTCAGCATACCGATTAAGTAAGGATGGTGAGAGGACACAACCCTCATGCACACTTCTCCTGATTTTAAAATATGCTGCATTCCCTTGTTCTGTTTGCACAGCTGCCTCTTGATCCATATCCAAGCTCTACATGAACACAATGAAATGTTCTGGAATTCCCATTCTTCCCAAAGTTATCCATAGTTTGTTATGATCCACACAGTCATATGTCATTGTCAATTGTTTACACAAGTAAACATGTTTCTGGTATTCTCTGCTTTGAAGCAAGATGCATTTAACATCAGCAATGATATCCCTTGTTCCACGTCCTCTTCTGAACCCAGGCTGAATCTCTGGCAGCTCCCTGACAATGTACTGCTACAACCATTGTTGCATACTCTTCAGCCAGATTTTACTTGCATGCAGTATCAATGATATGTTCTAGAATTTGAGAATTCTGTTGGGTCATCTTTCTTTGGGATGAGTACAAACATGGATTTCTTCCAGTCAATTGAACAA
>NW_022111369.1:69301986-69302945 GCF_000313985.2 Echinops telfairi | reverse complement strand
TGGGGAAAATGAGGAGCTGATACCAAGAGCTCAAGTAGAAAGAAAATATTCTGAAAATGATGGCAACATTTGCACAAATGTGCTTGACACAATGGATGAATGGATTGTTATAAGACCTGTAAGAGCCCCCAATAAAATAATTGAATTTTAAGAAAGAAAAAAGAAAATTCCTTAAAAGGATCCTGATCAAAAGAGGGGAAATACAGAACAAAAAATCACATTCTCACATACTCTATGCTTTCTGGACCCTTGGAGACTAAATGAATCCCTGAAACAATTGTCCTGAGATAACCTTTAAACATAAACCTAAAACATCCCCTGAAGTCATCGTAATGCCAAACAATAAAAACTAATAAAAAAATATTTGCCTTGAGAATTTTTCTCATTTTAGAATTATCTAAATATGGTCAAACTGACAGCAGAATACAAAACATTAGATAGGAACCTTAGACAGCAGTGGTTCATGTTAATGAAGGAAGGACAATTCTAGAAAGGAGAAAGAGAAGGTTTACACAGCTTCAAGAATGTAATCAGTGTCACTGAATTGTACAGCAGGCCGAGACCAAATTGAGATCTGTCCCTGGAGAATGGCATGGAGCATCACGAAGCCCAAGTGAAGCAGCCCAGACAGGCCAAAACCTCCTGAAGAAGAAATCTGATGCCTTGACGCTTAGATTTCGGCAGATCCTAAAGAAGATCGTGGAGACTAAAATGCTGACGAGTGAAGTGATGAAAGAAGCAATTTTTCCCTACCCGAGGCCAAGTTCACATCACAGAGCTGGATGAGTGGAAGCAAGAGGAGTTCTAGAATTTAAAGAAAATACAGAAGTGGAAAAAAGATTCTCAAGGAAAAATCAGAGAAGAACTTGGAGCAACACAGAGCAGCTAGGGAGGTGGTGGCGCCTGCTAACTTCTGGCTGAAGAGAAGGATGAGGTTTGTTGTTGTTGTTGTTGTTGTT
>NW_022111369.1:69287304-69300399 GCF_000313985.2 Echinops telfairi | reverse complement strand
TACTTCTGTTTTATTGACCATGCAAAGACATTCGATTGTGTGGACCATCATAAATGATGGATAATCTTGAGAAGAATAGGAATTCCACAACATTTCATTGTGCTCCTTAGAAGCAAGGATGGTGTGTTAGACAGGGTTCTCTAGAGAAACAAAACCAGGACACTAGTAATTAGAAGATAGATAGATAGATAGATAGATAGATAGATAGATAGATAGATAGATAGATAGATAGATAGATGGATGATAGATAGATAATATAAGAAATAAACAGTTAATTAATCTATAAAGCAGTACAAATGGCTCAGTTCAACTCACTCCCATGAGATAGTTGTGAGACACTGGCAGTCCTTCAAGTCTTGAGGGCCGCCGGGTAGTCCTCTGTAGAGCAATTCAGGCTATCGGGGCACAGGCAGCAAACAGCAAGGCAGGTCACCAACAGTCAGCCAGATGACAGCGTCTGACAGTCCCCAGCTCAAGAGATGTAAGTTCCAGTGGTGTGGCAAAGCAGGTCTTGATGGAACCTCAAATTACAGTGACACAGTCCACGGGTTAGGTGTCCCACAGGTAATGTAGCTTGCAAATTTAGACACGGATCAAGCAAGGCAGCCGCAAACTGGTCTGATAATCAAAGAGCAAGAGACAAGAGAGGCTAGGCTCGACGAGCCCTTTATCTCTCTGCCCTTCAATTAATCCCACATGTGTTCATTGGCCATGTTGGCACAATAAACGTTCACTATCTCAGATGGCAAGACTTTTTCTTACCTACTTTGGATGTATTGTCAGGAGAGACAAGTCCCTAGAACAGGGAACATCATGCTTCGTAAAGTGGAGGGGCCGTGGAAAGAAGTAGGCCCCCCAACAAGATGGATTGACACCATGGCTGAAACAACAAGCTCAGGCTCAGGAACAGTCATGTGGCGGGTGCAGGTCCGTGAGGTGTTTCATTCTGTTGTGCATTGGAACCGTATGGGTCGGAACTGACTCAATGGATCCGAATAACAGCAAACTCCTAAACCAGAGGAGGGAGTTGTTTTAGGGCTTCAATTCTGAGTATCCGATTTGCAGAAGGCTATGGATGACAGTGAAAACCTAAAACCCAGAGGTAAAGTGCATTGGAAAGTAGATTACTGCAGATATTATCATTATTGTAGGTGCTGCTGATGCAAACACAATAGTCATCTCTTTTTATAAGAACCTTCTGAGGAGGATGTTAGTTGGTGAAAAAAAGGGGGGAGGTTCTGTAAAATTGTCACTTACGCAATGTCAGAACCTTTCAATCCCCACTGCTAGGCTAGCTCATACCAGCACAAAAAGGAGCCCCAAAACAACGCCCCTTAGCAGAATTTTTCCTGTCCATCCCACCACTCATTGGTGACCATCATGGTGTGGAACCACAAATCACCACCTCCCCAAATAGAATCAAAGTATGTCTTTCAGTATGAAAGGCAGTGGAAGCCCAAAGTCCATTTGCAGTGTGTCCAGGTGGACAGTTTTGTGGTCTCCCGGCACCTATGTAGAGAGTTTCTCTTTCCTTTGGGGTTGAGTAGGTCACACAACATAATAATAGAGGCTTTTGTGTGTGTTGGGGGGGGGGAGGGGGGCAGAGGGCCTCATGTCATAAATTGTAGATGTCATGTATTCTAAAAGCATTTCCCATAAACAACTTGTCTCCTAATGTTCCCTAAACAAGGCACAGATTTTTGCATGCTTCCTAATTGAAGCCAGTTATTGCCAAGCCAGTTTTGACCAATGGCAGCCTGTGTCAGACTAGGGCTTTGAAGGGCTGATATTTTAGAAATACACCATCAGGACTTTGTCCTGAGGTGTCTCTGGGTGGGCTCACTCCTCCAACCCTTTTGTTACCCACCAAGTGCATTAACCGTTAGCACCACCCAGGGAATCCTCTCCCTTAGTAGTGTCCAATTAAAATGTTCTCTCTGTACCTAGGAATTACGATAAAAGCAACAAATACACAAATAAATGTGAACCGCACTGAAAAACACAGATACTCAGCAAATATCTATGCACTTGAGGGCCCTTTTATCCCTATAGTTTAAAAGGGAGGAAAAAAGATCTATGAAAATGCCCATTCTCTATAAAACTTGGCTAAGCATAAGGCGGGTTTTACCATTCAAAGCACTTTATTTTGATGATGATAGGATATTTCTCCTTCTGATGCTCGGAGAACTCTGATGAGCATGGCAGGCATCCTTTATTACCGAAGGCCTGCTTTGTAATGGAGTCATTATCTTGCTGAGGACTGAGAAGGAGAAAGTGGTCCTTCTTTCCCAAGTTAAAGTGGCTGCTCTTTGACTCGGTTATTAAAATGAGGGCGCAAATAGCTCCTTGTTCTAATTTTCCTTATCGGCCTCCACAGGGCCCATTTTAGGCTGTCTGTGGAGCGTTAGAATGCAATTGTGTGCTTGAATAAAAAGGAGAAACTGAATTAGAGCCTCTTAAGACCATTATATTGTCTTATTTAGTGACACTGTTTGCCTCACTATTACTAAGCAATGAGCTAAGTGTTCTTCCTGAATAGTAATAATAATACCCCACGTTTAGCTAGCACTTTACGTTTCCCAAAGCACTTCCTACACTCTCTATGCTTTTGAACCGTGCCAGGAGGCGGAGGCTCATCAGGTGTATTACAATCATCAGTGAGGAAACTGAAGTGTGGTTAAGTTACAGCTTTAAAACATCAAAGCCAGGACTTGAAAGCAGATGAGCTTGGCCCGCTTCTGCCTGGAGCAGTGAGTGTCAGAGGCTTCTGGGCACATCCACATGGGGATAAAACTGTGTGTCTTCCCTTCCACTTCTTGGCAGAAGCGTCTAAAGTCTAACTTAAATGGTGATTCTATGAGACGGCAGGCAATCAACCGAGCTTCGTAACAGCTGCCGTGAACATGAAATTATGTTGCTTATTAATCCATAAATTATGGATGACAGGTCATTTTAAGGGGTTTAAGTTTTTTAATTTTTTTAAATCATTTTATTGGGGGCTCGTACAACTCTTATCACAATCCATACATACATCTCATTGTATCAAGCACATTTATACATATGTTGCCATCATTGTTTTCCAAGCACTTTCTTTCTACTTGAACCCTTGGTATCAGCTCCTCACTTTTCCCCTCCCTCTCCCTCCCTCTCTCATGAACCCTGATAATTCATAAATTATTATTATTTTTTGTCTTGCACTGTCCAACATCTCCCTTTACCCCCTTGTGTGTTGTGCATCCCCCTGCATGGGGGTTATAGATAGGTCATTGTGATCGATTCCCCCTTTCTGCCCCCACCTTCCCCTTACCCTACTGGTATGACTACTCTCAATATTGGTCCTGAGGTGTTTATCTGTCCTAGATTCCTTGTGTTTCCAGCTCTTATCTGTACCCATGCTCTAGTCTAGCCAGATTTGTAAGGTAGAATTGGGGTGATGATAGTGGGGGTGAGGAAGCATTAAAGAACTAGAGGAAAATTTTATGTTTCAGTGGTGCTATACAGCACCATAACTGATCCATCTTCTCCCCACAACCCTTCTGTAAGGGGATGTCCAATTGCTTACAGGTTGGCTTTGGGCCTCCACTCCATACATGCCCCCACCTTCACATTATGATTTTTTGCTCTGGGTCTTTGATGCACACATGATCACACAGGCTGGTGTGCTTCTTCCATGTGGGCTTTGTTGCTTCTCAACTAGATGGTCACTTCTTTATCTTCAAGCCTTTAAGACCCCAGACACTATATCTTTTGATAGCAGGGCACCATCAGCTTTCTTCACCACATTTACTTATGCACCCACCTTGTCTTCAGCAATCATGTCAGGAAGATGAACATCACAGTGTGCCGGATTATTAGAACAAAGTGTTCTTGTGTTGAGGGAGTGCTTGAGTAGAGGCCCAATGTCCATCTGTTTCCTTAATACTAAACCTGTGTATTACTAATATGTACATAAATCTATTTCTGCGTCATCATTGATAAATATTTTTACACATAACATACCTGTATTTAGATCTCTATAAATGCCCTTTGCCTCCTAGTTCTTTCCTCTATTTCCTTTTACTTTCCTCTTGTCCCACTATCATATTCAGCCTTCATTTGGGTTTCAGTAATTCCTCTAGGTTACATTGCCCTTGATCAAGCCCTACCAGACGTCCTACCCTCCTCACCATCGATTTTTGGTCACTTGTTGTTCCCTTGTCCCTGGGTTTGTTAACACCCACTTCCTTTCCCCCACCTCCCTCTCTCCCATGTCCCCCAGGAACTGGCATCCTGTTGTTCTCTTCTGGCTTGTTTATCCCATCTAGATAGACATGCAGAGACCACAATATGCACAAACACAAGACCGAGCAAAACAAAGCAACAAAAGAATAAATAGAAAATAAAACAATAGCTACAACAGCAACAAAACAACAACAACAAAACCCTATAACTAGTTAAAAGCAAATGATGGGGCACCACGCCCTGGCCCCACAGTCTATTTTTGGTGTTCCTGGGAACTTCCTTGCTGTGTTCCCCTTGCTGCTCTGTTGCACGTCCCCAGCATCTCGCCTCAGTGTGGTGGGGTCAGAGCAAACACAAATCCCACTGTGTGTCTCCAGTGTTGTCCCCTTTGGTGCTATGGGTCAATGAGGAACCTGCTGTCTGTGCATTGGCTGCTCTGAGCAGAAATACTGTCCTCAGGGCTTGGTGGGCCAGGATGTGCTTTACTCTTTTTTGCCTCCCCCCTCGTTTGCTCCTGTGTGCTCTGATCAGACAAGTCCCTTTCCTCAAGCTGTAGCTTCAGTGCTGTCCTCTGAAATGAATTTTTCTGCGGGGAGGGGGTTTTAAGTTTTTACATTGCTGTTTTAACCATGTGGATTTGTGTACATAGGAGCCCTGGTGGCATAGTGGTTACACATTGGACTGCAATCTGAAAGGTCAGCAGTTGGAAACCACTAGCCACTCCTGTGGAGAAAGATGGAGCTTTCTACTCCAGTAAAGTTCCAGTCTCAGACCCTCCCGGGGCAGTTCTACCCTGTCCAATAGGATCGCTGTGGGTTGACATGGACTCCATGGAGGGGACTCAGTTGTTAGTGCTCGTGTGCATATTCTCATAACCTGTTTAGATATTCTGTCCCCACAACAAGAATTCCCACATTTTATGGATCTCCATCAGCGCAAAAGAGTCTCAGGATAACTTAATTATGGATGCCTCTAGCTGGTCCACAGGAGCCGTGGTGGCGTGGTTATGAATTGACCTGCGAACTGCACAGACAGCAATTGGAAAACACCAGCCATTCTGTGGGATAAAGACAAGGCTTTCTACTCCTGTAAAGAGTGATTGAGCTGTTGAATTGTATGATATTTGCATTATGACCCAATAAAACTGTTTATAAAAAAAGAGAGAGAGAAGCTCCTGGGACATTTCTAACCTGTCCTATAGGTCGCTAGGTATTGGAATTGATTCCGTGGCAGTGAGCTAACCGGGACATAGGCAAGTTTGCTTCTCTTTTAGAAATGGACATGATTCTGGAAATATGAGTTTGAAGTCAGTTTTCTGACACGCTGTTCTGAGAGACTGGTATGGACGAGAAGACCAGAAAGTCAATGCTGCATTAGGACATTTATTAAAGAATAGAGACCTGTAGGAAAGACCTACAGGGGAGATATCATAGATGGCAGAGTCTCTTTGAGCTTACCAAGTACATGGTTTTTGTAGGATTATTGTCTTAGTTAAGAAACGGTATGTGTTTGGGGAGACACACTTTCTGGGTTGGGCAGTTTGTGCAGTCACATAATCCTTACAAACTATTTCCTGGCCCCACTTTTCTCTGGGTGCTAGCACAGTATCAGGTCAAGTTGGAAACTGAACATTCAAAATGGGTTCTGGAGCAAGGACACCTTGGATACCAGTTGGATACAACTGCTTTTGTCCTAGTTTGAACCCCAGGGAGTGCTGGGACCTCCATTCTAGTCTGCCTCATGGTCTCAAGTGTCCTTGCTGTGCATGTCTCTTAAACCAGTTAAATCCAGTCATTTAGGAGGATGAAGATGTGATCAGAAAGACTATTGAGATGTAGATTTCATAGGTTTCACGAGTGATTTTGCTGTCACATATCCTTGCTCCTGTTAGTGCCTGTTATGCCGGCTTCTCCATATATTGCTTGCTTCCTGGGTTAATTTCATTTTTACAGCCATTACTTCCTCCATGTACTGTATACTATTCTAACAGCAACCATAAATTTTATCTCCAATTGTATCTCAAATGCTGATACCTGTTGGCTAAAGTAAGAAGTGGATGAGATGACTTGTTGTGCTGTTGGACAGCTTCTTTGATGGTGCTGTTATACAGAAATAAAATATTTCTATTTTTCGGCATGGTTTTTGAATAGTCTGTTCTCAACGTGGTCAATATTAAATTGTCTCCTCCTGTCCGTATGCTTGCTAAGCTCCTTGTCACTCCACCACCCCATCCCCTTTATTTGTTCCCAGCTCCTGAGTTGTCTGGATAAGAAAAATGAATTAGAGGGGGGAAAAACAGCAAGCTGCTTTGTTATGGATGCTGCTGTGAAATGGATGCCCTGCAGGGCAGGCATCCAAATGCCAGGTCTCTAGGGGAGTCGTATGTGTGTCCTTGATGGCATGCCAGGACACTCAGCAGAGCAGCCGAGTCTGCAGGGTTCCTGGATGTGGGAGATCCACTTCGACTCAGTTTCTCCCAATGCACTCTGAGCTTAAGCACTGGTGGCCTGTCCCCTGTGCATTGTTCTTGCTTCCCCTCTTCTAGACACTAATCCTTAGGTAAAAGGAAGAAAAGTTTCAAAGGGCAAGATTGCCCCTCCTTGAACTGATTCCTCTCCCGTGAGGTTCCCTGGTAGAGCAATGGTTATGAATCGGGCTACTAAGCAAAAGGTCCGCAGATATAAACCAGCATCTGCTCCTCGAGAGAAAGGGTTTTCTACTTGTCTAAAGAGTTCCAGTCTCAGAAACACACAGGGGCAGTTCTACCCTCTTCTATAGAGTCACTATGAGTCAGCATTGCTTTGGACCGGAGCTGGCTAGTAGAGTGCTAGCAATCCACTTTGAAACACACTTTGCCTGAGGACAATGCTTGTCTCGGCAGTGTCAATGTCAGAAAGGACTTGATTAAGGCCTCAAAAATAGATCTAGGGTTCTCATTGCAAGCCTTTGCCTTCGGCAAACACAGTGATCAGAATATAACTCTAATACAGTTCTGATCCTCCAATTATTCAGATCCACTCTCATTAAAAATGCTTGTGAAAATTGAGAAATAGTTGCTAGAGGTACTGTAAATTACATAGTATGTTATGTCTTTTTCTTTCATAAAGTTAAAACCCTTATGATCAGTCAGAAATTAATTTTGCATTGCTTAAATCGATTGAAAGGCTGAGAGCACCACCTAAGGGTATAGTGAGTATATGCATGTAGGTTGGTATTCTTTCTAGTTGCAGCTCTACTACCAAAAATCTATGGAAAAACTTATCAGAACAAAGGTGAAATGTATATGTGTGTACACACACACACACACACACATATATATGTATATGTATGTATATATATACTTTCCTGAGGTGAGGCACAAACTTCTTAGGAAAATCATTGATTTTAATATTAATGATACTAACCCTGTCAATTTCTAGCCATGTATGAGTTTTCAACATCACCGATGTTAAAAATTGGTCAGATTTGAGTGAAAACAATTGTCCATATCAAATCACATAGGATTGCATGTTCCATACGGTTGAGAAAACGATGAGACTTAAAGAAGGAAAGCAGAGGGAAGTTGTCCTACATTAATCCCAAGTCCCGCAGCATGGGTTAGCGACAACTTGCACAGCACATCATTTGAGTAACTCCTTATTGTGCATTTACTCTTAGGTTATTTGTGATTTTTAAGAGGTAAACTCCTATTTTTTAATGTTTGCCATTTTCAATTAGAAGGACATAATATATTGACTCAGCCAAGATCGATTAAAAACATTCAGTCTACTAGAACTCACAACCACCATCCCCTTTTATTACTATTTTATAAAAATAATAATTTGATATAGGGAAGTTCAGCTTCCTTTCCTTAGCAGGATGAACTTTATACAAATACACATTATTAACACAACACACATGCACACACTAGTGCCTGCACATACAGAAACCAATCAAAAGTTTTTAACTTGGGAAAGCTTCCAAGTTTGTTCTTGGAGGTGCATGAAACATCTGGTCAACTATTAAAATGTAAAACTACTCCATTTTCAAACAATAGGACATAGTCATGGGAAAGTCTTGTGTAATGGAACAGGAAACAAACAGCTTAGATTCCCTGCTTCTAATTCTGCTATTTCCTTGTCCTATCTCTCTTGTAACAAGGTATCAACTGCATTAATCCTAGCACATTTTAATGAAAGTTCTTTCAATTCTATTGTATACAGGGTATATATTATATCATCCTTTTATTATATGAAATACTGTAAAATACAACACAGACAACATCAAGAATAAAAGAAGACATGCTAACAATCTTGAATATCATTTACAATGTAGAGATGAAGCAACCTTGCTGGGTGAAAACGAAGAGGATTTGGAATACTGCCTGATGAAGAGCAAAATCCATGGCCTTTAGTATGTATTACATCTCAACATTAAGAAAATAAAAGCTTCATAAGTGGACCAATAAGCAACATCATGTTAAGTGAAGAAAAGACTGAATGCACAATCAATGCCATGAAACTAGCAGTCAAGAAATCAAATAACATACTGCATTGGGCCAAACTGCTAAGGAAGGGTCTCCTTAAAGTGTTAACAAGGAATTTACTTTGAGGTCTAAGGTTCACCTGACCCAAGCCGGCAAGCTCCTTAGAAGCATGGATGGTAAGACTAATTTGACAGCGCCTGACAACAGGAGGCCTGGTGGTGTAGTGATTGTGCATTGGGCTGCGACTGCATGGTCCACAGTTGAAAACCTCCAGCAGCTCCGCAGGAGAAAGACCAGGCTCTCTACTCTTGTAAACAGTCACTGTGTCAGAAACCCACAGAGGGTCTCTAAGAGGCAGCATTGACGCAATGGCAGTGAGAGTGAGAACAGCAAGATCCTGCAAGTGCTGTTGTGCAAGTGTTGAACTTGCTAATTGCAGGGTTGACAGTTTAAACTCACCAACTGCATCATGGTACCAGGATGAGCCTTTCTGCACCCCTAACGATTCACAGCCTCAGAAACCTTATTTAGGTTCATGATGAATCTGAACCAATCAAATATAAAGAATATTTACTTATAAAACATAAAGACCCTTTTTTATTAATCATTTTATTCGGGGCTCATACAGCACTTATCACAATACATACATACATATATTGTGTCAAGCACATTTGTACATTTGTTACCATCATTATTTTAAAAACATTTTCTTTCTACTTGAACCCTTGGTATCAGCTCCTCAGTCTTCCCCTCCCTCCTTTAGCCTCCCTCCCTCACAAACCATTCATAATTTATAATTTATTATTATTTTTTCATGTCATACACTGACCGTTCTTCTTAACATTACTGTTACTTGTTAGTCTCTAAGTGATACAATCACCTTCTGTCTTTGGTTTGTCATACTGTGGTGGCAAATGTTTTGCTGTGATGGTGGTAACAATGCCACCAGTAGTTCAAATGCCAGTGGGATAACCCATCTTGAAGAGGTTTCACCTCTGAACTTCCAGACTAAGAACATGCCTAGAAGAAGGAATAGGCTGTCTGCTTCAGAGAGATTGAGCGCTGAAAACCCTATGAATGACCGCAGAATATTATCTGATACAGTGTCAGGAGATGAGACCCTCTCTTTGGAAGACATTCAAAATACAACTGGGGAAGAGCTGCCTCCTCTAATGAGAGTCAACCTCAATGACTCGGATGGAGTAAAGCTTTCAGGACCTTCATTTGCTGATGGGGCATGACTCAAAATGAGAAAAAAACAGCTGCAAACACCCATTAATATAGGAACAAGAAATGTATAAAAATATGCATCCAGGAAATTTGGACGTCATCAAAAATAAAATGGGACACACGAAAATCAGTAGGTAGGCTGAAATTTCCCAGTATTGAACATTTTGAGTCGGTCATTTGGTTTACTCTGTTGAGAATAACACATTCAAGAGGAAAGGCAGCACCATCATCATCCAAACGAGCATTTCAGTATCTATCTTAAAGTCCAATGCTGCCTGTGACAGGATAATCTCTATACACCTACAAGGAAGTCCAATTAATACAACCATTACTCAACCACCGAAGCTAGTTATGATGAAATTGAAGAATTCTACCAACTTTTTCAGCCTGAAATTGATAAAGTATCTAATCAAGATGCACTGATAATTACTGATTATTGGAATGCAAAGAGTTGGAGACGAAGAGGAAGAAATAGCCATTGGAGAATATGATCTTTTGACAAAAATAGAGCTAGAGATCATATGATAGAATTTTGGAAGATCCATCACTTCTTAGTTACAAATGCCCTTTTCTACAACAAAAATGGTAACTATACATGTGGAATTCACTGGAAGGAATACACAGGAATAAAAATGACCACTTCTGTGGGAAGAGATGGTGCAGAAGTTCAATAGTATTAGTCAAAACAAGGCCAGAGGCTGACAGAGAGCCATATACAACGACAAGTGGAAGCTGAAGAAAGTTAAAACGAGCTCACTGGACCCCAAATACAAATTACAGTATATCCCATCTTAAGATAGAGACTATCTCAAGAACAAATTTGACACAAAGAACCCGAATGAGCAAAGACTTAACAAGTTGTGGAATGACATCAAGAACATCATGCATGAAAAAAGCAAAAGGTCATTAAAAAGACAAGAAAAGAAAAAGACCAAAATAAATGTCACAAGATATTCTTAAATTTGCTCATGAACATAAAGTATGTCAAAACTGAAAACAAACAAACAAAAAACTCAGTGCCATTGAGTTGATTCCAACTGATAGCAACCGATTGGACAGGGTAGAACTGCCCGTGTGGATGTCAGAGACTGTAACCCTTTATAGGAGTAGAAGTCCTCATCTTTCTCCCATGGAGCAGCTGATGGTTTTGAACTGCTGACCTCGTGGTTAGCAGCCCAAAGTGTAACAACTATGCCACCAGGACTCCTAGAGTATCTCAAGCAAATGTAAAAAAATGATAAATTCAAAGAATGAACAGATAATTTGAAAGGGAAGCTCCAGAGTATGAAGTATAGTATTATGATGAATTGTGCAAAGGTTTGGAAAGTCAAAAAGGTAGAACACATTATAATGTCTCATGGTGAAAGAACTAAGAAAAAGTCAAGCCTTAAGTTTCAAAATTGAATGATTCTATGGTCAGAATATTGATTAATATAGGAAGCATCAAAAGAATAAGGAAGCAATAAGCCGAACTGATACACCAAATAATTGGTTGACATTAACCCATTTCAAGAGATAGTATATGATCAAGAATCAGTGGTATTGAAGGAAGAGGTCCAAAATGCACTGAAGGCACTAGTGGAAAGAAAAGGGGGAAAATTCTAGGAATTTGTAGAATAACGTTTGAAATATTTCAACAAGTTGATGAAGATTCACTAGATTAAGCCAAAAAATCTGGAAGACAGCTATATGGCTAACTGGCTAAAAGAGATCCCATTTGGTGCCCATTCCAAATATAGATGACCCAACAGAATATGGAAGATATCACACAAACTCATTATTACCATATGCAAGTAACATTTTGCTAAATATGATTAAAGAATGAATATAGCAATATATTGACAAGGAGATGCCAAAAATTCAGGCCAGATTTAGAAGAGGACATGAATTTTGGACATGTTATCAGGAGAGCTCTGTCTCTGGCAAACAACACCATGTTGGGTAAAGTAGAGGGGCAGTGAAAAAGAGGAAAACCCTCAACCAAAAGGACTGACACAGTGGCTATAACAAAGGGCTCAAACAGAAGAGCAGTTATGAGGATGGCACAGGACCATGCAGTGTTTCATGCAGTTGTACATAGGATCATCACTGTGAGTTGAAACCCATCTATGCACCGAACAACAGAAGAAATAAAAGCATGACAATTGATTTTTGACAAAGACCCAACAAACATTACATAGGAAGGGGATGCCCTTTTAGTGTTAGAAAAACTGGATAGCCATCTGTGGTAGTTAATAATTTCATGTCAACTTGATAAATAGAATGAAGAGGTGGAGTCTAGCCTGTCAATCAGGTCACAACCTCTCTTCCCACCTTCCTGTTGACAAGCCACATGGAACCACACTAATGGCAGCCAGAGTCCTGGAGATGCATCTACCACCACTGGACCCACAGGACTTTCCACCCACCAGCCTGTGGTCTTCCTGCATCAGCACCATTGCATGTGCTGTGTGAGTTTAAAGAGGAATTCATGAGCTAATATCGAACTTAAGGACTTGATTTGGATTGGGCTGGGATATTTTATTGATGCATAATTATTTCTTGATATTAAGTTCTCTTTTACACATACATGAGTTTCCCTGGATTTGTTTCTCTAGTCAACCCAGTCTAACACTCCAACTGCTGAAGAATAATACAGAACCCATACCTCACCCCATTCACAAAAGCAAACTTAAGATGGATCAGAGACCTAAATCTAAAACCCATAGCTATCAGGATCATCAATGAGAAAATTGGGACAAATCTCAGGGCCCTAGTGCAGGGCATACACGGGCTACCAGATATAACAAAGGAAGCGCACACAGAGGAAGACAAAATAGGTGAATGGGACCTATTAAAAAGTAAACACTTTTGTACATCAAAATTTTCATCAAAAGGGTAAAACAAGAGCCCACAGACTAGGAAAATATATTTAGTGTTGACATAGCAGACAAAGGACTAATTACTAAAATCTGCAAAATACTGCAAGCCCACAACAAGAAAAAAAAATCAAATAACCCTCTTAAAAGGTGGGCAAAGGACCTGAATAGACAATTTATAAAGGATGACAACTGAATAGCTAAGAATCACATGAGGAAATGCTCTTGTTCTCAAACCATTCAGGAAATGTAATTCAAAACAATAATGAGATACCATCCATCATCCACAACCATATCCCAGTTAAAAAAAAAGAAGAAGAA
>NW_022111369.1:69282310-69286650 GCF_000313985.2 Echinops telfairi | reverse complement strand
AATATTCAACTGCTCTTTTTGTATAAAAGCTCTTTCTTATACACATATGAGTGTTTATGAGTTTGTTTATCTAGTCTACCCAGACTAGCATCCCATTGCTGGGCTTATATCCGAAAAAATAAGAAACAAATCACAATGGAATACTACACCCACCTAAAAAACAGTAATGAAACCATGAAGCATCTATGATATGGAGGGATCCAGAAGCCATTATGCTGAGTCAAGTTAGTTAATCATAAAAGGACAAATACTGTATGAGTCTACTGGTGTAAGTGTGAACACTAAGATGGGAGCAGGCTCAGGCTTTCCCACCAGTCAGTCTGCTGGCCAGGTGTTGACCAGGCAGAGAGCCTGACTGGTGCCCATGAGCCAGGCACTGTCCTCTCTAACTGTGTATCTTGAAGGTCACTTTGGTGGAAGTGTCCTCATATCAGCTTGGGATTCGATTTTTTAGAGGAGGGGAGGATCACATACTAAAGTATGATGAGTCGTCATCATTGTCCCCACACCCCCCACTGACTGGAAGATATTCCTGCCAGAGTAATGAGAGATACTGATAAGAAAATCAAGTCAAAAGCGAGCAGGATGGACAAACTTCCTAACGGGGGGAGGGGAAGATTGACCAACAATGCTTTTAAGACCCTAAGGGGGAGTAAGCCTGGTAATATGCACCAAATAAGCCTTAGTGATCTGAGTTTCCGAACACCCCCTGGGACCCAGACTATGTGTCACAGAACACTGGAACATTGAATCCTAGGTCTTCAAAGCGCAGAACACTCCCGAAGCCAAACAAGAGGGGTACAATGCGAAAACCCCACTAGGTGAACTCAATTCTAACTCAAACACACCTGTAATCCAAGCACATTAGCTCGAAACTGCATCGTGTGTAAAGAAGCAGGAGACAGCTACAGCAAGAGTATTGAACTGTCGGTAAACAGACTAATATTTGCTTACTGCTTCAATGCCCTACTGCTGTATTAAGATATATATCATTCTGGAAGACCTGAGTCTGACATTGTCACTGAACACTATTATAAATTTTGCCTTGATACCAATTCCCATTGCTTGTGCAAACAGTGTGCAGTCATGTAAGAACTTATTCTGTACAAGTCAATAATCCACATATGTGATTTGTGGTTAACCTACACTTGTTCAATCTCCCTTTCTCTTAAACTTAGTGCCATGGTCTAATCAATGACACGATGGACAGATAGTCCTTATGCTCGAGGGAAATGATCGATAAGATTTTCTACCATAAAATAACAGGGATGTCCCTAAGTTGAACCAGTGGCAAATAAAAAGATTCAGGAATGGATTTGGGGCTCACACTTAATCCTAGCTCCAATCTAAGAACAATTGGTTCTTAGGACATGGCCCTGCTCTATACTCACCATCATGAAGGAAACACAGAAGATATGGATGCTTTAACAAAGTGTGGTGAAGAAATTAGATGGTGCCGACTATCTAAAAGAATAGCAACTGGGGTCTTAAAGGATTGTCTGAAAACAGGCAGCCATCTAAGTGAGGCATCAATTAGGCCCACATGGAAGAAGCACACTAACATCTGTGATCCAAGGATTGTGAATTATATAATCCAAATCTGAAAAAAGGAATAACATCAGAGTTTATATTATGAGGTTCTGATGTGCAAGGCTATGAATGACAATGGAATCCCAAAATACATCTGCAAAATCTACACCAGGAATAAGCATCTAGTGACTTCCCTCTAACCATAATTGAGGGATAGGAAAAACTAGTTATCAGACAGGGTGTACTGGAGAGACTATAATAGATTAAAATGATAAATCTGACTTGAACAGTTAAAAGCTTATCACTTGATCTCCCTTTTGATAGATTTTGGGCTTGATCTGGTTTTTAATATTTTCTATGTTTTTGTTCATGTTGGGATTTATCTCTGTTGTGTTTTGTGACTGTTTTGGTAAAGTTCTTGACTCTGTTATATATTTTTTGATGTTTTTCAATATATGAAACCCCGGATAGGTGAATCTATGGAGTCAATAGCTAGAATAAGAGTTCCTGGGGGTAACAGCGAGGGGGTCAGGGAAAAGGGAGCTAATATCAAGGAGTTAGTTCAAGGAAGAAGAAGATGTTTGGAAACTGACTGTGGTAGTGATTGTGTGCAACACTGCTGGATATGACTGAACTCTGGAATGGTATGATGTCTGGATTCGCTCCTAGTAAATATTTTTTTGAAAAAACTAAAAGCTGAAAAGAAAGCTTACTTCATTGAATTTGAGTTGAGCTCCAATCTTCAGAGTCAGCAGTTTAAAACCAACAGCAACTCGGCGGGAGAAAGACTGGGTTTTCTACTCCTATAAACGGTTACAGCCCTGGAAACCCACAGGGACTCACCACAAGTCCACATTGACTCAGCGGCTGACAGTTTGTTTTCTTTTTGGTTTATCAAACTCTTGTCGAGAAGAGTAGCACAGTCATTTTGATTAACACCCCTTTTCATGCTCTATAGTTTTTATTATATGCACATTTATTTCTTACGTCATCATTTTATCTGACAATAACATTTTGTTTAAGTTTGTCAGTTATTCAGTTGTTAGCCATAATAGATTTATTTGTGGAAATATATAGTTATAAAATATTTTTTTAAATAAACAGATGGTCAAATTGCTAACTAACTCAGCTGCTAACTAAAAGATTGGAAGTTGAAGATCACCCAACAACTCCTGAAGGAAATGTCCAGCAATCTAATTCTGAAAATTGGCTACTGAAAACCCTTTGACACCCATGAGGTGGCCAGCAGTGGGAAGACACTACCCAGGAACTTCACTAAATTACTCTTTGCCACGTGAGGGTTACAGTCTGTCCAGGGGTGGTATTGTGTATAGCTAAAAGCAATCACTCTGGAATCAGTCTGCTTGGATCCAAAATCTGGTTTTTGTTCTTACTGGCTGGAGCACCTTCAGAAAATTAATTGTTAATCTTTTTGTATCTTAATTTCCACTATGTTATATTAGAGATGATAATGATAATGTGATCCACCCTAAAGGAATGGGAGAAAGATTTCAAAAGATGATATATGGAAAGTTGTAACGAGTACCTCAGAAAGGTGAGCTATGTTGTATTATATTACTCACCTTGCTTTTCATGATCTATCTCCTCTTCTTACCTACTTCACCACATCTTAACCCAGAAATAATCTAGAGTCAGGAATTAAATGTAGCTTTCCTCTGAATGTTATTTTTCCAAATTCAGTATAAAGAAATGTGTGCCCCTTTTTCTGTAATCTCTACTTCCTACATAAGAATCTGGGAACAAAATGTGAGACAATTAACTTCATTTGAATTCCAGTGAGATCTTAGTATATTTGAGCTTTGTGTCTACTCACTGTAATGGGCTAAATGTTCAATTTGAGGACCTAAAACAAAAGGAAATGTAGATTTCTTCCTAACACACCAAAGCCGCGTTCCTGGGATCCCTGGAGCACAAATGAAATGGTCGTTGTTAAAAGGTTCAAATATTATTGGAAACCAGAACTATATGCCTTGCTCTAACTAATTAACCCTTACAATGGATTAATGACAGGGTTAATTAGCTCCGATGGTATACATCATTGAGTATGAATGGAAATAACCTTTGAGATTGGATTTTTTACCCCCTTGTGGTTTTATTCCCACACTGCACCCTGCAAAACCAAAAACTAAATCAAATTCACTGCGGTAGATTAGATGCTTACTGTCCCTGTAGGACAGGGTCGAACTGACCCAGTAGGTTTCGAAGACAATAACTCATTATGGGAGTAGAAAGCCTCATCTGTCTCCCACCAAGGAGCTGGTCACTCAGAACTACTGACATTGGGGTTAGCAACCCAACATGTAAACTCTCTGCCGCCAGGGCTCAACCAGATCTCTATAAAGCCGAGAAGACGTATTGTTCACCTATGTAATTTTAGTACCCCTGGTTACGGTATTTAAAATCTGCCACTTAAAACTACGAGACGATTTTTCCCCCTTTTCAAAATTCCAGGACTCAAATGTTCAGTCTTGGTATCTCTCTAAAAGGAAGACGACGGTTAGAATGTATTTGGTGAGGAAACAAGATGCTATGATAAACAGTTGAATTTCCAAAGAAAAGCTAAAACATGCAAACGACTGTGGGTTATTTACTTAGAAACTACACTCTTTAAAATACATATTATACAATTTTTATCAAAACAACTAATGTCAGCTGTGGAAGATTCCATCAGCACAATTAGACTATTTAACTTGGGGGCGGGGGGTTCATTTGTTTTTCAGTCATTTTATTAGGGGCACATACAACTGTTATCATAATCCATACATACATCAATTGTATAAAGCACATTT
>NW_022111369.1:69278848-69280368 GCF_000313985.2 Echinops telfairi | reverse complement strand
TCTCTTCCTCCTCCTTCATTTGCTCCCGTGTGCTCTGATCAGACATGTCCCTCTCCCTGAGCTGCAGCTTCAGTGTTGTCCTCTGAAATAAATTCTTCTTGGGGGAGGGGCAGGTGTCCACGTAGTAGTTGGGATTGGAGCCGGCCCCTCAGACCTCTTCACTGGTTCCCTACTCTATGCCAGCATGTTGCATTCACATCTTGGAGCACTGGGTTGCAGTCTGGTCCCTCTTTGGGGCAAAAAGTTTTATTGACATTTTTCTTGTTCACTCTCCATTCACATGTCCAGGTGGCCATTTTATTCACCTTCTACACTATTCAAACTGTGACAATAAGAGAACCTAAAAATTACTTCATCTCCAGAGTCCTCTCTTTTAACTAAGGAGTTACAGCAGCTTCTCCCATTTGATCAAGGTTATTCTTCATGGCACTGGCTGATCAGAATGACCAGGAGTTGGCCCCTGGGCACCGTGCAGTTCTTCCCATGTCATGGGAGATGGTGCTGTTGTTCCTGCAGAAAGAAACTAAGTTCTGAAATGTCCACTTCCTTTTTAAGTCCATCCTAGGGTTAAAACTTAGTCTTAATTAAGTAGCAGATAAAAAAACAAACATTTCTATGTGTTTCTATGGCTCCAAAGAAGGCTAACCTTCAAAGCTAAGATATAACCCATGATATAAATAAGAAAGCCGAATGGTTATATCTTCAAAGCTAAGATATAACCCATGATATAAATAAGAAAGCCGGGCTTTCACATGCAAAACTATGAAACAGGATGCACGCCTCACACTATACACAAAAGCAAATTCAATATGGATTAAGGACCTAAATCTGAATACCAAAATCATAAAATTAATAGAAGAAAATGCAAGGGCAATGCTGTCAGGCCTAGCGTTTACAACACATCACGTAATATAATAACAAAAGTGCAGAAGACAAAATATATATAGGGGATCTCATAAAAAAGCAAAAACTTATATTCATCAAAAGACTTTACCAAAAAAGTGAAGTACTGCCTGAAAAAATATATTCATAAATAACGTATCCAACAGGAATTTAATAACCTACACACACACACACACACACACACACACACACTATGGTACACATTGGTGTGGTTAGTTTATGTCACGCAGAGGATGACTTTCCCCAAAAGTTATGAAGGTCTGCAGATCTTCCTGTAATGACATGGTCTCAGGGCTTTGCACATGAGCAGGCTCCAGGTGATTTTCATAAAGCTAATCTTTCTAAGAAAGTCAAAAAATAATTACGTCTGATTTTTTAAAATCATGGAAACATGTATGTAAAAACATCACAATGTGAAGCTATTTTTCTCCACATAGCTTCCATTTAGGTTTATACACTTCTGAAGGTGGTGGTTCCATCTCTAACCTTTCCTCAAAGATTCTGAGCTCTCGGAATTACACCATGACAAAACAGCAGTTTGACATCCGTAAAGGACACAATGTTTATTTCTTTTAAATGTTCTTTGAACTTTGAGAACTCAAGGAAGTCTAAAGGAG
>NW_022111369.1:69272906-69274705 GCF_000313985.2 Echinops telfairi | reverse complement strand
CATTGTGTTGTTTTAGAGGATCTCAGCACCATATTTCAGAGAGTTGAGGAGCCCTGACTCTCTCTTGGAGATTCATAGGAATGCTTGTTAGAACAGCCTGCAACTAATTGCACTATGGGATTGGGCTACTGCTTTATCCTCCAGTGGCTTCACTCTTCCCATAGCCAACCAGTAGTCTGTTATTTGGAGGGAAAGGTTGATTGTCCTCTTAAGGGATGCTGGTTGAGTGGTTGTGGACCCACGAGGAGAGTGCTGCCCTGGGTGATGTAACAGAAAGTCATGGTGGTGTGGCCCACGATGACTTGGGGCACCTCAGAGGGCCTGCTGCAGAGCCTGAAGCAATAGGAGTGATGAAGAAGAGAGGTGGTGTGCCTGCTTTGGTGTAGTGGACTGCAGTAGTGGGTAGAATTGCCCTTGCCAGCTTGATTGCCATGTAGGTCATCACCAGAGCAGTGAGGAGCTCTGGAGAGTGTTAGTGGAGCTACCTTAGGTCATGTGAGGCACTATGGCAGATGGGAGTAAGTTCCCTCAGGCACTTGGGACCATAGAGGATGGGTAGGGTCTTCCCTAGTCACATGGAGCACTGTGGAAGGCAGGCAAAGGTTCCCAGAGCCAAGTGAGCACCCCAGAGGGCAGGTAGGAATTTCCCATCAGCCTTGGAGGGTGAGCGTGAGTTCCCATGTGGAGGAAGGTGGGTGGCCTTTCTACAGTCTCATGCTTTGCTGCAGAGGGCAGAGCTCCCCAAGTAGGGTGGAGGGCAGGCATAATTGCCCTAGGCTAAGGGGAGTGACCTGGAGGTCAACAGTGGAGTAAGTGAGGAAAGAGAAGAGACAAAAAACTGAGCCCGCTGAGACTGTGGGGGGAAAGAGAAACGAAAAGCAAAAGTAAAGATATAGCTGATGCCTAATCACCTGGCTGTGTGACTAGAGGGGTTTAAACTCTGCCCAGATCCCCCAGCCAGCTGTGGCTGTGTTGAAGGAAAGGCCTTGGGCTGGCCAAAGAAGCACGGCTCTGGCTGAGACTGTTTCAGGGCCAAGGTTTAGCCTTAGCTGGCGCCCACAGTGGTAAGCCAAAAGCCCACAGTTCCTTAAAACTTAGTGGATCAGTGCTACTTATCTTTATGATGATCCTTCTGTGACCCAGCATCATGGAATTTCCCTCTCAGTTGATCTCCTGTGTTGATTTTTGTGGAGTCCCTCTAGTATGTGTTACTCGGTCACCAAATTGCCGGAAATCCTATGCCTTGAAATTAAGTGACTCAACAGACAGCCTTGGAAGCTCAATATTGTTTTGATTGGACTCTTCTTAAGTCATCCTAATGACTCTAGGGAGCCCTTATGGCCTTGTAGTTTGCAGATTGGGCTCCTGACCATAAGGTCAGCAGTTCTAAACCACCATTTATTTTATGTGAAAAAATTAGGCTTTCAATTGCAGTAAAAAGTTAACAGTCTCAGAAACCCATGGGGGCAGTTCTACTCTGTCCTATAAATCACAATAAGATTTGCTGGCAGTGTGGTTGTTTATTTATTTGAGTCTAAGACAAGTATATTACAGAGAGAACTTGTATGCAGCCATCCACAGCAAAGACATGTTAAACACATTTTGTTTTAAATTAGCCCATGTATGTATGAACTGAAACTCTAGTAGCATCATGTTGTTACTTTCCCTCATATAACTAAGGAAAGAACCCTTGTGTCACAGTGGTTAAAGTGTACCAGCTTCTCCATGGAAGAAAGAAGTGGTAGTCGGCTTGCGTAAAGATGGACAGCCTTCGAAATCCTCTGGGTTATTTTTTCTCC
>NW_022111369.1:69269532-69272244 GCF_000313985.2 Echinops telfairi | reverse complement strand
AAAAAAGCTCATGAATATCAGAATTCAAAACATGGAATTCTTCCATCCATTACAATTTGAAGTCCTCTAATAAAACCCAATTTTATTTTTGTTTCCATTGATGACTCCCAAAGATGATAAATGCATGTTTAAGGCTACAATCTATGTAGCTACCTGATTTTATAAACTCTGCTCAAAATGAAAGACACCAAGAAATAAGTAGGACTAGAAGTGGTGACAGGAAAAAATTCTGATAGGAAAATAAAATGAAAAACTAGATTCAGAAAACCACTGGATTCAGAAAAAGAAACTGGGCTTTCCTTCCAGTTCAACCACTTATTTGCTGGTGACTGTGATAGCTAAGAAGAAGACCTGGTGGTGCAGTAGGTTAAGTTACACTGCTAACTGCAAGGTGGGTGATTGAAATTCGCCTTCTACACCAGAGGAGAAGGATAAAGCAGCCTGCTTCTGTAAAGATTTAATCCCAGAAACTGTGGGGCAGTCTTACTCAGTCCTATTAGGGTCCCCATTAGTTAGAATTGATTCAACAGTAGTGGATGTATTTGGGTCAGTCACTCATTCACTGCCATTGAGTCAATGCCAACTCATAGAGACCCTAGATGACAGCGGAGAACTGCACCTGTGAATTTCTGAGACTCGAAGTCCTTATGGTTATAGAAAACCCAGTCTTTTCTCCACTGTATTTGGATGGGTGATGATTAATTTTATGTGTTAACTTAGCTAGGCTGTAGGACACAGTTGTTTTGTCAAACACTAGATGAGATATATTTTTTTCATGTGAATAACATTTATAATCAATTTACTCTTTGTAAATGAGATTATCTTCCATACTGTGTCATATCTCACCCAGTTGAAAGCCTTAAGAAGAAAAACAAAACAAAATTAATGTTTCCTGAGGAAAAAGAAATTCTTCATAAGCACTATAGCTTAGACATTCTGCCAGTTTGTAGCCTACTACCTGGCCTATGGTGGCACAATTATTAAGTGTGCAACTGTCAACAAAAATGTTGGTAATTCAAGCATACCAGTTGCTCCCTGGGATGGCAGGGAGTTTGCTTCCATAAATAGCACAACCTTTGCCTCTGCTGATGACATGTACAAGGTACAGGAATCCAAGTCTTGACATCCTTGCTTCTGTCTGTACTTCTTGCAGGACAGATGTTCTGGCAGTCCATGGCATAATCAATATTCTTCACTAACCCAATAATATAAATACATCCATTCTTCTTCTTTGGTCTTCCTTATCCATTGCCATATAATTACAGTGAATAATTCTAGTCATTCTAAGACCTCTCAATTCCTCTACTTCATACCCATCTTGGGAAAAATATGCTTGTAGAATGGCCTGTATCCGGTTGGTCTAAGAATACTTGCAATCTAAATGAGAGGATTCAATATGCTAATGTTTGTACTTCATGAAAGCTGTCTGACAGTCAGATTACATGACAGACAAGACAAGCCTGCCAATATCATCTCGGGAAAAAGGAGGAAATGATAGGGACATGACAGAAATAAAAGGCTCCTTTTTTCCCCTCAGAAAATAGGTGATACAGCAGAGAATAAAACTGAAGCTGTTAATAAAGAAGGTGGATAAGACTTCTAGATAAACTGGATGCATAAGGATGGGCAATTAGAAAAGACTGAAAGCCCGAGGTAAAAACAGAAGGCAAACGATAGCCCAAGGGAGCTGAACCCAGCAAAGAGGAGATTTCAGAGAGATTTCGGGAAAGGAATTCCAGGTCAGAACCATTGCTCAGCTCAATTCAATAAATTCAACAAATGTGAATTGAGAGCCTGCTTATGCTAAGCAGTGTTCTTGCAGTAAAATAAATTACTTAAAAATATACCCTTGTGCTCATGAAGCATTTCAGGTCACCAAATTGCCGGAAATCCTATGCCTTGAAATTAAGTGACTCAACAGACAGCCTTGGAAGCTCAATATTGTTTTGATTGGACTCTTCTTAAGTCATCCTAATGACTCTAGGGAGCCCTTATGGCCTTGTAGTTTGCAGATTGGGCTCCTGACCATAAGGTCAGCAGTTCTAAACCACCATTTATTTTATGTGAAAAAATTAGGCTTTCAATTGCAGTAAAAAGTTAACAGTCTCAGAAACCCATGGGGGCAGTTCTACTCTGTCCTATAAATCACAATAAGATTTGCTGGCAGTGTGGTTGTTTATTTATTTGAGTCTAAGACAAGTATATTACAGAGAGAACTTGTATGCAGCCATCCACAGCAAAGACATGTTAAACACATTTTGTTTTAAATTAGCCCATGTATGTATGAACTGAAACTCTAGTAGCATCATGTTGTTACTTTCCCTCATATAACTAAGGAAAGAACCCTTGTGTCACAGTGGTTAAAGTGTACCAGCTTCTCCATGGAAGAAAGAAGTGGTAGTCGGCTTGCGTAAAGATGGACAGCCTTCGAAATCCTCTGGGTTATTTTTTCTCCGTTATCCATCAGAATTGACTTGATAGCTGAATTAGTCTTGACTGAATAGAGAAAAAAATTCATAGATACACATATGTGTATAAGAGAAGCTTTATATCAACAAGTAATTGTATATTAAGAAAACATCCCAGCCCCATCCAGATCAAGTCCAAAAGTCCAATATTAGTCCATATGTCTGATACCAGTCTATAAATTCCTTTTCAGACTCACATAGCACATGCAATTACGCCAAATGGGTGGAAAGTCTTATAGATCCA
>NW_022111369.1:69266529-69269432 GCF_000313985.2 Echinops telfairi | reverse complement strand
GGATCATGATAGTGGGGGGAGGAAGCATTAAAGAACTAGAGGAAAGTTGTATGTTTCATAGGTGCTATACTGCACCCTAACTGGCTCATCTCTTCCTTGTGACCCTTCTGTAAGGAGATGTCCAATTGTCTACAGATGGACATCCACTCTACACTCCCCCTCATTCACAATGATATTATCTTTTGTTCTGGGACTCAGATGCCTGATACCTGATCCCATTGACACCTCGTGATCACACAGGTTGATGTGCTTCTTTCATGTGGACTTTGCTGGTTCTCAGTTAGATGGCCGCTTGTCTGCCTTCATTCTTTTAAGACCCAAGACACTATATATTTTGATAGCCGGGCACCATCAGCTTTTTTCACCACATTTGCTATGAACCCATTTTGTCTTCAGCATTCAGGACAGATAATTTTTAGAAAAGCAAATTACATATTGATTTAAAAGTGGTAAGTGCTATGTGGATCAAAAACAGGAAAAGATTAACTGGGTTGGGGAAGGTCACAATTTTTTTAAAAGGTAGTCCGGAAAGACATCAAAGAGAAAATGGAATTTGAGCAAAAACTTGAAGGAGGTATGAGAGGTTCCTGATTTGATTACCAGGAAAGCTGGCTTGATTATCAGCATGGTCTGGTTGGTTATGTAAAATTCCTTCACAAAGGGCAAAAATAAGACAGAATCCAGATCTTAACATACATTTATTCTCTATTCAATCAACAAATACTCACTGAACAACCAAATATATGCCCCAATTCCAGGGATAGAACATTAGTTATAACAGATCTGCCACATGAATTTAAGAAAAAAAATTGTAATAATTCAGATGCATAGAGGAGCCACTTTCTTTGTTCCTTTATAAATAAACTAACTTACTCATAGGCCTCCATTTCAACTACATATGGTTGCTATTGTTAGGTCCCGTTAAGTCAGTTGCACCTCATGGCGACCCTACATGTACAAAAAACAAAACGCTGTCCAGTTCTGTACCATCCTCACTATTGTTATTATTTTCCAACCTATTGTTTCAGCCATGGTGCCAATCCATCTCATCAAGGGTCTTCCTTTCCAAGGACAGGTCTCTCCTGATACCATAATTCAAATGCATAAATTCCTATTTGGTCTTCCTTACTCACTTTGTGCACCTTAAGTGTTCAAAGTAACATCCTTGCTCTTGAACACCTTAAAGAAGTCTTATGCAGCAGATTCGCCCAATGGCATTTGTCTTTTGATCTCTTGACTGCTGCTTCCATGAACATTGGTTATGGATTCAAGCAAGATAAAATCATTGGCAACTGCCACCCAATAGCTTAGGGTGGTTTTGGGGAGAGAAGTATGTTACCTAGTCACAGTAACTTATGAATTTATGTATGCAGAGCAAAAGTCTCTGCAAAGTTTATTCAATCTAATTGTTTCTTCCACTTAGTAGGGTTTTACCTCTGAGGAAATGGTGTGGGCCTCCCTCTGACCTCTTCTGTCAACATAAGAATCCACTCTACACCAACCCAGAGCTGATTGCCGCAAGGCAGATTTCAGGCATGCCTTCCATCCTTCTTTATCCCATTCTGACACCAATCCAGGATATTCCACTTTTCTGCTGGGTTTGGTAATTCATTGCAATGGCCACATATTGACATCACAGACAATTCTCCCAATTATGGGGTTTATTAGGGAAGCTAACAGAGAACCAAAAGTCAGGATAAAAAATATTAAGGATATGGTATTCTTGTCCATAGCACCACCCCTTTTTCAGCCATGCCAGCCCCCATAGGTCTCTCTCTAGCCATATGGACCCTTGGCATATGCCTTGACACATGAGTTAGACAACTTGCTGCTCCGCCCCAGTCTCAATGCTGCTCTTCTACTCTGCCTATGGCCTCAGCATTACTTCTCTGTTCTGTCTCATGATGTTGGTGCTGTGGCCTCTGCTGCCCATGCCAAGGATCTTGTACACATTTCCCTGGTGACTCTTCGTCCTTGATATTCACAGTATTCTCTCCTGCTGTTTCTAGAATGTCTCACTCTCATATATACAGTGGAATGGTAAAATTGACCAATCCCTCTATTAGTGTTTCATACACCTTATTTGCATAGTAGCACCCAATCATTAGGTGATCCTGGTGGCATAGTGGTCAGCAGTTAGAAACCACCAGCTGCTCCACAGGATTAAGATGAGGCTTTCTACTTCTGTAAAGAGTTACAGTCTTGATAACCCATAGGGGCAGTTCTACCTTTTCCTATACAACCTATGAGTCAGAATCGACTCAATGGCAGTGAGTGTGTGAATGACCCAATCATTTACTGGAATTTACAGACTTGGATAGAGGATCCACATCTAAGTAATGTCACTTCACTACATCCTCACAGAATTGAGAGGGAAAAACTATGAAAGAAAAAGGAGGTTTCTCTTCCTCATGTTGATGTTTCCGGTGTTACGGGGTTTGGTCTTGGTTGTGAACCTCTTTCCTTTGAGTCTGCAGTCACTCTTGGTTGAGAGTATCAGCAGAACAATGACTAGTATAAAATTATCTAAAGAGGCACTGAAAACAAGTCTCAACACGACCATGCTCATCATTAACTTTACCAACCAGCCAGCTCACTGTAGTGGATTTGATAGTGACTCATAGCAATCCTGTAGCACAGGATAGAGCTGCCCCTGTGAGCTTCTGAGACTGTAACTACTTATGGGAGTAGAAAGCCCAGTCTTTCTCCTGAGGGCTGGCAGGTGTTCTCGAACTGTTGACTTTGCAAGTCACAGCCCAACACATAACGACTACCATTACATCTCTTTCGTTAAAGGAGGAAAGTAAAACCTCAACAGCAAAACATATAAAATGTCAATTTTACTGAAGGAAGTAGAGTTGGGTTAGTCTAGGTTGACTAGAGAAACAAATTCATAGTGATAC
>NW_022111369.1:69232876-69266169 GCF_000313985.2 Echinops telfairi | reverse complement strand
TAATATACCAGATTCAGAAACTATTGAGAAATCTATGCCCACACAGAGGTCTCATTGGCTATGTCCTGATTGACAGGCTAGACTTCACTTCTACACTCTTAAACCTCAAACTGACACCAAATTATGTAACTACCACAGAGGTCAAATTATATATATATATATATTTATTTATTCACATTCACACATGATGAAATTATGCTTTTACCCAAAATTCATCTGTCATCAACATTCACATGTGCCCTTTTTAATATACCAGATTCAGAAACTATTGAGAAATCTGATAGACTTCGTGTGGTAAAGTGAAATTATTTGGAACGGTGCTTTTCATCTTTGTAACTCCCACCAAATGATTAGGTGGACCATGCAAATAAAGTGTGTGAACCACTCATTGAGAGGATTAATCAGCTTTGCCATTCTGATGAGAACACAAGTTAGCTAGCTCAGACGCTAGAAAAGGAATTCCATGACCAGTAAGAATGAACATCCACCAGCAGAGCTTGACTAAGAATCCTGCCTGAAGCAGCAGAGACAGCTGAGGCACCAGAAACTGCAGCACGGGGACATGGAAACCCCGCAGAGGAGTAGCACTGAGATCCTGGTGCAGAGTAACATGGCAGAGATCCTGCCCTAACGAACATGGCAGAAGCAAAGGCCCACTGGCTGAGCAGCTGAGGACCAGAGAGATTTGTCTGACATCAAGACTGAGAAGAAGTGCTGCTCCAGTCAAAAGGGCTGTATACTTAATCTTTCATGATCCCCACTTGTGGTAATCTGTTGACTTCCTTAATAAAGCCCCATAGTTTTGACCGTTGTCGGATCAAATCCAGCAGAGAAGTAGAGTGCCATGACAGGGACGGTTGGGGTCAAAATGGGGTGAAGAAGGATGGAGGGCGGAGGAGTCCCTGACTTCTGTCTCAGAGGAATGATCCTTGGGCAGATGTGAAAAGGGTTCTCCTACCCACTTGGATAGCTGGAGGAGGCCAGACTTGCGATTTTTTCACAGTGACATTAGTTAGCAATCTTCACATGAAAAACAACACATAATTTCCACGGATTCCTTTTTAAGAAATAAAAGCAAAGTTGAAAGTACACAATTTTGAAGTATAAATCTGATTAATGGGACAGACTACATTAGGGCCAATATGAGAATACTTAAAATAACTTCAAAATAGAAAATGGAAATTTATTTGACATATCCTTGGATCATTTTAGTTTTCTCTATATTTTCAGTATTTCCAGTGGCACTAAAAGAAAAGCTTGAAATAGTCTCAGATGGTCTTTCAGGGACTTTCCTATTAAGAAGATGGTTTCTGAGCAGGAGGAACTAGTGACCAAAGATAAAGTTTAAGCAGCTACAGGAAAGAAGAAGCAGTGAGTTTGTGTAAGTCAGATTTTCAGTTCACAAACTAGCCCTGTAACGCCTGAATTTTTAATTTCAGGGGGACAACATTTTATTCTTTACTTTCATATTTATCAATATATATTAATATATACATTTTAATTAAATGTTATGAAAACGTGCTCGACGTTATAGGGCTGGGAGGCTTTCTAAGTATTAAGGTCTAGAGGACAGTTGTATGTTTCATTGGTGCTATACTGCACCCTGACTCTAGTTCTTTAATGCTTCCTCTCCCTCACTATGATGATCCCACTTTTACCTTACAAATCCAACTAGACCAGAGCATGTACACAGGTACATATAAGAGCTGCAAACACAGGGAATCCAGGAGAGAGGGGAAAAAATGAGCTGATACCAAGGGCTCAAGTAGAAAGAAAATGTTTTGAGAATGATGATGGCAACAAATGTACAAATGTGCTTGACACAATGGATGTACGTATGAATTGTGATAAAAGTTGTGCGAGGTCCCAATAAAATGATTTTTTTTTAAAAGGTTGTATCAAGAGGGAGCTGTCAGAAATTCAAGACAGATTCAGAAGGAGACGACATGGCAAGAGGAATATCATTGCTGACCTAAGTTGCATCGTAGAATAAAAGCAGAGAATACCAGAAGAGGTTTACATTTCTTTTATTGACTATGCAAAGGCATTCAACTGTGTTGGTTACAAGCTATGGATAAGATTTCGAAGGGGAATTCTAAAACTTACTTGTGCTCATAAGGAACCTATACATAGAAAGAGAAAGTTGTTTAAATAATTACCTTGAAAGGTACATCCTGCTTAGAGCGATGGTGACAAAAAGGAAGACCCTCACTGAGACTGATTGGCACAGTGGCTGCAATAATGGGTCCAAACATAACAATTGTTAGGATGGTACAGGACGTGGCTTTGTTTTGTTCTGTTGGGCACAGAGTTGATAGGAGTCAGAAAAAACGTGATGGCACCAGCCATCGTTAGAAAGGTCACTATCATCACTCTTTCTTACTTTCTTCCAGTAGAGCCTAGAATTGAGGAAGTCGGAAGTAGAGGTAAAGAACATATTTGAGATGATAAAATTATAAAAAGTAGTAAACAAATAATTACAGTTACTCCTATTCCTATAATACTTATGCAATACTCAATTATTTGGTTTATAAATCAATGTTCAGCTTAAATTATTTCTAGCACAAGCACATGCAGGACTTAAAATACTCTAAACCTCTGATAAAATTTTAATTTTTTTTGCTTTACTTTTTAGTATTCTGAAATTTAGTTATAAAACTAAACTCATTTAAAGTAAAGTTCACTCTTAGGAGAAGGTACAGGTAGAAAACATTGATTAATGAGCATTGATTAATGGGGTAAGTACTTTTTAAATTTGGTTTTAAATTTATTAATAATATATCATACTTTATATTGAGAAAACTATTTTTTAAATAACAGCTAAACTACTATTAAAAAGTTTTAATTTTCTGAGGATTTTAATATAATCTCAACACAACCACAAAAATACTAAATATGTGTTTATATGTTGTTGTTGTTGTTAGGGGTGAGGGAGTTTGGACTCATAGCAATCAACAACTGTCCGGTCCTGTACTATCCTCGTATCTTTCATTGAGCCTATTGTTGCTGCCACAGTGTCAACCCATTTTCTTTCTCTGGTCCTCCAATTTACCAGGCATGTCCTTCTCCAGAGACTGATCCCTCACATCTAAAGTACTTTAGATGAAGCCTCACCATTCTCTTCTAAGAAGTATTCTGGTTGTACTTTTCTTCCAAGATAGATTTGTTCATTTTCTGGCAGTCCATGATGTAGTCAATGTTCTTTGCCAACACCATGACTCAAAAGCATCAATTCTTCTTCACATTTTCTAATTTGCAGTCCAACTTTGACCTGCAAATAAGGTGAATGAAGACTCTGGCTTAGGTCTTTTGACTTTGGGTGTGTTGCTTCCATAGGTGTTGCCTTTGGGTCTAATAAGGTGAAATTCTTAAAAATGTTAATATTTCCTGTTTACCGTACCGTCATTGGTCCAGTGGCGAGGATTTTATTTTCTTGAGGTGTAATCCATACGAAAGGCAGTCTTTGATCTCCATCAGGAAGTGCCTCAAATCTTCCTTGCTTGTAGCAAGGTTATGTCGTTGGAATACCACCAGTTGTTACTGAACCTTCATCTAATCCTAATGCTCCATTCTTCTGTATATAGGCCAGCTCCTCAGATTATTTGCTCAGCATGCTGATTAAATATGCATCATCAAAGAATACAACTCTGACACACACCTTCCTTGATATTTAACCAGCCAGTATCCCTTTATTCTGTTTGGATCATTACCCGTTGGCTCATGTACAGGGTTCACATGAACACTATGAAGTGTTTTGAAGTCCCCACTCTTTGCTATGAGTTTGTTATGATCCACCCACATGGCCAAATTACTTTACATTGTAATAAAACACAGATAAATATCTTTCTGGCAGTCTCTGCCTTCAGCCAAGATCCATTTGAACCAGTTTGTATTTTGGCAGCTCTGTGCCAATGTACTGCTGAAATGGTTTTGAATTACCTTCCCCTAAATTTTACTTGCATCTTAAATTATATTATGCAGCTTCTGAATTCCATTGAGTCACCTTTGCTTAGAATGAGCACAAATATGGATCTCTTGCAGTTGGTTAACCAAGTAGCTAATCTCCCAATTTTGAGAAGGGATACTGGCAAGTGCTTCCAGGGCTTCATCAATTTGTTGAAACATTTCAGTTGGTAATCTGTTAATTCCTGGAGTCTAGTGCATAGGAAGCAGCTTGCATTTCTTCCTTTACTATTGGCTCTTGATCATATGCTACCTCCTGTTTAAAAAAAACTGACCACCACTTTTTGGTAGATTAACTACGTGTAGTCCTCCCATCTTCTTGTGATGTTTCCTGCTTCATTCAATATTCTACTCATAGAATCAATCCTTAAATATTGCAACTCTAGGCACCATTTATCAGTTCTTTCAGCTTGAAAAATGCCAACCATTTTCCACTTTTGGCTTCCTAACTTTCTTTGCTTGCATATTTGATCAATCTGAGACTGCAAAAGTGGATTGAATTCAATTTCCTTACATTTAACTCTGGTGGTTGGTGTGTTAAGTAACTGGTCTTCCTTAGAATATGTATACTATTATCCTAACACTGACCACATACTTCAGGACAAATATTGAACTGTTTTTTTGACTGATTGTGATGCTATTCCTTCTCAGTCATTTCCAGCATAGTAAAGCACATTTTTCCGACTCGAAATGGCCAATTCTGGTTCATTTTGGCTGGTTAATGCCTACAATATTGCTCTCTATGCATTTCACTTTGTTTTTCATGATCTCCAATTTTACTAAATGTGGCGCGCGGATGATACGGCGCAGCACGGACCGAGACAAGAATGGTCAGGACCCTTCTGGTAGATGCAATCTGCGAAGTTTATTGACGCTGCTTCTGAGCCCGAAGTCAGCTGCGGAAGACCCCAAGCTCCTAAAACCCCGGGTATAAATACCCTGCTCGGTGACGTGTCCTACCAGGATTGGTGCAATGTGATAATGCGTAGCGAGCGGCTGGCAGCGCATGCGCAACAAGCTTGTTTACAGCTCAGCTCTGACAATGCGGGCGCGGTCCGGTGCCATCTTGTAATGGCGTCCACAACTAAAGCCATACTTTGTACATTTCATGTTCTCATTTTCAACTGCTCTTTCCAGCAGTTTCTTCCCATTCTGAGTAGTTCCATACGACCAAATGAAGGTCCCCCACTTGGCGCTATCCACCATCATAAAGGTCAACTCTACTTTGGAGCAGTTCTTTTCCAGCCATGTTTTGAGTGTTTTCCAATCTGAGGGAACTGTTTCCAGCACAATATCAGAAAATGGTTTGCTGCAATTCATTAGATTTCTAGTGGCTCTCTTTTCAGAAACTATATGCTTTTTCTAACTAGTCTGTTAGTGTGCATGCTCTGCTGAAATTTGTCCACCATCAGTGACCCTGTTGATTTTTGAAATATTAGTGGCAAAGCTTTCAATATCACAGCAAGAAGCAAGCCACTACAATACAAAATACGGACAGAGATGAGTAGTGGTTTATACTTTAAAAGATTGAAAGCTATTACTAAAAACAAGGAGGCTAAGGTTTTCCCTTAAAAAAAAAAACACCTCAAAAATGTTACTTGTAATATAGTTTTAATACTTTTGATCCGCAATGAAACTAGCAAGTTGCTATTTATTTTTGTAAACAGAAAATGCTACACTATATAATCAAACAATAAAATATGAGGGGGTAAACCCCCCCCCCCAAACGGATTTTTTTTCAAAGCTACATATTTAAGTTTTTTTTACAAAACAACCTTATACCCTTCAAAGAACTCCCCATTACACTCCATACATTTGTCAAATCTGCAATTCCATTCTTGGAAACATTTCTCAATCTCACCTGTTTGGATGGTTGACACAATCTCTCTCGTTTTTTCTTCACCTCTTCTACATCATCAAACCACTGTCCTTTCGTGTCCCTCTTTATTCATGGAAACAAAAAGTCATATGGAGCGAGGTCAAATGAATAAGGTGCATGAGGCAAGAGGCATGCTGTTTTTTGCCAAAAACTGGTGCTGATACGGCTGTGTGAGCAGGTGCATTGTCGTGGTGGCAAAACAAGTCCACTGTCTGCCACAAACCAGGCCTTTTTTGTCACACATAGTTATGCAATCTTTTCAGAACCTCTAAATAGATAGCTTAAATAACAGTCTAACCTGGTGGAACAAACTCCAAATCCATTATTCCCCTCACAACAACAAAAAATGACCATCATCAGATCTTTGATTTCACTTGATGAGCTTTTTTGGGGGGCGAGGTGACAATGGTCCCTTCCACTGGCTTTATTGGTTTGCTTTCGGGGTCCTGGTCATAAAAATAATACCATGTCTCGTCACCAGTAATGACCTTGAGAAAAAAATTCCGGGTCGCTTTGGAGCTGTTCTTGCAAAGTAGGGGATGTTTCCACTCAATGCTTTCCTGGTCAGTCAGTCAGAACCGGAGGCACAAATTTTGCAGCAACCCTTCTAATTCCCAAATCTGTAAAATTCGCTGAACCAAGTGCCAAAATAGTCCAGATAACTTCTTTATCTCTCCAACAGTCCGTGGTCATGGTGCAAAAGTGCACGAATTTTGTCGACATTTTCATCTCTTCAGGAGGTTGAGGAACACCCAGGTTTGTCATCGACATTTCACTTTTATTGAAATGAGAAAACCACTTGTACACTTGAGTTTTTCCCACAGTGCTGTCCTTGGAAGCTATGTTGAACATCACAAGTTTCTGCAGCACTTTTTCTGAGCAGGAAACAAAATTTCAGTCCCACACTGCTCACTTAAATAGGCCATCACAAAAGATGAGATTCAAGTGAAACTGCTTTTATGAAACAATTCGCTGTGACCAGAGAAAACCTTCCCAGGTGACACCACTCCGTGCACTAACTCAAAGAGAGATGCTTGATGCTTGCCTATCATGAAAAATGTAAACTATGAAAGCTCCACCCAGGGGTGCTTTTATTCTTGTTCATTCTTGTCACCAGCTACTAATATAGCACATTCGCTGATCCTAGCCACCAGAGTTGTGTCACAGCTCACAAATTAGATGAACACTATTTCAGGCCAGCTCCCCAGGCAGCACTTCTCAGATCCAGCCACCCAGAACTACATGAGCTCACATGTAGTGATGGATGCTTCAGAGTGTCATATAGGTAGATCCCAGTTCCCTCTAGTCTCACTGCCCTATGAGTTCATTAACTAAATGACTCAGAATTCACAAAGTATACCATACTTAGGGATTCAACTTGCTTACAACCAAAAAGGGATACAAATGAAGAGAGACCAAGGATGTTCTGGGGAGGGATCACAGGGCAGCGCTTCCATATCCCAAAGAGGAATGTGCTACCTTTTACGTATAGTGTCACCAACCAGGATGTTCCTGTGAAGTTCCTAATAGCTTCTCATTGTAATCATGATAGATTACATCAAGATTCCTGAGACTTTGATTTCAGCATTTAAAAAACTACATTACACTGATTTTTCATGTTTAACAATACTGTTGTGAAATGTATAAAATATGTGTTCCTTGCTATTTAATAATTAAAAGAACATTATATTTGTTTAATGAAGGGAAATATTTCTCTGCACAGATGTTAAAAGTCTCCTTTGTAAGACTGTATCTTTATAATTTTAAATATTCTATTATCTTCTTTAAAAAGTATGAAAAAATATCACATTTGTGTTTGGTATTTTACAATATTCTAGTCTTATACAACAGCTTACATTGGTCTTTTTATATAAATAGCTCATTTCAAAGGGTACTATCTTGGTGGGTGGGCTTGTTTTCTAAGTTACTGTCATTTAGAGTGCTTACCACACATATTTTTCTTTATATTTGCTCATCACCTACATTCTACCGTCATTCACCTTTCTTTTCCACCTCCTCCCTTTTTCCATCTCTTTTTCTGTGTTCCCTTTATGTAGACACACACTGTCTAATTTATATATGTATGTATATATACCGTTAAATGTATATAGTTAAATATATATAGCCATTAAATATTATCCTAAAACAAAGGTAGCCTGAGGATGATCACCATGAAACATCAACTTCTTCAGGAATTACTGTAATTACATTATCTATACAAAAGAAAGAAAAATTAGGTGATTTGACTTATGCATTTCATTTTAATACAAAAATGAGGGAGGAGCACAGAAAGCAAAAGCAGAGGGCACACTCTCCAGCATTAAAAGTGAACAGAAATATACATGATGAAAAGCTTATATATACATTTATAGATTAAAAATGAAGATTATAAAGAAGAAATTCTCAATGTATCATTTACCACAGTTCCCTATTATTGAAATATTTAATGATATATTTTAAATAAATAAATAATTGGGCATATTAATTGGATCTGTTCTGAAATAGAATTGTTTATTATTCTTTGGGAACAGTGGTTTTGGTATTCCTTACATGTTATTATGATAGGACCATAAATCTGGACATCACTGGAGACTCTGGCTTGTTACTTGAGAACCTTAGTCATCAAACTAACATATTTGCAATTAAAAACTTCAAAGGTCTTTTCAAAGCAAATAGGTCCAGTGCACTAGGTTGCTGCTGAATACTTGTGGAAAAAAATCACAAGACATATGTTTGCCTAATATAAGTAATCATTAAGCTAAATAAAATTTTATTTAACAATGTCACAAATAATTACAAATACAAAATGTTCCAACTGTACAAACTTTTATATACATATTCACACGTGTTTAATCTTTACTTCATCTTTCAACTTTTTATCTGTGTAAAAAGAAGAACACTGTCCTCATTCAGAAGATTTATGATGTTGTAATAGTTACCTAGAAGTAGAATGACAAGAAAATAAAGTTATTTCCTTAGAGATTATCATTTACTTTTGATTAAGCATTTGGCCATCACTATATGACAGTTACAATATATAACAAAATAAAAACATTTTATTTAACTCAAAATAACTCTTGAGTCCTTGTGGAACTGTTGAGTAAGGGTTGGACTGCTAACTGCAAGATCAGTGGTTCAAATCCAACAGTGGCCCCTTGGGAAAAATTGAAATCATCTGCTCCTATAAGGATTTACAACCACAGTGTCTCTATACAGAGTCATGAAGAGTCAGAATCAACTCAGTGGCAGTGTTATGATCCTGATAAGCCACAAAAGAATGTACATTTCCCATTATTCTGATAATGAATGCAGAAATAAGGTGAAACAGGCCCACAGGGGAGGAAGTATGTGTTTCTGAACACAATTTTTATTAGGTTTTTAGAACTGCTGTGAATTCCTCCAAATTCTTTCAGATATGTTGCTGTTTTGAGTTGCCATCAAGCCAATTCTGACTCATGGCAACTCCTTGTGTGCAGAGCAAAACTGTTCTATAGGGTTGTCAAAAGCAAAGCATCTGGCCTGTCTTCTATGGTGGCTCTAGGTAGGCTTTGAGCAACCAACATTGTGGTTAATATTAAAAGCTCCTAAACTGTTTGTACCTTCAAATACTGGTAGGTATAAATATTAAGATATTAGTGAAAGTAAAACTGCAAACAAAAACAGGCAAATGTAGCTTTTAGATAATAAATAATAACCAAAACATCCCCTAAGCAGACTTATTAGCAGTAAGTACCATAGTGTAATATTTTTATATTGGAAATTAAAACATATTGATTGGCTGAGTTAACACATCTAAAGCATTCAAAACAGTACTGCCATATACTAAGGACAATGTACATAAATTATAGTCTTCTTTGTTAGAATGTTCAGCTTCACAAGAGCAAGAATTAGTATGTATTCTGTTCATATATGTATCCAAAACTCTTAGAGAAATACCTGGCCTCAACAGACAATCATATTTGTTGAATGAATAAATAAACCCAAATTCTAATTTCCAAAAACGTGTACTCTTCCATAGTTGAAGCACACTGTTATGCATGCTTAAACTGTTTGACTATATGAGGGAACTTCAAAAAGTTTAAGGGAAAATTCCATGATCTTTTCATTCCATTCCTCAATTAAATTTTAAAAGTTCCTTCACATAATGTCTTAGAGATAACATGGGGGAACTATTTTCTTCCTATTTTAGGATAAGACATATCTTCTACTTACTTTCATAAATAGCAATAAATAACTCACTCAATTTTCATGTCACAAAATATTAACATATTTACCTAATGATAAAAATGAAGATGAGGGGGGAGCGGGGAGGGAGGGGAAAAATGAGGACCTAATGTCGGGGGCTTAAATGGAGAGAAAATGTTTTGAGAAACGATGTACAAATGTGCTTTACACAATTGATGTGTGTATGGATTGGGATAACAGTTGTATGATCCCCTAATAAAATGTTAAAAAAAAAAAAAAAACCAGGAAGAAAAAAAAAATGAAGATGAATATATACCAAATTGCTTTGGCACAATTCACAGCACACTTCATTTTGACCATGATAGCCTAATTTTCATGACACTCATATGCAACTACCTTAGAATTACATGAGGGGGCTTCAAAAAATTTGTGGAAAAAATAAATGAAAAGATAATGGAATTTTTGCACAATTTTGTTCAGTTTTTTGTACAGTTCAAGCATCCTTGAACTGTAACTGTGTGAAGTAAAATGCTTTTAATTATTCTTACCTGAAGGAACATAGAATGAATCTCCAGTACTCATTAGATAAGGTGTTTCATGTAAGGTACACAAAAGGTCACCAGAGTAAACAAAGAAAACCTGAAAAATAAGATATAAAAATCTCATTTCAAATGAAACCACTCCCACATCAACTACATTCTAAAAGACCTTAAAAGAAGTATGGTAAGCAGAAAATAAGGACCGCAACTCCAATCCACACTATTTATGTTACACTGTATAGCCAAAGGAACTCTGAAATAGTGCAATTACCCTGGGATATTCATGCAGGTCAGATCTAATCACGAGTTCTTAGAAGAAGACAACTGTTTCCTCCTACTGGAAAGCAGAGAAATACAGCAGAAAATGTAAGAATGTGAATGTGGTGGTTACATAATCTGATGTCAATTTAAGACTTAACAGTGAAGGGGTGGAGTTTAGCCTGTCGATCAGATTGTAGCTTGATGACCTCAGTTGGAGGCACTGAGATACATAGCTCACTGGAGGCGGCACACCTGCTCACTCCCTGTAAGACATTCCTGCGGCCAAGACACATGTTGCTACGCTAGAGCCTTGGAGCTGAAGGAACCACTTGGAAACCCACACCAGCGCTGACATGCTTATACCACCACTGGATCCACAAGACTTTCCACACATTGGCCTGTGATCTTTCTTTCTGCATTCAGCATCATTGCATGTGTTGCGTGTGTCTGAAGAAGAATTTATAGACTGGTAATGGACATATGGGCTAATAGTGGACTTAGGGACATGATCTGGACTGGGTGGGGATGCTTTCCCAATATTCAATTGCTCTTGTATCTAAAGCTCTTTCTTATATCCATGAGTGTCTATGAATTTCTTTCTCTAGTCTATTCTAACTCAGTGAATAACTCATGCAGTTGTTGGCACTGAAAATGAATTGAAATGGGTCAGAAGCCACACATGATAGACTATTTCTAGAAGCTGAGGAGAGAGAGGGCAGTGTGGAGGAAAATCTGGTCAACAGCCTGCCAGAAAACAGGGACTCAGTCCTAACAACAACTTGGAAGGGAATTTGGCCAACAACCTGAGTGAACTTAAAAGCAGATTCAGCCCCAAAGCCTTCAGGCAAGAATACAGTCCTGTTGATACCATGATTTGAGCCTTGTTGAGATTCTAAACAGAAATCTACCTTCCAGCAATCTACCCAATTACTATGAGATAGTAATTGGGTGTTGTTTTAAGTCACTAGATTTATAGCAATTTGTTAAGGCAATAAATAGAAAATACGGGCAGAAATCTTTATTATTTATGGCTTATTGGCTTATGAAAATTCATATGCATATCTGTAAAAATATTTTTACACGTTTCTGCTTATAATACATGTTTTAAAATGGCTACTTTTGATGTACTTATTTAATTATATAGCACTATAATGTGTACTATACTAAGCATTTTTAATATTTTTATCTATCAATTTAGATATAAAAATGCTTAGTATAGTACATATAAAGTGCTAAATAACTGCTTATAATAGTTTGTCCTATCATTAAGTCACTAGAATATAACTGCTTACCCTATCACTAAGCCAAAACATTAATATTAACTATTTTTCTTCCAACAGTACATTTCATTATTTCTCATTGTTACAACTATGGTCAATGTGACAGTAAACAACAATATATTCAGTCCTTCCCCCTCGTAACTATTTCCCTAGGAGAATTTCTATAAATGAGGATCATAGGTCAGAAGGCATGAATAATTTTCTAATAATTTCTACTAACTCAGTTAAGTATAACTTGCCTTTAATGTGGCCTCATTTGTTGCTGTTTTTTATAAATCATTTTATCGGGGGCTCTTCGGGCCCATATAACAATCCATACATCAATTGTATCAAGCACATTTGCACAAATGTTGCCATCATTTGCAAAACATTTTCTTTATACTTGAGCTCCCCTACGCTTGTGACCCCTTGATATATTATAAGTTATTATTATTTTCATGTCTCACACCGTAATATGTACTCATTTGAAGATTAAAGTCTTCCAAAACTATACTATTTAAATTCATTTGTATACTAAAAGAATTAGTTTACTGGGTACTACACTCAATAATGACATTTCTTTCAATAAGGTGTATCTCTCTTTACTTTTAATTGTACTTTTGCTATCCACTAAATAACTTATTGAAATGTGTTGTTTTTAATCTTTAATCCCGGAAGATGTTACGATCTGTGCTGTTAGATGCAGGTGACTCATGCTAACTCACAGCAGTCCCGTGCACAACAAAATCCCGCACCGATCCTCCCAATCACTTATTTGTAGAAGTCCACTATTACATAGTGTCGATTCATTTTGTTGAGGGTCTTCTTGTTTCTACTGACCCATTCCTTTACCAAGCAGTAAGCCTTTCTACTCAGGCTGCTTTCTCATGCTCATTTGTCAAATTATGTGAATGAAGTGTAGTCATCCTCACTTCTAATGAGGCTTCTGGCTGCACTTCTTTAATGAAGATTTGCCCATTCTTCTGAAAGTCCACGACATGATTTTTGAACATATAGGAGGCAATCGAAAATGCCATGGCTTCTTAGTTCTCAAAGTGACATCTTCACTTTTAAGCTATTCAGTATTTCTTTGCTCTGTTAGAACAACTGCTGCTTGTCTTATATACAAATTCCAAATGAGCACAATTAATTGTTCCAAAATTTTAATTTTTTGCAATGTTATCCATAATGAGTTTGTGTTGTCTTAATTGATATTGCCTTTTTTACCTCTCTGGGTTCTAAGATCCATTGCCAATGACTACACAGAAGTCACACACAAAATTCATGATTAACAGGTTTATTAAGGAAGACAGTAAGTTGTAATGCCTAGGGAGAGAGGCTCAGGATTATCAGAACATGTTACAAAGTTCATTCAGGTATGCTAATAAATGCACACAGGGGCATATTACTGCATTGTAAGCTTCAACCCAAAAGCATTCAGCTAAAGTTCCATGGGTCAGCAAACCGAGTCTGAATTAAGTGTCCAGAGGTACCCTACTCCAGTAAACCTCAGCCCAAGGTACTCTTTTAAATGATAACTGAAATTCCAAAAGTGCGTACAGGAAATTGACACTTGAGCGTATGTTTGTGACTCATCTTGAATCTCATTATATCTGACCATAATATTGTATAAAAGTATATTGTTCAGTATTTGCTGAAGGAACTACCTCCTTTGCTGAATCTGTTGCTAACGACTTGACTTTTGAAGAAGCCTCTTGAACACTCTATTTCTCAATTACAAGATCTGAGAATTGAGGAATTAGGCTTACTCGGTATAATCCTTCTCAACTCTAACCTAATGATTTATTTGCAGACCTGTACTCTCAGACTCTTTTAAGTAAAGACCATTGATTGCTCAAGCTTCTGACTCTCAAAGCAAAGAATGGGTACTTTCAAATACTTATTGATGAGTTGTCTAAACAGATTTAACATGTTTGGACCCTAAAGTTAAAAAAAGTGGTGTACCTATAGTAGTTAAAAATAGAGAGAGAAAGATAACACTCACCAATGTGTCTAGACCAACAAACTGCATTCCCTTTTCTTGACATGGTCCTAATACCAATTTTCCAGTAGAAAAATAAGGTGTATCCAATGTTTTATATACTTTCAACTCTTCATGGTCAACAAAAAATTGACATGTATCTCGTGGTCTTATAAGATCTATGAAGGAAATAATAACATAAATATAAAGCAGTAGCAATAGTACTTAATTATCCAGCAATATAAACACGCACATGAGGGATCCAAAAGGTTTGTGGAGAAAACCCTAATGCCGCTTTTCATCAACTTTATGAAGCCCCCTTATATGTTCAGTAGGTTACTTCTAAGTATAAACCTGTCTTAGAAAGAAATAATAAATGATTAAGCTAATGGCTATGAAACTACAATGCTGGAGGATTAAAGCCTGCCTGTCTTATTAGTTGTATGATCTTAGTTAAGTGTGGTATTTACATAATCTGGTGTCAATTTGAGGATTCAGAGTGAAGGGGTGGAGGCTAGCCTGTCAAACAGGTAGAAGCTTGATGACCTCATTTGTAGGCACTAAGGAGATAAATAGCTTGCTGGAGGTGGGATACTTGCTCACTCCCTGAGAGACATCCCTGTGGAGGAGAAACATGGAGAGAGGTTGATGGAGCCAGAGAAGCTACGTGGAGACCCCTGGAAGCACTGAGATGCTTACAACGCCTCTGGATAGACAAGACTTCCCACCCACTGGCCTGTGCTCTTCCTGCATTCGGCGCCATTGCATGTGTTTTGTGAGTGAAGAGGACTTTATAGACTGTTATCAGACATATGGGCTAATATCGGACTTATGGACTTGATCTGGACTGGGCTGGAGGATTGTAAAGCAGTAGCAATAGTACTTAATGATCCAGCAATATAAACACGCACATGAGGGATCCAAAAGGTTTGTGGGGATGTTTCCTCAATATTCAATTGCTCTTGTATATAAAGCTCTTTCTTATACACATGAGTGTCTATGAATTTGTTTCTCTAGTCCACCCAGACTAACACAGTAAGCAACTTAACTTCTTTATGAGTTTCTCTACTTTTTTCTGTAAACTGGCATAACAGTTCATTGATGTTAAAGAGTTGCTGTGGATATCAAGCAAGTTAATAATTATAATATATATGTCTTCACTATTAAAAACCACAAGATTTTATTACTACTGTAGTTTAAAAATAATAATAGATACTAGAAAAAAATACCCTGCAGCATAGACCTCAATACAAATGTGTCATCATTATGACAATAAGTAGTTTGAGCTAACTTGATTAATAACAAGTTTGTCGGGTAAAGTCTATGAAAAACTAGAGTTCCAACTGTTTTTCACATATTAAAATCTTACTTTGGAATGTCCTTTTTCCTTTCAAACCTTTCCTGTAATATACGAATTGTTTCTATCCGCATAGCTTCTGACTGCTGCCCTCAATGTATAGGAATGTTGTCCAGGAGTAAAGGATATAGAAAAGCATAGACTCACGAGGCAAATGTGACAAACTCCATAGCAAGTTTTAGATATGACACCAAATAAGGCACTCTGTAATTCTACCTATGTTGCCAAATATTTGAATATGAAAATAGCTTTGGTATTTAAAATGGCACAGGCAAGGGTAAAGTGAGAATTCCTTTACAGCCTCTCTGGACATACATGGAAAAATGGAACACAAAAAAATTAATGTAACTTTTCCATGAAAATTTTGAACTTCAAGAACTTCCTTGTCCTCTTAGGATAAAAATTACTTAATAAACACTAGTATAATAATAATAATCAAAAGATTTAAATAAATTGTGTATGTAATATTACTTGTTGGTAGATAGCTAAATGCTTCCTACTAGCCCCTATCAACTACAGACCCTCTGTCGGGACCTCCCATGGCCTTCTCCACTGTCCAGGGTGTAAATTATGAATGCCTATCGAATACAAAAAGAGGCTTAGTTCTAAGACCTTGCAGCAACTTTAACGTTTCATATCCAAGTATCACAACTGATATCCCAAAGCCTGGAAAGTTGTCTATATGTTGCCCTTAGTTACTGGCTGCCCCTAACGGTATTATAACATGTGGGAAACTAACACTATGGGAAATATGACTAGGACTTATTCCCTAACTTATCACAGATGGAATCTGGAAAGCTAGTATTCCATAGTAGGAAAGCCACCCCTTTGGTAAGTTAGAGATAAAGTCCAAGTAATTATCCTGCTTTAAATACCATTCCCAGATTTTCCCTCAACAGCTAAGCTGCCTTAAAGTGAGCACACGGTTGATTCTATTTCCTCTAAGGAAGCAGACATTTTTCCTTATCTCCTTCCACTGTGGCATCCATCCCCCCTCATACCCTCCCCCAATGCAGGTAATAGGTTTCCTCACCTGTGAGCTCAGGAACTTTTCTGCGGTTACCACCCACCTTTTGAGGTATGTAACTACTGAATATGCATGTCTTATGGCTACCTACAAATATCCCAAGAGAGTAAAGATTCTCTCTCTCCGCAGACCTGGCTGCTAAGATCATGGCCGTCCCAGAGGTGAGCATGCTACCATGAAATGTGTCTGATGCCTTTATTTTTATCTTTTCTCCCACCCATCCCTCCTATTCTCTATGACTGTATTATAATCTCTTTATATTATCACCATACAGTTGCGCCTATGAACCCCATGGTTGATAGAGGCTGGTTTACTCTAACAGGAACTGTCAACTAACTTGGTGCAATTCCCATAAACAGCTTTTGTTCCTGTAATTTCTCTTAGTCACAGAAAACTGAACCATGCTGAGGAAGACAATTTGTACCCCAGAGGGAAAATACATGGTATCATATGGCCCGTCAAGGTTGTCTGCCATCAATGCTTCCCCAGAGACTGCTGAAATCAGACTCTCTGTTGGGCATTAGCTCTGAAGCAGCCAGTTAGAGAAAGAGGAAAGTAGATAGGCAGGTCAACAATTATTCTTATTCAACACAAACCAAACTTACAGCCGTTGAGTCAATTTTGACTCACAGCAACACTATAAGACACAGAACATCTCTTTAGGGTTCCCAGAGCAATAAATATGTATGGGAGTGAACAGCCTTATCTCTCTTCTGTGGAGTGGCTGATGGGTTTAAACCAACTTCGGGGTTAGCAGCCCAATGCTTACTCCTTTAATCACCAGGAGTCCTTTATTCTTACAACTTGTTAATAAATATTTTCTCTTATCACATCGGATCTTACCCATGAGAATACTCGCATCTGTTTCTGGGTCCTTTACCCTTGTTGGCTGAAAAGGATCTCCTAGAGGTACATTTAGATTTGCCACTAAATTATTTTCTGCAAAAGAAATAACAGTGAAACATAAACTAATAACTTAAGATTCTGTTCAGTTAAAGAAAAAAAAGTCCAGGATAAATTACAGCTATAGACAAGTATAGAAGAAAATTGCCAGAGAAGTAACAGACAAATTCTAATTTAAATACATCGATTTAAACTAAAAGCAAAGGCCTTAAATTTCATACTTATAATATGCTGATTATGACAATTCTTAAATTCTTATATGATCAAAGAGTTAAATATTTTGCATAATCTTTAAGAAAGCTGGGAATATACAATACGCATTAGAAAGAATACATTAAAATGTCTATTTTAACTATAGTTTAAACCTGTAAAAGAAAGCACCATTAATGTGAGCAAATTATTCATAAGGATATGGTTTGTATTATGCTAGTTTCTAAACGTGAGGGGAAAACAGACATTAAAAAGCAAATTTTACCTAAAGTATTATGTCTGACGTTTTTTAAGGGTAAATATCAAAAGACGCATAGCGCTTCTTCTTAAAGCACTATGTTATTAAAATAAAGCCTAAAAGTTACTGTCAGGAATAAGTTCATACTTCTTTCATCGTTAGCAAGGCATATCCTTTTCGTGTTAATTATTTCCTTGAATTGTCCTCTGTCTCCATTTGCCTTCTTCCCTTTATGTGGCATTGTGTCTGGGGATAGTATTCCACCAACTACAAATCCTCCTGAAGTTTTAAAACAGTTACAAGTTAAAACAGCATACCCTCTTATAGTGAAACGCTTGAAACTGTACTACTATTACTACATTCTAATAATTGAAATAACAATCAATATGACTTATGTCTCTACTACTCTTAATCTAAAGGCACTGATAAAATCTGTTGCTTGCCTGATATCGTCATCAGGGAGGCTTAAAGGGGGTAAGAGGAGCAGCCAGGCATAAACTATAGTAATTCGCACTTGAGCTTTGTCCTCTGATTTAGCTATATTCAACAAAGAAAGGAAATAACTTTATGTTAACACTATACTGCTCAGTATTCACCTTTTTTTATTAAAAATATGGTGAGATAACTGGATGGAAAACCTAAAAAGAAATAGTTTGCCAGTTATAATTTTCTTTATCTTCTGATCTAATGCTTCTTTGTATGCAATTACAAGCAGGCCTAATAATACAGAAATAACACTCCATAAAGTCATATTGTCTTAAAAAGCTATCAAAGGTAGGTGGAAAAAACTTACTATCTTTTCTTTTTTTCCCAGTTTGTTAGATTTTTTAAAAAATCATTTTATTGGGGGCTTGTAAAATTCTTATCACAATCCATACATACATCCATTGTGTCAAACACCTTTGTACATTTGTTGCCATCATCATTCTCAAAACATTTGCTTTCTACTTGAGCCCTTAATATCAGCTCCTCATTTTTCCCTCCGCCAAAACTTACTATCTTAACAGGAATCAGACAAGATTTGAATCCTATTCTTGTCACATTGTGGGCAGAGTGGGTAATTAAATGAGATAAATGTATATATATTTTTACAGGACAATGTAAACAAAACCTGCAACAATTATTATTTTATTATTGAGAAACATTAAAGAATCAATTCTAATTCTACCTGATAGCCTTGCTTGATAATCTATTCTCTCCCCTCGCCAGTATTCTAGAGGTCTCATTCGTATTCGTTTGGTTCTGCGAACATTTGGTGAGCTGGAGGGCAATACTATAAAAAGATGTTAGAGAAAAACCACCACAAATAAATGTTCAGTTGGATGATACTTTGCAATAGATATTACCTTTTAGAATATAAATGCTTTGAAACAAATGACTGGAAAAACCAAACTTTCAATATCGATTTATACTAATCATTAAGAGAATTCAATAAGATACAGGTACAGATTGCCAAATAATTAAAAACTTGATAATATCCAGTTGTTACTGTCATTAAGTGCTGTTGAGTTGGTTCCACCTCAGTTACCTTATGAAAAACAGAATAAAACATTACCAGTGTTATCCTCACGTTGTTATGTTTGAGCCCACTGTTGTAGCCACTATGTCAACCATCTCATTGGAAGTGTTCCTCTTTTTCATTGACCCTAGACTTTACCAAGCACGGTGTCTTTTTCCATGAACTGGTCTCTACTCTCTCCAAAGTGCATGAGGTGAAATTTTACTATTCTGTCTGCACTTCTTTTAAGACAGATTATGCCAAGAGTTGGAAATATTAAAGGTACATAGGAACCCTCACATATTAGTAGAAACACAATGACAGAAAACAACATAGCAACATCTACTAATCACTTTAGCCTTTAACCCAGCAATTTCACTTCTAGGAAATGCGTTTACAAAATATAAAAATGGGTATAATTTAATACTACAAGCTTATATATATTTCATGTTTATAACAACAACAAACAACACATTGAAAATAATCCAAGTGTTCTTTGTTAGGAAAATTAGTAAAGTGAGGTATGTGTATACATGTATATATACACATATACACATTCAATTTATCTAAACAATGTAAACTCTATTTTTTGTGTGTGTTATAGCCAATTGGAGTGGTTTATTAAAATCTCCCATTCTATTATTTAAATGAAAATATATGTTTCCTTTTTTTTCATTATATATTTTAATTGCTTGGTTATTTAATGCAAAAAACCCCACAAAACCCTCCAACTGCAGACCCAAACCTATCTTTAAACCAAAGAAGTTGTCATCTGCTACTTCTTAACCCGTCTTCTCTTCTTCATGTTTCCTCTTCTAAAAATGCACAAATGATTTGAATATTTTGCCTGCTGTTTCTATATTATTTGCACTAAGGTCCATCCTTTATGGTTTCAACCTTTTTGTATCTTTGCTCTTTTCTTCCATGTGAAGAACACAAGTTACGAATTCAGATCTCAACAATGACTACTCTTTCTTTCTGTTCATCTCCTGACTTCTTAAACTGAAGATGACTTTTTAATGCCAGACAGTCTTTATACCATAATTGAATTTCTGAAAGTGTTCACATTTCCTTTATTTTAAAATGTTTCATCTATCACCTACGAGAGTTCCAGTTAAGCAGAATTTGCTGAGCACTAATATCATAATGCTGGATTTTCTTCTTTCTAGATGCTGCAGCCACTGTTAACAAACATTCTTTTCCTTTAGTCTACTTCTGGTTCTCGCCATCATTTTACTCTAAGACAGGTATTAAATACTGAGAGATACAGCAGCCTGTTAATACTAATTGGAAGATATGAGTTTTCATTGTACCAATGAGAAAAATGTATCACGGCTATTTAATAACCAGTGTATGCATACTCCAAGCCCTAAGTATAAGGTGGAACACAGACGGAAACTCCACACAGGTATGAATTCCCACAATCTTGATTTTCAAATATTTCACCCTCAGTGGGAACCATGGGAGCTCTATCTGACCTTCATATTAGAAACTAGCTCATAATTGTCTTCTTGCCTGGCTTAGCTACAGCTTGTTAACGTCTTAAAATCGGGAAAAAGTTGAGAAGAAAACCTGTTAGGAGTGCCATCTCCCTAGCAGATAACACTTACTTTGACAAAATCCTCCACCCTAGCTATCTAGTCTCGTTGATCCTTCATTTGGGGCAAACAGTTGAAGAGTGCAAGATTTGTAGACAACAGAGCAAATTAATAGCTGTGAAGATTTCCTATGGAACTCATAATATCTCTGCCACTTAAACCAGGTTTTTCCGGCATTTTAGAAACAAAGGTAAAGTAATAGAAAATTCCTCAATATAATACTTGAAAAGAAAAAAAAATCTTACTTAATTTGTGATGTATTTTGTTCTCTGATCTCTCTTTTGATTTTTTAATTTTGGAGTGACCTGCAAAAAGATAATATCACAAGAGAAATGGCTACTAATTTAGTACTCTATGTTAAATGCTCAATTTAAATGTAAAATTTGAACTGATAAAACACTCTATTAGTTCTTGTACTGTTCAGAGGAACCCGGGTGGCATAGTGCTTACCTGTTGAGCTGCTAACCAAAAAGTCAGCAGTTCAAAATCACCACTGCACCATGGGAAAAAGGTGAGGCTTTATACTTTCATAAAGAGTTACAGTCTTGGAAACCCACAGGGGTAGTTCTATCCTGGACTACAGATTTGCCTTGAGTTGAAATCACCTCAGAATTGATTTTAGGGTTTTTCCATACTATTCAGTAGGATACAATGAAACTAAACAAAGACAGCATAATATTTTCCCAGAGGTTGACAGAGAATAAATATATCTAATAGTTAAATAACACTTGAAACAACAGCTAATTTTTTAAGCAAGTTATTCATGGTCAGATAAGATTCACTGGATGAATCAAAATTCAAGATATAAAAATAAATGGTTAATAGACTAATATAAGTTATATATTATACATATGTAATAATATATTGCTATATTAGAATATATAATTATAGATTGCATAATCTACAATAATATAATGTTTTATTTCCACAGTCTGTTAGTTTGTTGTAATGTGGCGCCTAATGTGTTGCTGTGATGCTGGAAGCAATGTCATTGGGATTTCAAATCTCAGCAGGATCACCCAAAGTGAACAAGTTTCAGCAACTTCCAGACTACAAAAAAGGATGGACTGGATGTGAGGGCGATCTGGCTGCAACATGTCACCTCATTGATCGCCAGGGTTGATTCGGCTGATCTGCCTGGCTAGGCGGGTGTCCCCTTCCTCCCTCACTGCTCCATGTGCATCCTTCCCTAAGCGGTGTGCTCGGTTGAAGAGGATGACCTTCCCTGATAGAAGGAGGACCGTCCTTCAGTCAGGGGTATATGAGAAGCTGCGTTCCCCTGCTAGAACCTCCAAACAAGTCTCAAAAAAGGATGAACTGTCATTTCTCTGAGGAATTAACCACTGAAAAATTATGAATGGCAGCAGAACACTGTCAGATCCTGAAATCCTCATGAAAAGAAGCAGAGTATTGTCAGAAATAGTGCCATATAATAAGCTCCCAGGTCAGAAGGCAAGTAAAAGATGACTGAGGAAGAGCTTTCTTCTCAAGGTAGAACTGATCATAGATGGAATAATGCCTTTAGGAGTTAAAGTCTCGGGGAACTTCTGTGGGGCACAACTCAAAATGAGAAGAAACAGCTACAAGCATCAATTAATAATTAGAACTTAGAATGTACAATATATGAAGCTGAGAAATTGGAAGTCATAAAAATTGAAATGAAAGGCATACTAAGCTTTAGTACACTGAAAGGACTGGTATTAGCCATTTTAAAGCAGGCATTCAGACAGCTTACTATGCCGGGAATGACAGGATTAAGAGGAACGGCATCAAATCATTGCCAAAAAAAGGGCATTTCAAGGTCTAGAAGTAGAATGCTATCTATGATAGGATTATATCTATCTGAATCCAAAGAAATCCAGTCAATACAACTATTAGTAAAAATTACACACCAACCACTAAAGCAGAAATTCTACCATACTCTGAAATTGATCAAACATGCCATCAAGATGCATTGATAATTATTGGTAACTGGAAGGCAAAAGTTGGGAAAAAAAGAGGAAGGAATACTAGTTGGACATTATGGTCTTGGAGCTAGAGATAATATGATACAATTTTACAAGACCAGTAACTTCTTCCCTGAAGAAGACATCGTGCTTGGTGAAATAAGAGTGGCAACCAAAGAGGAAGGCCCTGGTGGTAGTTACATAATGTTGGCACTTTGAGACGTAAGAGTGAAGGGGTGAAGTTTAGCCTGTGAATCAGGTTGCAGCTTGATAACTTCATTTGGAGGCACTAAGGAGATAACTAGCTCACTGGAGGCTGGACACATGTTCACTCCCTGCAAGAAATTATTGTGACAAGCTGTATGGAGACAGGCTGATGGCAGCCAGAGCTTCGGAGCAGGAAGAGCCATATGGAGACCCACACCAGTGCTGAGATGCTTCTTCTACCACCACTGTTTCCACAAGACTTCCCACCCATTCGGCTACGATCTTCCTGCATTCAGTGTCGCTGCATGGCTATGTGAGTCAAAAGTGGAATTAATGGACTAGTATCGACATAATGGGATAATATCGGACTTATGGATTTGCTCTGGACTGGGCTGTTTTCTCAATATACAATTACTCTTTTATATAAAGCTCTTTTCTATACACATAAGAGTGTCTATGAATTTGTTTCTCTAGTCTATCCAGACTAATACAGCCCTCAATGAGATGGATTGACACAATGGCTGCAACAATGGGCTTAAACACAGGAACAATTGTGAGGATGGCATAGGCCTGGGTAGTGTTTCATTCTGTTGAGCATAGGGTCGCTAAGGGAGGAACCATTATGATAACACCTAATAACAATGACTTCTTTGTAGCAAATACTGTTTTTCAACAATTAGTGACTATAAACATGGACTTCTCCAGATGGAATATGCAGAAACCAAATTGAATACATCTATTGAAGAGACGATGGAGAAGCTCAATACCATCAGCTAAAACCAGGCCAGGGGCCAACTGTGGAACAGACCACCAATTCCTCATCTGTAAGTTCAGGTTGGAACTGAAGAATATTAAAATAAGTCGATAAGAACTGAGGATCTGTGGGATGACATCAAGAATATCATTCATGAAGACAGCAAAAGTCATTAAAAAGACAGGAAAGAAAAGATCTGGGTGGATGTCAGAAGAGACTGAAAACTCATTCTTAATCATAGAATAAGAGAATCAAAGAATAATTTGCTAAGGCAAATGGAAGAAATGATGAAGTCAAAGAGCTGAACAGAAATTGTCAAAGGCCAGCTTGAGAAAACAAAGTGAATTATTAAAATGAAATGTATAAACAATGGAAGAGAACATTGCCAAGTCCTGTGCCATTCAGAAGATCAGGTACAAGAACACCCATTAACCCCCTATGACCTCTATTTTTCTACTCTTAACATCTAACAAATGATTGATGTGGATGTGTTTTGGTCTCTGACTCTGGGAAAAGAAAATCCCACAAGGAGGTTCATTAACAGTTGCCTAAGGCAGAGGCCAATAGATCATATGGCTGAAAGAACAATGGCCAGACATACCTGCCAACATGCTAAAAAGAGGTGCAGAGGACAAAAGAACTGTATCCTTAACAATTTGTAACCTATGAGAGCTTCCCTAATACACCCCGCAATTGTGAGAACTGCCTATGAATTAAGTAGAGTGCAATGGGAAGAAGGGTTAGTGTCAGAATAGGGTCAAGAAGACTGAAGGATGGAGCATGTCAGATATCTGCCTACTGGGAGCATCCTTGGACAGATGCAGAGTTGAATTCTCCTTTTCTCTTCTGCAGGTGGAGAAGGTCATTATTTGCCCTTGGTTCAGTAATCATCAACATATCATCAATCTTGTTTCATCTACACCCTTACCAGCTTAAAAATTCAGAATACTGGTGTAGATTTCCATGTGCCACTATTTCAATATGCCCTACTTAAAAGAAAGGACTACTACTTTTCTCTTCTATTCCGTCCCCTCCCATATGGTGCATGCTCCACTCCCTCTGTCTTGTGCATTCACCGCCTATGGTCACCTGGTTCCACTGAATCAGTCCAGACTCAGAGTGATCCTCTGTACGACAAAACAAAATCCATGCACCTAGGCACCAAATAGAAAGAAACCAAACTCACTGACATCAAGTAATTTCTGATTCAGTGACCCCATGATGTTACAGTATAAAACTTCCTGTGAGATTTTCTTGAATGTCATCCTTATGGGAGCAGATTGCCAGGTCTGATTTTTGAGGTGCATGTCAGGTGAGTTTGAACCATCAATCTTAGGTTAGTAGCCCATTCCAAAACACTTGCACCACGCAAGGCAGGTAGTCTTACAAATCTGTATGGTAGAATTCTGAAGCACAATTACTCAATATATATTTGTTATTGGTTACAGTTTAAATAAAATAATACATCTTACTCCATGTATGTAATGTGATAAATATGCAGACAGTAGAAAATAAACAATAACTTACCAGCTCTTTTTTTAGCTTCCTTTCTGCCCTTATCAGAATTACTCTTTCCAGACATTATATATTTTCGGGTCCTGGAAGGGCCACTTAAGAAAAAAGGAAAAAACCTCAACCTGTGTGTTTTTATAATGCATCCATACATATATATATATAAATGTGTATATGGCTATTTTCTCCTAAAATTGCTATTTATTTTTTATAAAACCAATAGTGATGTTATGTCAACAAGGATATAATGCTTGTTGCATTAAAAAAAAGAATACAATTTACAATTGACTGACAAATATGACAATTACTGGGTCTTATAACCTTTTAAAACTAACTCATGGATCAAGGCCATATATTAAGTCAACTCAGATAATAACAGGGGATTCTGGGAAGGTGTCAGAATAAACAGATCACTGTTCAGACCCTTTTCCACAAATACACCAAGAAATTTAAGAAAAAGGAGATATTTGGCTTTGAGAGGCTCTGAATCAGGGTACAGAAGACCTACAGATGGATAATAAACACTGAGTCAATGATGAGTCACAAGGGATATGAAAATGGCTTCTTCCAACATTCCATCTTTTCCCCAAGCCAGGTAAGATAGTGCTTACTATAAATTGGAGAAATTACCCCAGCAAAAAAGGCTAGTATCCCAGCCACCAAGCTCCTTGCTTGTGGGAAGAATCAAGAAACCAAGTTTCTGCTCTACAATTGACATGGCATGCCTCAAATTCCTATAAGAGACCTAAGTAAAAAAAAAATCTCCTCTATGTGCAGTTCTCCTCTGCACACATGGTATCAGCAGGAGTTGGAATTTACTGTAGGGCAACTAGCAACAAGAATACACAACACATGGAGACAGACCAGAGTAAACAGTGGTTGCTAGGGGCGAGAGGGACAGAGAAACAGGGGTCATAATCTAGGTAGCGCTGAGATTTTGTTGATGGAGATAGCAAATCTGATGACAGCTCCACAATGATCAAATTAGTGAACAGTACATGTGAAAAACAAAGTGTGTTACACATTTTATTTTACAATGAAAAGTACAAATAACAAAGTATAATTAAAATTAGGAAAAGTTTAATTTTAAAGGATGTTGTACCATTCTTTAAGTCTGAGAATATCCTATAACTTACTATCAATGGATTTTTTTTAAAGAGTACATATAAAAACTCCAAAACAAAATTCACTGTAATTGAAGTCATTCTGACTCATAGCAAACCTCTAAAACAGAATAGAACTGCCTCTGTGGGTTTTTGAATCTGTAACTCTTTACAGAAGCAGAAAATCACATCTGTCTCCCACGAAGGAACTGGTGGATTTAAACTAACCTTGTGGTTAGCACCCCAATGAGTAACTCACTATACTACCAGGACATATGGCTTTATTTAGGGCCTATTTTAGTACACTAGAGAAGTATACTAGTTTAAAAGTATATACAACTAAATATGAGTTTCATACTCTTTCCTTGAAAAGGTGAAACCTAGTTTCCCTCCCTTTAAGTATAATCATGATCATTGTATAAAGTGGAAGTGATAATGAGAAACTTCAGATACTAGTCATTTTAAAACTACTGTGGTTTCCATTATAGCCATATTCTCTTGATTCATATGCTCTGTGGGAAGCAAGGTACCATACTGAGCAGTCATGTCATACAGAGGCCCACTAAGTAAAGAACTGAGGTATCCTGACAATAACCAGCACGGAACTCTAACTCCTACGCAGCTACCAGAGTCATCTTAAAAGAGGATCCTCCGGGTAAGCCTTCAGAGGCCCCTAAGTCAGAGGAACATCTTAAGTACACCTCATGAAAGTCCTCAAGCCCTAACTAGTCAGCTATGCCTCTCCCAGATTTCTAACCCACAGAAACTAATAGGGAGGGCAGAAAAGGCAAGCTACTAGCGATATTAAAACGAAGTAATGAAGTAATTTGTTACGTAGCAATTAATTTAGTGAATAACACCTGTTATCCTTAGACAAAATACATACCTTCTTTCTAAAATGGAAGTCTTAAGCTTTTCAAAATATGTTCCCGTCTTCCATGTATATTCACTAGTTTGACACTTGAGATGAATATTTGAACTGTCATGACCCTGTGAACTTTCTAAAGCCCTATGAAAATAAAAATAATAATTGTTTATACTCACACAAAAGACATTTCTTCCAGAAATAAACAGATGGATAGATAATATACCTACCATTTGTCAGGGAGTGTGTCCTACTATAGTGGCGTGTGTGCTGCTGTGATACAAGAACCTATGCCACCTGTATCAACAGTAGGGTGTAATATAACATAGTAGGCAGCTTTCAATGGAGTTGCCACACGAAGGTAAACCAGGAAAAGAGCCTAATGATCAGCTTCCAAAATTTGAACAATAAAAATCTTACTGATAACAACAGAATATTGTCTAATATAGTGCTGAAAGATAATCCCTCAGGTTTGAAGTAGGGAAGAACTGTCTCCTCAAAACAGAAAACAAAAAACCCACAGAATCAATCAAGTTGATTCTGACTCATAGCAATCCTACAGGAAGTTTTCAAGACTGTGGATCTGTAATGGCAATAGCTAGTTTCTTCATTTATCTTGAAGAGTAATTAATGGGTTTGAATCTTGCAGTTAGCTGCCTAATTGGTTCTCCCATTTTATTTGTTAATTTGGTTATTTGTGTCTTCTCATATTTTTCTTTTCTCAATTTGGCCAACAGTGTGTCAATTTCACTGATACTCTCAAAGGATCAACTTTCAGTATTACAGATTTTTTTCTGTTTTGATATCATAATTTCTACTCTAGTTTGGTCCATAGGATTTTTCAAAATTGGAAGATATAGCTTTTCTTCGTGGTGCCCCTTTGTGTAAAAGCACACTGAAACATATTCAGCATCATAACACCCAAGCTTTCAATGTCAGCAGTGGTTGCATGCTACGTGAAAGTAGCAAGGAAACAAATTCATGTTTCCTTCAAGAAATGTAAATTCCACCACTGATTACTTCAGTAAGAGTCTAAATACATTTTAATACAGCCTTACAAGGTGGTCCATCTAGACACTTCCTTTCTTAAGTACTGGGAGCTAAGAATGATTTTTTTATTTTTGAATGATTACATTTTAAATGGATATTTGAGTATCTATATAATAGACTCAACTTTGTCTTTTAGCCAACATAGGCTAAAATATTTGCACTCTAGCTCTTTAAGAAAATTTTTTAAGTTTCTACTATAAAGTAATAAAATTAATTTTATCATGAGTCAACTCCAAAAAGTGCATACTAAAGAGAGAAAAATGAAATACAATGAAAAATATAGGGAAAAATTTAAAAACAATACAATGATGTTTGCATACATGTATATGTAAGAAAAGTGTAAAATATGTTCACGAGAATGATAGTATACTAGTTCCTTCTAAAAAAGAAGGGAGAGAAACAGACTCGGTAAAGGTGCACATGGGATTTCAAAGGTCACTATAATGCTTTACATCTTAAACAAGTTCATGGCGAACTAGATACTTCATATGACTATTATTGTTTTTGAACACCTGAAATAGTTCATAAAGAGAACTGGAATAAGAAAACAGATATGAGAATAATCTGAAAATGTTAAATAGAATGTGTAAACTGTCTTTTTTTGTGCCATAACATACACAAGTTCATTTGGGGGCACTATCATTTACTTCAGTATATCCCCAGCACTTTGCAGTTTCTAACAATATAGTGTGTACTCAATATTTGTTGATTGATTGAATGGAAGCCATTAAAAGGAAAAGGAATGCATAAGAGCGTGTTCACACCTCATTAGTTTAAGACTGATAAGACTTCAGAGAAAGCATCTAGTGGGAACCAATTACAGGGAACTATATGTGACCTCCTCCCTGGGAGATGGACAACAGAAAAGTGGGTGAAGGGAGACGTCGGATAGGGCAAGATATGACAAAATAACAATTTATAAACTATCAAGGAAGGGCTCATGAGCGAGGGGGGAGCGGGGAGGGAGGGGAAAAATGAGGACCTAATGCCGGGGGTTTAAGTGGAGAGAAAATGTTTTGATGATGAGGGCAATGAATGTACAAAGGCACTTTACACAATTGATGTGTGTATGGATTGTGATAAGAGTTGTATGAGCCCCTAATAAAATGATTTTTTTTAAAAAGCATCTAGCAAATACTTGGCACATAGCACTCAAAAATGTTAATTATTCTCATCACTGGGAAAAAGTATTAAGACAAAGTCTTAATGAAATAAAATTAAAGATACTTAAAACATCTCTTTGGGGATAATAGTTTTTACCTTATTAAATCTAATACTCATAATCCCTGTGCGACATAATTCCCCATTTTGAGTTATATTAAAGTTGACTAAATATTTGAGACAAACTATTACATATTGTAACAAAGACAACTCTATTGTACACATAGCAAATATTACCCAGAATGATCAACATTTTTCTTCTTAGCTACATCCTCCTTGTTACTTTGCAATGACTTATCATAGTCGATAGCTCCAGACACTTTATCATTTGAAAAAGATGCTCTTGAACTGCCTTGAGTAGCTGTCTTCTGCCTTGTCAAGAAAGTAGTTGCTGTCCCAATATTCTTAGATGACTGATTTATTTTGTTAGCAGCTTTGTTCCCACTTTCATGATGCAATGATAATTCATTGCTATTGACAGGACCTGGAGGATTGAAGGATAACCTAAAATTGGCATAGCATCTATACAGATTATCTGATTCTCTGAGTATCAGTATTAGCTATATTTACACATTAAAAACTCACACAAGCAAATCTTATAGGCTGATTTTTCCCCCAGTTAAATTCTTAGACTATATAGTACTTCAATTTATAGCACAGAGACCCACCAAACTCACTGCCATCAAATCAATGCTAACTCAGAGACCCTATAGGACAGGGTAGACCTGCTCCTGAGAGTTTCCAAGAGTAGAAAGTCCCGACTTTCTCTCAAGTATAGATACCAGACTCTTTAAATCTATGATAAACTTCCAAAACTCTCTCTGGTTCTCCCCATTATTATTGTGGCTACCCCGGTGTTCCTCGGGGTTTCACCTTTAGCTTTTAACTATATATACTTGCTTTGAGGAATTCTGTTTGTCTCATGGCTTTAATCACTATCTTAGGCTCATTTATTTTGTACATAGTATCCAAGAGATCAGTCGCTACAAAGGGCTCAAAAGGCTATCATGGTTGGTAAAGTCCAAGTAGATCAGCAAAGTGCTGAAAACAATGGATACTGATGATCATGAAGATGGACAACTCAAGAGCAGGAAACTGACAATAATATGCTGCCTAAATTAAAAGTCACTCAAGACCCATGAACAAGCCCTACATCTTGCCAGATCACATTCTTAAGGTATTTTAAATCTGTTGCTCTATAGCTTTCCTTTCATAAGCAGAGGTCCTTACCATTTCTTTGTTTTGCCATTCCATTGGGTATAAAGTGGCCCATTTCAGAAGCAGAGAATCCCAACCCCAACCCTTTCCCCTATTCCACCCCCGCCACACACACAAAGAACCAAGAGTGGAGCACACCATGATCTCTGTTCTGTCCTCTGAGGCACAGCAGAAGAGCTGTGGTGGCCCATGAGACAGATGGATGGGCTTCCCAGGCCATGGAATGAGTAAAGCTGAGTACCTCCAGAGTAGGCTTGCTGAGTAGGCTGCCCTTTGGATACTTATTGGCCTTAAATGGGCCAAGGGAACATGTGACTGAGGCTGAGAATCAGAGATGTCAATGCAACATGGTTAAGAAGAGACACTGCCGACAAGAGAACTATATGCTTCTGATCTTAGCCTGTTTGCTTGCCTAGTAAACCCAGTAATTGTGAGTATTATCTGTAAGTTCTGTGTGGCCAATGCAAAAGATTATTGAACCAAGAATAGATGTAGAGTGACAGGGGGATGAGGGGGCAGTTGGTGGAAGAGTAAAAGATCAGGTAGAAGATGTTGAGATGATGATAGAGACAAGTCTGACCTCTGCCTTGTGAGAATCGACCTTGGGCAGGTGGAGAGTTCCCCTTGCCACTTGTGTAGCCAAAGAATTTCAGTGGTTTCCACCATTTCTATATCTGTTCTGTTCTGTTCTGTTCTGTTCTGGGCTTTTCTTTATTACCTATTACTAAGTGATATTATTTATCTACCTTGTCTTTCTCTCCCCACTAACATGTGAGCTCTAAGACAACAAAAACACTGCATGTAGATTTTGTTTTTCCAGATGTATCTTGGCTACCTAGATTACTACAAATAGCAGAGCCTCAACGAATATCTTTTTAATTGATTTAATATTGCTATTGATGACCAAATGAACCTTGTCCTCATATTTTCTCTGGAGAATAGAAATATAAAGCAAAGTTATAGAAAAATGAGTGAACAAAATTTTAGTTAACATACTTACTATACTCTGGAGTTACCTCCCACCATTTTGATGGTTTCCTGGAAATTCTTTGACTTTTTGTGACAGTTACATTTACTTCTTCAGATCTACGTTCCTGGTTTGGTCCCTTTGAAACGCACTTGTTTTTAAATGTTTCTTTAACTTTGTTCTGATTTTCTTTATTAGGAACATGGATGATGCTTTTCTTTTTTCCTAAAATAAAGAAGACCACAAAAACCATTCATAATCTACTGAAGCAAAGAGTTTTTAGAAAACCACAATAAATTTTTAAAATCCTCTCAGCTATTAAAAATTATCCCAAACCCACTGCCATCAAGTCAATTCCAACTCAGTGACACTATGCTAAGTTTATATATCTTTACAAGAGCAGACAACCTCCTCATCCCTCAGAGTACCTGATGGGTCCAAAGCGCGAACCTCAACACTTAACCCACAGCCCCTTCTTCTCAAGGATAGGAATGTCTTAAATTGATCTCCTGAGCTTTTGTTTCATCTCTTTTTAAATAGACTCATGTTCTCAATATGACCTTTAACATTGTCAACTACATACAATACTTTCACATTATCATTCATTGCTAAGTACCCCCCAAAAAACATCCAAAATCAACTAAACAATTATAACTATGAAAAATAATAGCTATATTTTTTTCTAATCATGTACCCCAATGACCCAAATAAAAAATGGGTCTCTCTTGTTGTGAAGTAATTGATAATTTGGAATGGTTAATATTTCAATTTAATATTAGGAATAGGAAAATTTTTTAAAAGGTTATTTCTGTGAATAGAACATTTTAAAACAGGAAATGAAAGTAGAACAAAATAAACATAACAAACAATAAGTAGGTAGTAAAAAGAATTAGTAGCAATAGCACTTTTACTGAAAAGACAGTTGGATAAGAAAAAATGATAGAATACACAAATTTTAGTTTTGGTTTTGTGACTATCAACTAGGAGAGAAGGAGGAAACAGGCTATTACAATACAAGTATTACAATTCAAAGAATACAAGGTTACCAAAATGGATGTAACAATGGAAATTTTATTGTCCTTAAAAGTATGTTTTAAACATTAAATGTCAGTAGATCAAAACTGGAGCAATTTATTGACCATCAAATAAATTAAGAATCCAAAATCTATTATAAATGTGAGAGGTTCAAAGGAAAAAACCATTAAAATCACTGCAAGTATGAAGTGTTAGTATACTGTAAATACAAGTAGGACCAACAGAGTATAGATATTATATGGAATTACATAACTATTAAACTATTCAGAACAAAAAAAAAACACAAGAAAGGAGAGACATCATGGAGATTAAAAAAACAGAGTGCAGGTCTATTTTGATAAGATAGGCTGGATAAACAATCTGGAGGAGAAAACAACGGAGTGACAATTACAGAGGGACAAGGGAGAGGGGAAGGGGGAGGAAAGGAAGTGGTGTTATCAAACCCAGGGAACAACAAGTGATCCAAAATCAGTGGTGAAGAGGGTGTGAAAGGCCTGGTAGGACCTCATTAAAGACAATGTAATCGAGAGGAATTACTGAAACCCAAACGAAGGCTGAGCATGATAGTGGAACAAGA
>NW_022111369.1:69227683-69231462 GCF_000313985.2 Echinops telfairi | reverse complement strand
CAAGGGTTCACGAGGGTGGGAGGGTTGGAGAGGGAGGGGAAAAAGAAGAGCTGATACCAAGGGCTCAAGTAGAAAGAAAATGTTTTGAAAATAATGATGGCAGCATATGTACAAATATGCTTGACACAATTGATGTATGATTATTACAAAAGCTGGAAGAGTCCCCAATAAAATGATTTATTTTAAAAAGTGAAAAAAAAAATACTTAGAGCTTTTAATAATGTTAATTTGGAAAAAAAACTCAGAGGTAATATCTAAGGCAAAGGAATAGTTTTCCCATGTGACAATGTATAGAAACCACAAAGTAAAATGATTATGTTTTAAGGATGTGGAAGGAATTCACAAGATTAAGTGATATAAGAAAAATCCAAATGAAGTCACAAAAGAAAAAGAAACAGCGAGGAAAACTAAACTATCAGAAATTTTAAAAAAACAAGCAAACAAAACCAAATTCACTGCTTTCAAGTCAATTGCAATAGAGCCCCTTTAGAATTGAATACAACTGACTGTGAGTTTCTGAGGCTTTAAATCTTTACTGGAACAGAAAGCTTCTTTTTCCTTTCTCAGAACAATTTGTGAGTTCAAACTGCTGATCTATGGTATATGGTTCACAGTCCATTGTGTAATTAATTCACTATTCTACCAATTTTGCTCAATCAAAATGAAAACTGAATTTTAGTCTTATTTGACTACAGATAGTCGTACTTTCTATCTATAACCATTACCAAATGTCTAAGTACTATAGAAACTAATAATACAGACCTACCCTCTGTATGTCACTTTGTCATTCTGTGGTGACATGTATATTGCAAGCTATGTCACTGGTATTTCATAAATCAGCAGCAAGGGTAACCATGAGTGCAAATCAACTCAACTGCAACCTTTTTCCTTTTAAAGTAAGCTAATCAAAAGATAGAAGTAGTAAACCAAAGAAGGAAACAAGGCAAGATGGCATGGTGACCAAGTAACACCGTGGGAGTCTAGAGGCTGCTCTAGGTGGAGGTGCAGGAGAGAATGAGCAGGAAATCAATGGGTCAGCTGATGCACTCCGCAAATGTAATCCCCCATCCCTGAGGCACAGGAAAATCAGGCTGTTTCCTTTCTTTTCTCTCTCCTTTGCTTAGCAGACAATACACACCCGGTCCATTAGCAAGGTATTAGAATGACAATTCCAAAAGAAACTGCAACAGTTGTGCATGAGACCGACTATAAATCCCAGACCCCAGAGGCTGCTCCCAGCTGAAGTACTGGATGGAGAGACCAATTCATTAGTTGTCCAACAACACCAACCCCTGGTCACCACTCCAGGCCCCTCAAACAATAAGCAACCTGCCTTCTGAGGAGGTAATTGCTTCATCCCTCCATCCCAGACCACATGGGTAGGTCACACTATACTACACTACCCCTACTTGATCACCAACAGTATCCAATCAGAGCGAACCCAGTCACCTCAGAGCTGACCCACCAGCGGTCTATTCAAGATAATTAACAAAAATCATAAGAATACAGGACTCTCAGTATTACCCAACCACCAAATCATCCCTCTAACTTTAATCTCAACCATATCCTGCTGTCCTAAAAGACCCCAAGATAGTAAAACATACTACCAGACACCTCTCCAACTGCTCTAAAGACCTCTGTCCTACAGTCCTGATTCCCCCCAGGATGAGGTCGATACCCAGCAGATCTTTTGTTGCCATGTTGTTACAGTGTATTCTTTCATTGCTATATTTTCCCCCTCCTTAAAAAAAAAAATAGTACACTATTCTTATAATTCATCCTTAATCAGGACTCCTCCATCTGTTGGTCTAGTTTAAGGACAGAGATACATATACATTATTTTACTTTTCTGCTTTCAATCTACATTTTTTTGTTTTCTAGACTTTCAAACCATCAACAATACACAAGTTAGCACCCACACTAGAGACAAAGCAACTGGGCAAAGCTTCGAGCACCAGAAAACATACATTAATAGCTCTTCCACTTTTACCCTAGAATTATTTTAATCCTTTTATATCTTGCCTCTCCCTTCTATAATTTAATATCTAGTCTTTCATTTCATAGCCCCTTTTATCTATCTTATTTTTCCTTTTTCTTTCTTTTTGTTCTTTTCATCAATCTTTCTCTTTTCTTCTCTTCCTTGTAAAACCAAAAACTGACAATATTCTAACAAATATTATTCCTTCATCACTGCAAAACAAGGCAATTTTTAGCACCAACCCCCATGCTCAATGTAAACAGAACTCAATCAATCAAGAAATTTGTACAAAGCAACATCTTAATTACAGATCACAGTTGTACTATACTTGTATAAACTCCTCATGTGTACAGTCTTAATATGACCACCAAAGTAAAACCAGAATTGTTTGTAACCCATAGACAAGCAGATGGATTCTGGGCTTAGACGTAATTCTAGACCCAATCCAAGAACAGTTAGTTCTTATACCATGGTCTTGTGCTCCATACTCAGCGTCCAAGAAGAGATCACTAAAGAAGAGATCACATAAGGATGCTACACCAAAGTGTGGTGAAGAAAGCAGATGGTGCCCTATCAATTGGAATAGTTCCTGGGGTCTGAAAGGCTTGTATTCAAACAAGCAGCCATCCAAGGGAGGAATCAGCTAAGTCCACATGGAAAAAGCACACCAGCCTGTGTGAACCAAAGATGATAACAAAATCCAAATATGACAAAGGGAAAAGTATTAGAGTCGAAATTGTGAACACATAATGTGTAGGTTATGGTGGACAGTGGGAACCCAAAATCCATCTGCAGAGTCCCTAGTCACATTAAGTTGCTGACAGATCCCCTCTGCCACAGGTGAGGAACTCAAACAGCTTTACTATCTGACACAGACTGTGGTAAACTTAATTATGGTGGCTCAAACTAGGCTTAAATATTTCTCACCTTTTCCATGACAGAAATTTGTTTGTTTTGAATATTGTGGGTGGTCTCTTCTTTTTACTCTTTATTTTTATAGTTATTACTTCCTTCATTTTGTTTTTGTTTTTATGTTTATGTTAGGTTTCCCAGTTTATGAAACACAGAAGGAATAGATAGAGACAATAACCAGTGCAAGGGTTTACTAGGGACAGAGAGTGGATGTCCAGTGAGGGGAATGGAGAGGAAAACAATGAATGCAGGGAAAATATTCAAAGTACCATATGATGCTAAAAGGACGACCATCTTAGAAGAAGCACAGCCAGAGTGCTTCTTAGAGGCAAGGATGGCAAGATTTCTTGCCATATTTTAGATATGTAGTCAGGAAAGAGCAGTCCCTAGAGAAGGATGTCATGGTTGGTAAAGTAGAGGGGCAGGAAAAAGCGGCAAGCCGTCAGCAAGATGGACTGACACAGTGGCTGCAATCATGGGCTCCAGCAGAGGAACAACTGTGAGGCTGGCTCAGGACTGGGCAGTGTTTCGTTCTGTTGTGGAAAGGTGTCCCTATGGATGGAACCAACTTGATGGCACCTAACAACAAGATGTAGATACAGAAACAAACACAATTATTTTGTTACAGAAGAGCCTTGGCCAAAGGATGGTGGATGGCTTGTGAACTACAGGAAGTGGCCTCTGCCCTTGGCTTCCAAAAGATCATCTAAACTCTTGGAATGTCGTACTGTTTCACAGGGGCAGAAATCAGAATGGCCAACAAACATATGAGAAAATGTTCCCAATCTTTAGCCATAGAGAAATGCAAATTAAAACAACAATGAGGTACCACCTAACACCCTCAAAGGTAGCCCAATTCAAAAATCAGAAAGCAACAAGTGTTGGAGGG
>NW_022111369.1:69205955-69225231 GCF_000313985.2 Echinops telfairi | reverse complement strand
TACAAATGTGCTTGACACAACTGATGTATGTATGGATTGTGATAAGACTTGTATGAGCCCCTAATAAAACAATTTTTAAAAAAAGAATATCTTTGTTTTCTTGGTTCTCTTGGGTTGCCCTGCCTAGCCTAACAATATAATGTGTGGGGAGAGTTGGGCATCCCAAAAGCACCAGCAATATGATTTCATGTGGGGGCATAGTTGCCCTGGAGCTGAGCTCAACTATTTAGGTTACTAATCAGTAAGCCATGCCTGTATAATGGAGCTCCAATAGAAACTCTGAACACTAAAGTTCTGCTGAAAATCACTGGCTGGCTCTATCTAATTTTACTGCTTCGCTTTAATCTTATGAAAAGTTAAGACTGGACTAACTACAAAAGGGCAGCTCAAGGTTCATATTAGGTAATTTCAAGGCCTCTGCCCTACACGTGTTTTCTTTTGGCTAATTTTAATCTGCACCCTTTAGCAATAGTAAAAAAATTGTAAATTTTGTAATTATAAAATTTTCTATAAGAAGTTTATAAACAGTGAGTTTTAGAGCTTTCGGGGAGTTCTATGAATTCTTCTAACACATTATTAAACCTAAGAGTGGCTCTAGAGACTCTCAAACTATCTCAATATAGTCATATTCTTTATGTTATATTGGCTTAAAAAGTCACTAATTAGAAGCTGAAGGATGCAAAACAGTAAAAATGACTCACTAAAAAGAAGATGGAACATGACTGACATTTACAAAAGAGAAAGCCTTTATTTCCAAAATAGAAAGGCCCAAGGCAACTTTTTCTCCTTATCGTCAATGGGATTTTTCAAACTCAAACAAAATTAAGTTTGAAAAATCAATTGTTTCGAGCGACATAAAGTCTACATTATAGATTATTTTAAAAGAATGTGAAAATGAGTGATTAAGATCATTAAAAGTTGGATTCTTTTTTAAAAGACTTCCTTAAATATTTTTAGTGATATACTTTTCTTTTGTTTAGCAATATTGAAACAAAAATGAGTCATCTTTAGCCTTCCAACCCATAGAAAACTTGGATCAAGAGAATTTTTATGACACACTAAGTTTCCCCATTAAAATATCTAAAACATTTTCATTAAACCAAAATGTCTTGGTTTGATTGAAAGAATATGGCCTCTAAAGCAGGTGGATCCTGGATCCGTTTTTAAAAACCTGTTTTGAGTAGTAATTCCTACCTTATAGGTGCTCAAAAATAAATAATATTCATACACAAAGTGCCTAATACCTTTAATAAAACCATTCTGAAGAGAGTTCTGTCTATAAGAATAAAACAGCTTCTATAAACTACATGTAAGGAGCCCTGGTGGCACAGAGGTTACCTGTTGGACTGCACAGTCGGCAGTCTTAAACCACCAGCCACACCCTCCCTGGGAGAAAGACAAGACTTTCTACTCCGTTATAGAGTTACTGTGTGGCTTTTGATCTGTTGGGCAGGGATTTGAACTTGGAAGGATTGATCCAGGTTTCCTCCTGGGACCCATTCCCATGCGTAGGTTGAACACAGTTCACTCGAAAGGGGGACCGAACAACCCATGGGTTACAGTCCACAGTGGAAGTATATTTGCATACCTACAGAGAGCTCAGAGTGCTGTGCCACTGGACAAACTGATGCTCCCAGTGTAATCGCCCAGGGGGGTAATTGACAATGTTTTACTTTTTTGTTTCTATGGGTTTTTGTTTTCCTGCCTTCAGTCTGCTTGTTTTTGTTTCTTTGTCTTATTTTTGTTTGTCTTTTGTTGCCTGCTAGTTGGCTAGCTGCTATTGTTCAGGTAGTTTGTCTTATGGGGCTGTGAATTTGTCATAACACAACCACTAAAGTAAACTTGAGTCATGCATATTCCATATCCCAGGAACAAGCAGGTGGATTCTGGGCCCCAAATTAACTCGAGCCCCAATCCAAGAACAGTTAGTTCTGATAACATGGCCCTGCTAACCTTAGTGAAATGGTCACTGAAGATATGGGCGCTACAGCAAAGTGTTGTGAAGAAAACATGCCGCCTGGCTATCAATCTGAATAGTGCCTGGAGTCTTAAAGACTTGTATTTGAACAAGCAGCCATCTAAGAAAGGAGTCAAATAAGTCCATATGGAAGAAGCACACCAGCTAGTGTGATCCACCGATAACAGCAACAAAATTCAAATATGACAAAGTGAAAAGTATCAGAGCCTAAATTACGAACACCCAATTTATAGAAGGCTATGGAGGACAGTAGGAGCCCCGAAACCACCTGTAGAGTATCTAGTAGATTAAGCTGCTGGGATTTCCCCTCTGACCAAAGGCAAGGGTCTCAAGCAGCTTTACTATCAGATAGAGATCATTGTAATCATAATTATACTGGAACAAACTTGATATTTTGTCAGTTGACCTCCCTTATGACCCAGCCTGAAATTGTTCCAGATGCAAATATTTCTAGCTTGTTCCGTGATAAAAATATCTTCCCTGGCCTTTTAAATGTTGATGGTGGTCTTTTCTTTCTTGCTAATTATTTGTATTTTTATCTTTGAATCATTATTATTTTATCCATATCACGATTTTGTTTCTGTTTTCTATTATTTCTGTTGGGTTTCCCAGTTTGTGAAGCACAGAAGTAGCAGATGCATAGAGATAAGGTCTGAGGAAAGGATTTATAGGGGAGTTAGGGGTGGGGGTGAGAGACAGAGAGGGTGAGGGGGTTGGGGAAGCGAATAATGTATGTTGGAAGGGGGAGGGAGCACTAAAACTGATGGTGATTACACAACTCATTTTAAAAGTGATTTAACCATGAAACAAAATAATGATATTCTAAAGTTGATTATGGTAATGATTGTACATCTCTTATTACAATTGAACTACTGAATTGTGTGATATATGGATGAAGTGCCAATAAACTTTAAAAAAGAAGAGTTAGTGTGTCGGAAACCCACAAGGGCAGTTCTACCCTGTAATATAGGGTTGCTATAAGTCAGAATCAACGCTAACAGTGAGATTGAGTTTTTTGAGCTTATTACCTAAATGTGGTACAAAAATAATAGCTTTATCCTTACTTCCTGATTCAGTGCCATCAGCACAAAGCACAATATAGTCTGAAGACATACGCAGGGTGGCCATATGTCCAGGATTGCCAAAGACAATAGTAGTTTATACCTAAACATTTTCTTGCACCTCAAAAGTATCCTAGTTTAGATGACAAATTATATAATCACCCAAGCTATAAAAACTATTGAGATATTTAAATATATACTAAAATAATTCTATATATATATATATATATATAATTCTCCGTGCTTCCATTATTAAAACTGTGTACATATCCCACCACACTTATCATTTCAAGTCTAGCAATCATGTCTAATTAATTTTTGTTAACAGTGCCTAATGCAAAACCTGGTATTGAATGACTACTAGGCAAATAAGTAATTAGTTAAACAACTGAGTATGAGCATTTGTTTCTATAAGAAATAGACCTAAATTATTCTGGATTTTTCCCTCAAAATTTTCTATTTCAATAAAGCTCAAAAATATATGATCCGGTTTTATTAGTGTTCTGATAAGTAACTCATTTATTAGCCTTTCTCCTTTATTTTCTCCTTCTTCCATGCTGCCACAGTAGGAGTTAAACAAAAATCAAGAGTTGGGATCAAATTATATGTAAAACATGGAAATGATAGAAAAGAGCCTGTGGGCTTCTGAGGCTCTGGAGAGATTTAGGTTTACTCTGCTTTCTTCACAAAACACAGCAGGGATATAAAGAAAGGCTGAATTATGGAATTATATGACATGTGAATTATATGCCAATAAAACTGTTCAAAAATTTCTCTGAAGATTTAATATAAATACTTACCTACATATTTTATCTGTTTTTTAGAAGTAGGATCATTTCTCATCTCTTCACCTACTTCCATATTTTGGTCTGAATTTCTTTGTGACTTGTGTTGGGCAGCAAGCAACTTATTTATATTTTTATCATTAGGTTGTTCCCTTTCAAGCTGTTCTTCAACTACATTGGCTTTGACTTTTCTTTTCGGTTGCTTTATAGTCCTTTTATTTCCAGATGACTTTGCTGTATTCTCAGAAAACACTGCATCTTGTGTAGACTTACAATTATACTCCATTTCATCTGCTGAAGAACACAATGGTTCCAATTTCTTTCCTTTAGAGGGTAGAGTGTCCTTTACTGGGTGAGCTTTATCATTTGTCAATGTCTCAACTTCTACATGGTGAAGTAGTCCTCTTGATTTCCTTCCTTGGGGGACTACGATGCTCTCAACAGGGGATACTGCTCGTATCAGGTTTACCTTTCCAGGTATCTTAATCCAAGATTGACTGGCCAAACTTTTCTCTGATTCATCAATTATAAATTCATCTCCCAACAAGTTCACATCATTTGGAGAAGAAGAATGTAGTGGTGCATGCCTAACAACAGAACTAAAAAGAGTATATGACAATAAATAAATAGCTTGCCCCCTAAAAAGGCAGCAACTTTTACCTGTTTAATGAAGGCACTAAATATTAATCTACATAGAAATGACAACATTCTACATAGCATATGAAGAGCAGTTCAAATATCTTCTCAGTTTTCCATTACTCTTAAAACTCCTTCCTTCCTTTGCATTTTTATAACATCTGGTCACCTATTTATAGGCATTATTGGGATCATAGGAGCCTTGGTGGTATCATGGATTATATCCACTGGGGTGCTAACCATAGGATTAGCAATTCAAAATCAGCAGTCTAATTCTGCTCCTGTAAAGATTTAGCCTTGGAAACCCACAGGGGCAGTTCTATTGGGTTGCAACAAGTCAGAATTGACTTAAAGGTAATGAGTTACTGTTGTTAATAGGATCGCAGAATTTTAAAGCTGGAAAGAAGTCTGTAGTTGTATGAGGCTGAGTCAATCCCAATTCATAGCAACCCTATAGGACAGAGAATTTCCCAAGATGAAATTAAAAAAAAAATTCGTTGTGCATTGAATGACGTTTGTTTCAGTAGCAGTTTATCAGTTTTACAATCAACAATTCATACCTTAAGATGAAGATTTTATGGGAATAGATCACCAGGGTTTCCCCCATCCTCACCCCCACCTGTGGCTGGTAGGTCGGAACTTCCAACCTTTTGGATAGCGGCAAAGTACCACTGCATCACCTGGGCTCCTTGAAGGAAGTCCGGATAACTCATACTTGATTGCCCTCACTTATTATTTACTAGCATAAAAAAATAGTCAAACTGCTAAAATTGGTCCATTTGCTTTACTACTTATTTGCAATACATACTAGTTCTCCGTAATTAAAGAAAATGAAGACTTCCCAAATTCCAGTCAACCTAATTCAATGCAATGGCTTCTCTTCTACTTCAATAAAAGGACTTCCTCTTAATCAGTTATTCAAATAAAAAATACCTTAGAATATACCCTTGATGCTATTAAAGTTCAAATCAAGGAAAGATAGCCCTTGTTATCTTCATGTGTCTAAATAGAGCTGCACTCTAGTGTTTACCATGGCAAACCTTGAGAATGCCAGGCCTTTCTTTCAAGGTGCCCCAGGTGAACTCCAACCTCCAACCATTCAGGCATGTCAACTTCTTACACCACCTACAATCTGTCAAAGGTAATTTTGGGGATGAGTCTCAGAAGAAACTATATGCTCTTTACTAATCAGGTAAAATTTCACCATCAACTCAGCTGCCATATTAGTGACCCATTAAAAGATCAATGTTAACAGTAGTATTAACAAACCTTTGATATTGATCAGAGAATTTGAAGAAAAAAGTCTCAAAATACAGTTTAAGTAACTTACCTAGATTCAGTTTTCCTCTTTACGCTTTCTAAAAACAATGCTGAAAAACTTTTTCTAGCTTGTGATTGCATTTCATAGTCTGAAGCTTGTGTTCTTTTCTGAGATGTCCCTGATGACTTTCTCCGTGGCCCTTCTGAAACTTTATCCTCTATTTCTATGTTCTTCGAAATATTGTCGTCTTCGAAGTTTAACCTATATATTGAAAGGTTAAAAGGAAGTTAAGTTGAATGCATTCACAAAGCTTACTAAATCCTGAGTCTTTCTAAACTTCCTTAAGGTAACAATGTAGAGACCACTTGTGTAATTTACTAATTTATAAACTGACATGAAATATATGAGGTAAAATGCTCAAGAAAAACTATTTGTCAAAGAAATAAATAAAAGAGCTGTTAAAAGTATACTCCCCCAAAAACAGATAGCTTAGAGTACTGATTTTCAAACATTTACTGTGCCATTTGCAACATCTAGAGCAGTGGTTCTCAACCTGTGGGTCGTGACCCCTTTGGAGGTCAAACGAACATATTTCCGATGGCCTTAGCGACTGAGACACCGCTCCTCTATCCATCTCCAGACGGGTCTGCCCACATGCGGATATACCGACATATGAGTACCGGGCGTGAAGACTGTTACCCATGCTACACCATACTTCCAAGACAAAATTTCATTTATTTGTCATTAGAAATAAATATTTCGCAATATACAATTACATATTTTTTGTGATTTATCACTATGCTTTAATTATGGTCAATTTATAACAATGAAAATACATATCCTGCATATTAGATATTTACATTACGATTCATAGTAGCAAAATCACAGTTATAAAATAACAACGAAAATAATTTTATGGTTGGGGGTCACCACAACATGAGAAACTGTATGAAAGGTTCGCGATATTAGGAGGGTTGAGAACCACTGATCTAGAGAATGAATGAGTCAAAATTGACTTTAGAGTATTGAATTTGGTTTGGGGAAAGAATCTTATTAAAAAGCAGATTCTGAATCAGAAAGTCTAGGATTGAAGTTTGAGATTAAACATATCTATCAAGTCCCAGATATCACCATTGCTCTTAATCCTTAATTGCAGGCTTTTGTTTTGAATAGCAAATTCTTAGAGCAGGCTTACTGGCTCCAGGAATTGTACAAGAATATAAGCAGGAAGTATACTCATTTCAGTGAAGTTTCCCAAAATGAAGAATCTTGAAAGTCTACTTTGGTTTTTGCAGATTGAAAGAGAAAATCCCAAGAAACGGACCTATACATACCAGTTAACCACAACTCACACCCAACAATATTTATGCCTTACTCCTCTAGAAAGAACTCGATACCAACTGTGCAATTACAAATAACATACGTACTTTTTCTTAGAAAATTATTTCAAGCTCATTAGAAAGAAAACACATTTTGCTATAATCTATACAAAATTTACCTCCAAACTTCTTTAGTGCTCTTTACAGCCTTATTAAATATGAATTGAATATACACTAAGTATATCCTATAGTTTTCTCATAATTTCCCCCCAAGGATACAAAATAATTTAGTATTTGATAAAGTTAGCATTTGAAATCAGCAAGAAAAATTGACTCAGTTTTACTGAGTTATATAACACCTGTATAGCCACTGTGAAGAAAAAAATTTGATTCCTTACACAAAACATGAATATTAACAAGTAAATAGGAAAGACAGATATCAACAGAGACAAACAGAAAAAGAGAAATATTCTAGGAAAATACAGGTGACTAGTTTAATCTCAGGGTGGGGAATGCATTTCAAACAGGATACCTAAATTGAAAGTAATTGAAGAAACTGATGAATTTGACTACATAAAAATTTTACATGCTCTTAATGGGAAAAAAAAATCACAAATTTACTGAGGATTCTCAAAGAAAATACATACATACTAGAAGTCCGAGCAATGCTTAAATGTGGTACCATTTCTCATCTATCAAATGGAGTTCAGAGAATGCTTATACCAGTGTGTGGGTGATGCAGAACAAACATTATGATTAACTGCAGAGCCGTTTGGAAAAATGCATCAAAATTGAAATTTGTGTATTCTTGCACCTGCAATCCATTTCTAGTAGATAAAATTTTAGAAATAAAATGCTTTCCTAGGATATTGATAAGAGTAATGATCCAAATCTGAAGGCGTGAAGGGTGTCAGGTGAAAATTGTTTTGCTCCAGAGTGCAGAAGGCTAGGGGTGATGATGGAAGCCCAAAATACATCTGCAGGATCTACACAGGGAATAGAAATGAGCCTCTAGTGCTTCCGCTGCGACCTGGAGTGAGGGATGGGAATAACCTGGCTGTCAGAGTATTGTAGAGATATGAATGTAGATTAAAACAAACAAAAAATCTGAAGTGAAGGGTTAACACCTTGTCATGATCTTTGTTTTTTACCTATTCACTCTTATTGAACATGGTTTAGGGGAAAATGTTAATGGTTGAAATTTAATCAATCACCTTTTACTGAAGAAATAGAGGATACTAAGAGTAATTTCTTATGTAAATTATTTGCATCATTAATTTCGAGTAAGATTAATTTTACTGCATACATGGTTATTGCTGGCATCTTTTAAAATTTTCTTGGCTACAGATTTTTTTTTTTTTTACTGAAAGTTTATTGCACACTGTTAATACTTTGATAATGATAAAAGTATACAAAACTAGATTGTGTTATGAGTTTTAAAATATTAATGAAAAATATTAATACATGACAAAAATTAGTAAAACTTATTTTTTTGAAAAAAGAGTACAAAAAGTTTTCATCAATTATCTGGGGTTGTTAAGATTTGGTTAAACGCATTACAGAATATCCTTAAAACGGAATATTAATAAACCATGAAAAAGGAATATAAATAAACCATGAAAAAGAAGTTATTTAAAGTCATTGGTATAGAAATATCTCCACTAACTGTAAGCATACATGCTTGTGAGAGTGCCTATGTGTGCATGCTCATCTGTAGAAACATACCTCAGCCCATACACAGAACAATGAACAGAATGAAGGTAAGATATTTCATTGGTATGATTCAATATTGTATAACCAAGTATTTGATGAATTGATGAAAGAATGTCTGAAATAATGCTTACTGTAATAATTACTCCCTGTGGGTAGTAAGTTTTGGGGTACTTATTACTAAATATGTAGCATAATGTGCCTTATCTTTATAGTCAGTCAGTAGGAAGAAAGAAAAATAAAAGTCTGGAAAACCCTATGGTGTGATTCTCATCTTTCATATGGGGTCGCTATAAGTTGGATGAAATTGACTTGACAGAATCCATCAAGATTTTCATTAAGTGAAAATTATGGTAATTTTAAAATGTTACCAATGACTCTCTTTTAGATACACAAAGAACAAGTCACCCTTAGAAGAATCATGAAAGAAATGCAGTAATTAGGATGTAAACATACTTGATTACATAATATTAAAAGTGAGAAAATAACGTATCTGGAGGAGGACCTCCTTGCACCCATTAAGATAGCCAAGAAGCATTTATTGGTACCCATTCTCTTCCAGGAACTGCACCAGCTGCTACCAAGTCAACTCCAAAGTATGGGGTTTCATGTGCATCAGAGTAAACTACACTCCAAAAATGTTTAACTACCAATTTTTCTTTAATCGTTATTTAATTAATTATTTAATTATTATTGTGAACTGGGTGAAAATTTACAGAGCATATCAGTTTTCCACTCAACAATTACACACATTTTGTTCCATGTAATTGTAATTCCTACAATGCAATATCACTTATTCCACTTCTTCCTTGTTTCCATTTCCTGATTCCCTAACTCTTCTGAACTTACTCTTTTGGGCAAATTTAACATTTTGATCCTAAATGGTTGATAATTCTGAAGTGTGCATTCCTGAATAGTGTTACTTTTCCCCTGATAAAGTGGTCTCCTGTTGAGCCACAGGGCTAAATTCAGTTCTAGACTTGAAGGGTAACTAAGAGTCATTCTTGTTCTACTAGTCTCCATCAGACCAGTAAACCTGGTTGTTTCCTAGGGTTTTGCATTTTACTCATTATTTTTCTCCCACTCTTCTAATACGAGCCCTATCAGAGCAGTTAGTAGAGCTAGCTGTCACCATCCAGTTCTGCTCTCTAATTATTTTAATGAGTCTTCAATTTTCATCACTCCTCTCCTCCAAATGGGGAGACCCTGTTATACTTTAGATGGCCACTCACAAGCTTAAGTTCTCTCTCCCCCATTGCTACTCACGAAACTAGACAAACTGCCTGACGTCAATTCCAACTTACTGCAAGAAACCCTATAGGACAGGACAGAACTGCTTCTGTGGGTTTCTGAGACTAAATCTTTAGAGGAGCGGAAAGCCTTGCCTTTCTCCTAAGGAGAAGCTGGTGGTTTAGAATTGCTAACCTAGAATGTTCATAACATCTTAATATTCCTTACTCCTTAAATTAAAAGCCTGACTTTAAAAATTAAAATGCCACCTTTAATATAAAACTAATTTTTTAAAGTAGGATTCATATTATTTAAAAATAAGGTTACCTTTTTTTGGTTTTAAGAGAACTTTTCTTACTTGAAGATAGCATATTAACTGAATTTTCAGAAGTATAAGTCTTTCTCCTTGGGGTTTTAGATGGATTAGCATTTTTTGATGAAGATATCTTTTCATCCAAAAGAACAAAAGATGAACCAATAGATAAGTAAAATTCTTCATCTGATTCACTGTGATGGTCATCTTGTTCTCCACCTGACACATGTTCCGAGTCATACGGATTTTCAAAACCAACACCATCATTTGTTGGAATTTTCTGGTAAACTTCATGAGTGTGAACTAGAAAAAAAAGCATATAAAGATAGGAGTTAAAAAAAAATTCATATTAAAATCAAACGTGCTTTAAAATATAACACTAATTTAACTAGATGTAAACTTAGAAAAGTGATAGGTCTTTAAGGTTAGAATAAAAGATCTGTAACTAAAATATGTAATTACTTTGAAAATTCAGATTTCTGAAATTAATGAAATGAGGTATGCATTTTGTCAAGCCACCTGAAGTTTTAAAATGGCATAAATCTTTAAACATAAAAATTTACAAGGTTACTGATGCATTTTTCATTATTTGAAAAAATATATATACTCTAGTCCCCAGAAAAGAACAAGATGTAAAAAAGAGGAAGCCCCTCAACAAGCTGGATTAACACAGTGACTACAACCACGGGCTCATAGATAAGAGCAACTAGAAGGATGGCACAGGGTTATTGGTGTTTCCTTCTGTTGTACACGGGCCACCGTGAGTTGGAACTGCAATGGCACTAGTAGCAAAAACAATATTCAGCTCAAGTAATGAAATGACCTAGAAAAATTATGATATTCTTTCTTTAGGCTAAATAATCACACATGTCTACATCTCACTGCTGCTAAGTCGATTCTAACTCATAGTGACCCTACATAAGGTTTCTGAGACTATAAATCTTTATAAGAGCAAACAACCTCATCTTTCTCCCATGGGGTTGCCCTTAACCTTAAAATATCAAAGAAATATAAACTAGCTCATAAGTATGCATACTGACTCATACCCTTGAAAAGCAAAGATTTTAAAAAGACGACACCAACAAAACGGTTCTGGAACAAGATGGCATAGACTCCGTTTTCCTCTAAATTGTATACCTTCAAATACAATTATGAACCCTGGAAGCTATGCATCAAGATAATTCTAACAGGACTCTGAAAACTAGAAGGAAGGCAGACTGGTTAAGACCCTCACAATGTGGTGAGTCCCATGGGTTTTCTTTTATTCTCCCATACCCTCCCATGAGAAGCCTTGAGTGATATAGTGATTAAAATATGCAGCTGCTAACTAAAGAGTTGACAATTCAAACCCACTAGATATTCCTCGGGGGAATAAGGGAGTCAGCATCGAAAAAATTACAGCCTTGGAATCTCTATGGGGAAATTCTACTCTGTCTTATGAAGTCACTATTCGTCATTATGAGATAATAACTGGTTTGGTATATGTATCTCTACATAATATATCCTATTTTTTACCCAGAAGGAGCCCCGGTGTGGCACTGTGGGTTCGATGGTTCAAACTCACTAGACAGTCTACCAGAGAAAGGTGAGACTATCTTCTACCACAAAGGTTTATAGTCTCAGAAACCCCATATAGGGTTACTTTGAGTCAGCATTGACTCAATGACAGTGAGTTTAGTGTGGTTTTTGCTTTATATCCAGAACCACTCCCCAATAAGCAAAGGAGAAAGAGACGGACACAAGAAAACTCTGAACTCTCGGACCAAACGATCTGGAGATGGAAACTCTATACTTAAGGTATCACCGCAAGTCCAAGCTCTCAAGGCAGTTCAACAAGTACACCATATCCCTGGGCCATTCATTCCGACCGTTCCTTCATAAATAGTATGGACTGGGAACAGCAATGAAAAAAGCCCATAGCCTAGCCTCTGGGCCCACCCAGGACCCTTGTGCTCCACAATCAAGGACAGCAGGCAAACCAAGAAACCAGCAGTAGTGATATCTTTGACCTTCCTACCCTCTGCTTCAGTGGCCAAGATGACATTTGATCCACTGGCAGTAGCAATATTCCAGACAATCCACCAGCAAACAAGCTGATCATTATCAGAATGCCTGTATTATTCTGTTCACAACCACTTAGTAGCAGCAGGAGACCTAATCCCTGCAGCTTCTGACCCTAACTTCTGCGAAAGGTGACCAAGAACATCAGGCAGCCCAGGAAAGCACTTTCCAATCAATCCAGCTGGCAGCTGTAAGAATAGAGATGGCATCTCAAGAGCACCAAAAATTGAAAAGATCAAAAAGCTATTATGAGGACTGTCAGTGGAATTAAAACCTACAAAAGAAAGCCAGAATCTATACATTAAATAAAGAGAGAAACTGTCTGATAAGATTTAATAAAAGAGTTACCTAACATAATAACCAGAATGTCCATGCTACAACATCAATCATTCCTTATACCATAACAAAAAATGCTCTAGGTCCAGACATGCACAAATTCCTGATCCAGCTACAAGTGCAGTCCCCACCAGAGGCCCACAGTGGCACACCCTGCCAGGCTGGCCTGCTGTATCCAGTGGATACAGCCCTCAGGTTTCATTCAGTAGGTTCCTATGAGCTTAATAGGCTTTTATAGAAGTTGTTCAAAATGAGAGACTGTACAGCGACTACATCCAATTATATAACATCCCATTTCATATGGAGTGAACTATGTATGAAATATAAATGACAAAAAGATTTTAAAAAGCAAATTCAGGTAGTCAATAAACTTATAAAAAGGTGTTCAAACTAAAATGGCAGAATAGATAACTTCATAACTCCCAGACTAGCAAATATCTAGAATAGTATATGTTCAGCAGCCTGAAAGGTACACTCAAACACTACTAGTGATACAGAAAATTCCAATGGCTTCTTCTAAAGTGAACACACATGTATGCATTTATATTTCTTCTTATTCATGAATACCAAGCAAGATGATGGGAGTATTAACTAGCTTTCTCTTTTAAATCTTTGTAGCCACAGATGAAATACTTTTATAATTTTAAAATGTAAATGAAGACAACTTTTAGAAAGTAGCAGCACATATAATTGAGGAAAGAAAAAGAGTAATGAAAGAAAAAAAAGGGGCACTGGACATGGACTTGAAAGAGAATCAAAATCATCTTCATCCACTTCATAATTCTGTAGACTAACCCTGAACTTGTCACTCCATTGATTTGCAATTCTAATCTTCTAAAGGTATCTAGGCAAATAACATCCATGGGGATGCTAACAAACCTGATTTGCTAACATCTTTATTTGGTTCCTTTATTTGAAAACTGTCTTCTTTCTTCCTTGAAGAAACTGGAAGTGATTCTGGATGTGATTTCTGGCACTGAACACAGGAAAATTACACATTAGATCTACTTTAGTAAAATGATCAATTGTTACTATATACAATTGTTTTAAAAATGGGGAGAGAGGGGAGTATAGGATTTAAAAACTACAATCTAGTTTGCAATGCTAAAAACTGAAATGACTACTTTTGAAAACAATTTGGCACTATCAAGCTGAAATGACATATAATACATTTCTAATGACAAAACAATATAGTTCTATAAAGCAAAAAACTATTCACTAATACTGAATAAATTATTGAGGTTACAGAATATCATAAATACAAGGGTGAAAATTAGTAAACCACAGGAGTACATGTAAATGATTACTGACCAAAACAAAAAATGCCCAATTGCTAAAATATAGAGTAATCCCATTTATATAAAACACAAAATAGATTATAAAGAGATATAAAACAAAAGGGATTCATTCTATGCACAAAACCGGGCTGATCAAAGGGCATTATTTCAGAGATAGTTATTGATCAACATCTGGAGCTTGGCTTTCAGAGTATAACCTCCATAGCAATCAGCAAGTTTATGTCTCCTATGTCAAATTGTCTATATTGTTTGTATAAGCAATGTGAATTATAGTGAATACCTCCTTTCCTTCTAGGGGCCTGGAATTTTGGCAGCAGAAGATATCTAAGTCATTCAGCCCATTGCCGTCAAGTTGATTCCAACTCCTAACAACCCTATACAGGGCTTTCCAAGATTATAAACGTTTAAGGGATGAGAATAGGCTCATGTTTCTCTGGTGAAGTGGCTGGTGGTTAGCACTAATCATGTGGTTAGCATTCCAATGCTTGCCCAACAGCTCCTTCAGGGTTCCTTGCCTAAATGTTCAGCCCTCAATAAAAATGAAGTGAGTCTCAAATGGGCAGGAATGATAACACAGGATAATGCATTTCATTGCTAGAGGTAATTGAGTGTATTGTGTGGCCCCTTTGGGGAAGAACATAACGAACCTGTACATGGATTCCTCCAAACTTTGCCTGATGTGTCTTTTTCCATTACCAATTTGGCTGTGTATGCTGACTGTGTGGCCATTATAAATCTCAGCAAGGAGTCAACTATGCTGAATCGTATGGTTCTTACTAGTGAAGCACATTAAGCACACAGATGGTGGTAGGATTTCTGATATATGAGGGGTGAGAATTGTTAACAAATATCAGCACACTTATGTGACGAAAATACAAAGTACAGGTTAAAAATGATGAACATGAAATTCAAGAGTCGTTACCTCTACAAAAAGGGAAAGGAAGAAAAAGAATCAGAAAGGGACACACAGATGATTCAAGGGTATTGGTTATTTTTACACTGAGCATTAACAGTGCGAGTTATGTGTTGAGCTTCTAAGTGCAAGGTCAGCAAGTGAAAATCACCAGCTGCTCCTCAGGAGAAAAATGAGCCTTTCTACTCCCATAAAGGCTTACAGTGTCAGAAACCTGCAGAGGCAGATCTACTCTGTCCTATAAGGTTACTGAGCCAGAAGAAACTCCACGGCAGTGGGTTTGATTTTCAGAATGAGTTCAAAGATGCTTATATAAGTTATTTTAATACCTTACAAGCACTATATAGTTTCTTTTGTAAATTTAAAGTAGGTCAAGACAAATTTTTAAAATTCAGAAAGACAAAATCACATTTAGACAGAAAGTGGGAAGAAAAATTGACAAACCATTTTGTAGGGAAATTTGACAATATTTAATAATTTAATTTCAAACTGTGCATATTCTATAATAATTCCATTTATAACATAAACATAAACAAAGATGCGCATTATATCACTGTTTATGATAATGAAACAACAACCTGAAAATTTACCAAGAAAATTAAATAATGGGTTTACAATTAATATAAACAATTAGAAATCACTCAGTATATAAACTTTGGAATTCAATTCCATAAAGACACAAAGGCAGGTTTTCATTTACTTACTATCTCTCTTGAAACTTCATTAGCTTAAGAGGTTTTAACATGTGTAAGCTCAAAGAACATGAACAGAACAGACAGTTCATCAAAAAGAGCATCCAGACAACTAGCAAACATATGAAGACATGCTCACCACCATTAGTCATCAGAGAGAAGCAAATTAAAACCAAAATGAGATTCCATTTCATCCCTGTGAAAGGGCAATGATCAAAGTAATAGAAAACAACAAATGTTCATGAGACTGTCGGGAAATTGAAACTCTTATACACTGCTAGTGGAACTGTAAAACTGTATTACCATTATGGAATGGTATGGTGCTTCCTCAAAATGCCACCAATAAAACTACCTTATGATCCAACAATCTCACTCCTAGGTGTACAGCCTAGATATAGAAGAGCAGTGACATGAACAGACATGTGAACACATGCCTATTACAGCATTATTCGAAATAACAAACAGAAACAATATAAATGTAAATCAAAAGTTGAATATATAACAAAGTGTGGTATACACATCCAAACTCAAAACTCATTGCCACCGAGTCGATTCCAACTCAGAGCATCCCTATAAGACAAAGCTGAGCTGCTCCTGCAGGTTTCACACACTGTACTTCTTTACAGAATAGAAAGCCTCCTTTCTCCCATGGAGTGCCTGGTGATTCCAAACTGTTGACCTTACAGTTTGCAGCTTAGCGTATAACCACTATGCCACCAACACTCCTTTGGTACATACATACAATGGAATATGAACAGTGATGAATCTGTGAAACCTCTCTGAATGAACCTGGAGATATATGCTGAGTGAAATAAGTCAGTCACAAAGTGACAAATATTGCATGGTCTCACTTTTATAAAAAGTCAAGAAAAAGTATACATATTGACAGCAATGTTTTTTTATCATTAAGAGGTAGTAAACACTTGGGGGGTTTTTTATGATGGGAAAGGCAATTCCAGTATGCATGAAGCTTGCACAACTTAAGGTAAATGAAGACACTAAGAAACAGAACAGAATAAGGGGCAATTTGGTAAATGTTTTAATATACAATTTTACAGCAACAACCACAAATCAAAAAAATAAGTAGAAACATATGCACATATGTATACAGGAAAATACACAATGAATACATGGGTATGCAGGTATAGGTGTATCTGTAGGCTTATGTACATAAATGCATGTGTGTGCTGCATTAACCACATATGGGACAGTTAGGTAACCAAACATCTTATGGGACTGGTTTAGTTGATTTGAAGGCTTAGAACCATAAAGAAACATGTAGGATAGCTCAGCCAATTGGCATAACATATACATCATAGTTCATAAAGATAATGTTCTACAGCCTAGTTTAGTGAATAGTGAATAGGGTCTTAACAGCATGCACATGGCCATCTATCTGTATCTACTTACATGAAATAAAGGAAAATGGAGGAAATCAAAAGCTCAAATAAGAGACCTGTGACAATCTGACAATTGTTATGTTTGATCACATTGATTACATAATTTGATCCATGATTATGTAATTATCCTCCATGCTTGTGATTTACTGTACGGCAAATTTCCATGGAGGTGTAGTCTGTATCAGTACAAAGAAATGCTCTGTCAAAGGTCTTTCAATTCTGCTCATCATGCTCTAACCTCTGGTTCTTAGGACATTAGCTAGCAGCCTGACACTGAATCTGCAGATTTGGGAATTCATCAGCTTCTTCAGCTTGCCACCTGACTTGCTGTTTTGGAGGTTCTGCAGTCCCAGAAACCACTGGAGTCAAGAGAAGTCATTTAGCCTGAAAAAACCTGACTCACAGATGTGGGACTTGGCAGTCTCCACAACTGAATAAGCCATCTCTCTGAAGCAAACCTCTGCCTCTCTCTCTCTTTCTCAATATATAGACAGATAAAATTAAATATGATTCAGTTTTGTTCTTGTAGTGAACTCAGCCTAAGATGGTATCATTTTAGGAAAAAGCAGAAGATAATCATGTTATAAGCTGAAACACAGGAAACATCAAACCAATTTTTTCACAAATACCTCCAAACTTTATAGAAGTATACAATTCAATGTAACAAATTATCCCTTTTAAGAATTACAGATCACTAAAATATACCTCACTATATTATGTGTCGCTTTTAACACTAAAATATTAAACCTACTAGTTCCTCTCTTTGACTCACCTCTCTGTTCGTTGATTGAAGACAACTGTCTTTTTTTTTGGGTGTTGAATGAGAAGTCGATTTAATAGAATCTGCGCTAAAATCACTGGCAAGACCTAAAAGAATGAAATTTTTTTTAATGAAATATGGTGTGATATTTATTGGCTATAATTAAAAGCCCCATGTTCCAGGTGAGATGTCTTTTCTTTCTTCTGACACATTTAGATTAAACAAAGTACAGATCAATTCAATGTCCCTGGAGGCCTCCAGAAGTGGGGGAAGGACAAGTGTCCCTGGAGGCCTCCAGAAGTGGGGGAAGGACAAGTGTCCCTGGAGGCCTCCAGAAGTGGGGGAAGGACAAGTGTCCCTGGAGGCCTCCAGAAGTGGGGGAAGGACAAGTGTCCCTGGAGGCCTCCAGAAGTGGGAGAAGGACAAAATTTTCTAAAAGAAATGTGTGCCAGCTCTTCTTCCAGACTTTGTAAAAAAGCTGCACTTTCATCCTTACTTTCTAATGGTGACCACTTTTTCACCATTTTCTTAAAAAAAGAGTGCAAATCAAAATTATCTCAAATTACCTAGACTTCTGCACACTTATTTCCACTATATGACATATCTTCTCTTTTACATAATTATTTAAGGACTTTCAGACTAATTTAGTGAGAACTAAAATGGATGACATTCTGACCAGCATTATCCAAAGTATACTGGAAAGATATATAAAAGCACATGAACTATTACATATATTTTTCAAAATCTCCAGGAAAATATTTTACTTAAGTTTGAATACTAGAGTACATTTGTTGCATTTGACTACTGAACAATATGACAAATTTATATTTTTATCCATTTCAACCCTCCCACTCCATATAAAAATGAAGCCTTACTTTTTTCTTCAAAACAGTCTTGTAAGATTTCCAAAATATCCTGACCTTGTTCCACATTAATCTTAGGTGCCCTATGGGATGAAAAGAAGGAAAAATGCAACCTTTCATTTCCATAAGATACTTGTTAGTTATAATACTACTCATCTTAAAATGTGTTTTTTCTCCTACTATGAAACATTAATGTGCAATTATGTGAAGTAAACACAAGTACATGAGGATCTAATAGATCCCAAGTATGTGTAGTATGTCACTGACAATTTTTATAATAGTTCTTGATTGAATGGCCATATCTAGAATTGATTTAAATACTAGTGTATCTCAACAAAAACATTTTTAAACAAATCTAATTAATTCTGAAATTTTCCTTTTAAGAAACACTATAGTTGCAAGCATTAACTTTACTTTAAAATATACTCTTCCATACAAGTTCTCAAATTGCATTTTTAATTCAAGATCACTAATCTTAGCATCAGCTTATGAATTAGTATACTTTTTCCTGGTATTTTCTATTTTTTTAAAATCATTTTATTAGGGGCTCATACAACTCTTATCAAAATCCATACACACATCAATTGTGTAAAGCGCATTTGTACATTCATTGCCCTCATCATTCTCAAAACATTTTCTCTCCACTTAAACCCCTGGCAT
>NW_022111369.1:69181709-69204317 GCF_000313985.2 Echinops telfairi | reverse complement strand
TCAAGGGAAATAGAGGAAAGAGCTGGGAGGCAAAGGGCATTTATAGAGGTCTAGATAAAGACATGCACACATGCAAATATTTATAGTATACATTTTTAAATTAAATTATGAGATTAATTATAGAATCAAATGGAGTTGTAAGAAATACAAAAATCCCCTTTAGACTTTATCAAGTTCCAACTGTAACACTTGAAAAACTGTAGTACAATATCACAACTAAAAATCGACATTGATAAAATCACTAATCTTATTATTCAGACATCCCCTGTGTATGTAATTTTATACACCACCAGTGAAGACTGAAGAGTTTCATCATCAAAATCTTTCTGTTGCTTTTCTTATAACACCAACTCCTATTCTGCCTTCTTTCTCCAACCCACTCCTACTCTCGAATCTGCTCCATTTCTAAAATTGTCATTTGAAAATGTTAAATAAACAGAATCATATACTGTAATATTTTGCCTTGGCTTTTTTCACTAAGCATACTTCTCCAGAGATTCATATACTGTTGAACCATTCACAATGAAAGACACATGAACTTGAATCAGTAAAAAATTTTAATAGGCATTTGGCAAACTTTCCACTATAACAAGAAGCTACAGATAATACATAAATAAAGTGGCAATGGTTATGCTTCAAAAATAAGCAAAAAATCCAAATATTGCAGTTTGTTGATTCCTGATCTACAACGTTCCTATCTTTCTTGAGTATGAAAAGTCTTATGTACACGGGGCCCGGGAATGGGAATGGGAATAGTGGTACCAAAGGGGGGGTGGGGGGGGGAGACGGGAGGAAGGAGGTACCAGTTGCAACGAAAGGCACATAACCACACAACCCCCTCCAGGGGGAAGAACAACAGAAACTAGAGGGGAAGGGAGGCAATGGTCGGTGTGCGATATGAAAATAATAACAATCTATCAAGGGGCCACAGGGGGGTGGGGGAGCAACTGATGTATGGATTGTAGCAAAAGTTGTAAGAGCCCCCAAAAAAATCTTTCAAAAAGTCCTATACATCACTCAAGATTGAGCCATAAAGAAGCCACTCAACATACAATTTTTTTAATAGAAAGATCATAGAAATCATCTAATTTAAAATTTTCAGTGGACACATGCATGAAATTATCTGGGGCTTTGTAGAGATATACATGCTTGGATATTTCAGCCAAACCACTTACTGAGTCATAATTCTTCATTTTACAGAAGAGAAAACTGAAATCCATACAAGTTAAATGACATATCTTATATAAACCTAATACGAGAAACCCAGTGGATGATTATAAATTTGAGACTAGATACTACTACAAAACACCACACACACTCAGCTATGGACACTGTTGTTGTTGGTACCATTAAGTATTTTACGATGTATAATGACCCTGTGTGCAAAAGCGTCAAACACTGCCTGGTGCTGTACCATCTTCACAATCAGTGCCATTCTTGAGCCCATTTCTTTTATGCCACCATGTCAATCCATCTCAATAAATAAACTACACAAACATAAAGGGAATCTGGGTAACCTCAATTAAAATGGCACTGCAGTGTAAGCACTGGGCTACAAACCACAAAGATGGCAGTTCAAACCCCACCCCACCCCCAAGAAATCCAAGAACATAGAGAAGGCTGTCTGTTCCCATAATGATTTATGGTCTTGGAAACCCTACATAAGGTCACTGTGAGTTGAAAAGATCAAAGTAGATGTCATAAGACACTGATACAAAAAAGCTAAACAGTAAATTTCAAGGAAGAACTCTGAAAGTAGGCAAAGAAGAGTCTTATAATGAAAAATGCAGCAGCCTTAATCTAAGAACAATTAGTTCTTAAGGCATGGCCCTACTCGATATTTCCCCTCATGGTACTAAAGGAACAAGTCCAAGCTGCAATGAAGGCATTAGCCAAAAACAAGGCTCCAGAAATCGATGGAATGCCAAATGAAATGTCTCTGTAAGCTGATGAAGCACTGGAAACACTCACCTATGCCAAGAAATTTAGAAAGCAGCTACCCGGCCAACTGTGGTAATTACATAATTTCAGAAGATATAAATGTGTAGGGGGTGGAGTTTAGCCTGTCAATCAGGTCACAACCTGACGGTGCCTTCATGTGGGTGTGACTTTTTCATAAGGAGGGCTGTGGGAACCTCCCCACCTCCTCTCTGCTTCACCCCTCTGCTGGCTAGCCACTGGGAGATCTGCACCAGCCCTGTGATGCTTCCACCGTCAGTTGATCCACAAGACTTTTCACCCACCAGCCTGAGATCTCCCTGCATTTTGCATCATTGTTTGAGACTGCATGAGTCTGAACTATGGGTCGGAACTGGCACCAAACAACAATAACAAAATTTGTATGGTTCCACCAAATCATTCGGTGGAACTTACAAAGACATGGCTAGAAGAACTATACTAACAATTTTCACTTCAACACACTCCTCTAAGATGCACTATTTGTCTTACGTGTACAATCCAAGATTTCAAAAAGTCCTTAGCCTAATAGTCTCATATCTGCTTGGAATTCAGATAACAACTCTGTGTATACATGAATGCACTCATGTACACTCATGTGCACTGAGTTCACATACTATGGATGTAGTCTTCTAGAATCGCCTGTCAGTTTGTGGTACTGTAGTGACTTGCATGTTAACTATGATGCTGGAAACTAAGGTCACTTGTTTTCCAAATATCAACAAAAATATCTATGGTAGTCAGGTTTCTGCAGTTTTTAGACCAGTGGTTCTCAACCTTCCTAATCCTGCAACCCTTTAATATAGTTCCTCATGTTGTGGTGACCCCCAACCATAAAATTATTTTCGTTGCTACTTCCTAACTGTAATTTTGCTACTGTTATGAAACGGGTGACCCCTGTGAAAGGGTCATTTGACGCTCCCCAAAGGGGTCGTGACCCACAGGTTGAGAACTGCTGTTCTAGACTAAGATCAAGAAGAAACGTCTAGCGAATGAAAACTACCAATGAAAAACCTTATGGATAACAAGACACTGTCTGATATAGTGATGAATAGAAGGGACTCAAAATACAACAGGGAAGATCTGCCTCCTCTAAGCAGAGTCAACTTGAATTCATGGAGTAAAATCCTTGGGACTTTCATTTGCCAATATGACACAACTCAAAAAGTGAACTAACAGCAAACATCCCCTAGTAACTGGAACATGGTACACAAGACTCTTGCAGCCAAGAAATCAGATAATGCATTGCACTGAGCAAATCTGTTGCACAAGACCTATTCACAGTGCTGAAGAGCAAGGATGTTACTTTTAAGAATAAGTTACACCTGACCCAAGCATGATATATATTCAGTCCCTCATATGCATGTGAAAGTTTGATATTCAATAACGAATTCTATGGAGTTCTACTCTGTCCTATAAGATCACTTTCCGTCAGAATCAACACAATAGCATGGGTTAAGTATGACAGGTCTGCTTCCTCCAGACATACATAATACAAGTATTGGTTGCTTTGTTTATTTATCTATGTCTAAAATGTACTTTACCTTATTTTTTTTTAAATCATTTTATTGGGGGCTCATGCAACTCTTATCACAATCCATACATACATCAATTGTGTAAAGAACTTGTACATCCGTTGCCCTCATCATTCTCAAAACATTTGCTTTCCGCTTGCGCTCTTGGAATCAGCTCCTCATTTTTCATTTCCCCCCTCCCTCATGAACCCTTGATAATTTATAAATTGTTATTTTGTCATGTCTTACACTGTCTGACGTCTCCCTTCACCCACTTTTCTGTTGTCCATCTCCCAGGGAGGAGGTTATATGTAGATACTTCTAATTGGTTCCTCCTTTCTACCCCACCTTCCCTCCACCCTCCCGGTATCACCACTCTCACCACTGGTCGTGAGGGGTTCATCTGTCCTGGATTCCCTGTGCTTCCAATTCCTATCTGCACCACTGTATATCCTCTGGTCTAACCAGGTTTGTAAGGTAGAAATGGGATCATGATAGTGGCGGGGGAGGAAGCATTTAAGAACTAGAGGAAAGCTGTATGTTTCATCGATGCTACACTGCACCCTGAGTGACTCATCTCCTCCCCACTACCCCTTACTTTACCTTTTTCTTTAAGATTCTTATTCAAGGACCACCCCAAGATAAAGTATCACTTTAAAGCTTTCCTGAATATGAATATATATATAGACCCTATTTTAGCATCTTACATAGCCAATTATAATGCAAGTTAATACCTAATTATATATACTTCTTTATGACACAGAAGTTATTGTTTCATAGTACAAGTAATTTTCTGTTAATTATTACACAAATATACATCTACATCTTTGCAACAGGACTACAAGCTTCAGGTACACATTTCTATGCTCCATTGGATCTAATAAGATTCAAGACTCAATAAACATTTAGTAGTTGATGATATCTTTATTTTCAGAAGCATGCTACTCATTGTATTACTATTTAATATGTAACCATAAAACTTAACTTTACAGGTTTCACAACTAAAACCCAAGCCAAACCTAACTACTGTTAAGTTATTTCCCATGTATTACAGCAGGCTTTCGGTGGCTGGTTTTACAGAACTAGAAGGCCAGGGCTTTCTTAGGAGATTCTTCTGAGTGGGTATAACCACAAACCTTTTAGCTATCAGTCAAGCACTTAACCAGTTTGTCAAACTAAAAGAAAGCCTCAAAGCAATAATAATGCACATCTATAAATAATATGATCGTATACAATTCACCGCACTGAATGTGCTGCAGCTTTAAGTACAACAACCGAGTAGCTATTATTCACACATGGGCTGCAACAATGAGCTAAAACAATGAGTATGAATGAGGCTGGAGCAGGACCAGGACCAGGCAGTGTTCTATTGCACATAGATAGGACTGGGATAAGCTGGAACCGACTGGACAGCACCAAACAACAAAAACATCAGCATCTAATCAGAATTGATGCTGCCTTTTCCTGGGCCACCATGTTATCAGATGAATTTATTTTCCCACGGTCATTATCATCATTGCATTACTGCATGAAAATTTCTATTAATATAAAACAAACTATTTATAAAACAAAGACGACAGCTTTCTTCATTTCAAAATTTACTTTCTGATGACTGGAATAAATTCAATCTTGAAAGAATAGGTAGATAAATCACCTGGAAGGAAGGCAAAATCTTCTTCTGTAAGCATTTTTCAGATGATCCTGGAAGAAAAGTAAATAATAACTTGGTATTTTCATTTACAGTACATCCAAATTAAAGTTATCTTGAAAGTAATTTCTTCCCAAGATGGACATCCAGAAAATTTCAGTTCTTCATTTAGCAAGTATTTGCTAATCACCTACCATAAAGAAGAATTGTTCTGGATCTAGTAAAAGGAAACAATTTGCCGCATTTTTATTAGTTCCAAATCTTGACCTACACAGTATCTTCCCTTTATAAGATTTAGTCATCTCCACCACTGATTCCTCCTCTACCACTCCCTCATCATCTTCCAGCATCAAAATCTAAACTGCCTGGGCTTCTAGTAATTCACTTATTCATATCTATTCTTATCCCCTTTCCCTACAGCAAAATCCACTAAAATAATAGTAAATAAATAGAAAGTCATAAAACAACGAAAAAATAGTGCAGAAGGGAGCATCAATGAACTAATTTTACCAATTTTTGAAGTTTGAAAATATATAAAAGTGATCATTCATAAAACAAACAATATAAAAAGCAGACAAGGGTTATCATTACTTAGGTTAGATGGATAGTGACTGAAAAACACAGACTACCAGAAAGATGTTTAGTTGGGTTTTATTGACTATGACATTTTGGGGGTTGGGGGGAGGATGCAAAAGCAGATATGGGCTATAGTACAAAAGCTTTTAATTGATGGGAGAGCTGAGTAATTTTTTTTCTTCTGAAAAGAGGGCAGGCGACCAGATAAAATTGGGAACCTATAGACTCTGTAAAGGCATTTAAATGTACAGATTTTAACAAACTATGGATAGCATTGCAAAGAATAGGAATTTCAGAACATTTCAATGTGCTCATGTGGACCCTATACAGAGACCAAGAAGCAGACATTCAAACAGAACAAGGGAATATTGCATAGTTTAAAATCAGAAAAGGTATACATTAGAATTATATCCTGTCATCACTTATTCAATCTGGATGCTGAGCAAAAAATACAAGTAGGAATATGTGAAGAACTAAGCCTTAGAATTGAAAGAAGGTTCATTAACAACCTTCAATATGTAGATGTCACAACCCTGCTTGCTATTAACCCAAGAGAATTTAAAGTATTTACTGATAAAAATCAAAGACTACCACCTTCAATACAGAATGCAACTCAGTGTAAAGAAAACAGAACTCCTCACAAATGAACCAATAGACAACATCATGTTAATCAAGAAAAAGATTGACTTTATCATAGATATCATTGTACTTGGACACAATCGATGCTCATGGATACAGCTGTCAAGAAAACAAGTAACATATTACACGGGGCAAATCAGCTACACAAATCCTATTCAAAGTGGTAAAGAGCATAGACATCATTTTGAGGACTTAGATGCGCCTGGCCCGTGTCATGGTATTTTCAATTACCGCATGCGCATGTAAAACCGGACAATGAATAGGGGACATTGAAGAACACATGCATTTGAATTATGTTATTGCCAAAGAACATTCAAAGTATTGATTACTGCCAGAAGAATAAATAAATTTGTCTTAAGAGTAAATAGAGCCAGAATAATCCTTAGAAAGGAAGACTTTGTCATCTATTTTGGATAGCTTATCATGAGACTGGTCTCTGGAAAAGGACATCTTGCATGAAAATGTAAGGGGTCCTCAAAAATGAGGAATCTCTTCTACAAGATAGACCCACCATGACTGTAACAGTGAGCTCACATGTAACAATTGTGTTGATGACACAGACTGGGCAGTGTTTCATTATGTTGTACACAGTGTCACTGTTAAGTCAACAAACTCGATGTCACCTAACGATAAATTAGGATTAAGAGCAAGTTTTCAGAAATGAACATATTATTATAAATATCAAATATTTCATTAGTCTTGGTTTTACTGGGATCAATAGGCTATGGAGGAAATATAATAGGCTGTACTTCACATGTACGTGAAATAATATAGTGAAAATATACTGTTGGTTTTGAACCCATTTTATACTATCTCAGTCTCAACCCTTAACCCATATTATCTAGGGCAGTCTAGTTTCTTTCAGTGGGGAATGGTCTTTAGAACAAGTGAGTGGGTGAAGGGTTTAATCATTATTTTAGAGGTGCTGCTGACTCTCCAAGTGGCTAGTTAGGGAATAGCTACGTTTATCCATAGAAGGGTAAGCAAAAAAGTATTATGGCAAAATCACAGAAACTTTTATTAACTAAAGTATCAAGATGTGAAGCTATATTGTTTGTCATTGTATCTTCCCTCTAGGTCTTAGACTTCTGAAGGCAGTGTTTCCATCTCTCTTGTGACCCGAGAATACTTAGTTCTGGTGTGCATAAAGTCGCTATGGGTCTTAACTGACTTGATGACACCTCACAAAACATCCCTTCCATGAATAATTCTGTGTTAATTTACATTATGTCAAAACGGCAGTTTGGACATGCTACAGGACTTAAATCATGTTCCTTTTAAATGTTCTTTGCATTTGGGCAACAAGACAGAGCAACATCAGGGATATAGGGCAGATGAGGTAACGCTTCCCAATGAAATTCTAATACAGCACCCCTTGCTACTCTCAAAAATTAAACTGCAACCTGGGTTATGTATTGGGTTCATAACAGAAATGTCAGCAGTTCAAACCCACCAAGCTCCTTGAGAGAAAAATAAGGCTTGCTGCTCCTGTAAAGATTTACAGCACCTGAAGCTCACAGGGGCAGTTCTACTCTATATTATAGGGTGCACTATGAGTTGGAACTGATTCAATGGCAGTGAGTTTTTTGGACCTACTATGCCACCAGGAGCCCTTAAATAAATACTCAAGAACTATCATTCCTCAGTCAATTTTAAATTGAACTTCAGTTCTGTGTCCAGAGATCACCAATGACAACAGAAATTATATATCTCAATAGGGTTCTCAAGGTTGGCACTAAAGACATGTTAAGCTGTAAAATTGGCTGTCCTGTGAATTGTCAGATGTTTAGAAGCACGTCTGGCTTATATCCACTAGATGCCAGTAGCAGCCTCCCAAATGTGACAACTAAAATTTTCACCAGGCACTGTCAAATATTCACTTAGTAGAAAACCACTGGAGTTGGTTGTGTAAATAGGAACACTGGTGGCATAGTGGTTCCGCGTTGGGCTGGGATGATCAGCTGTTCGAAACCACCAGCAACTGGGCAGGGCTTTCTATTCCTGTAAAGAGCTACCGTCTCCTCTGTCCCACGGAGTGGCGATGAGCCTGCATGGGCTGGCCGGCAGAGTTTGGGTTTTGTTGTAAAAGTGATGCAAAGGCTGGGGCAATGTTTTGCGTTTTCTTCCAATTATCTTTCTGCAAGAATGGCTTTATTCTAATGGCATGTATATAATGTAATCAACGAGTGCTTTAATAAAATGGACCCACTAACATACACGTCTATCATTACATATGGAAGATCAATACTGCAAAGCCTGGCAAAGGGAGATACAGTAAAAAATACAAGTCGGTGAATATTAAAATACATTGTAAACAATAAGCAATGTCTCAAAAATGCTGAGGAAGTTCGGAAACGTAAAAACAAAGCTGAGTCCACACACACACACACACACACACACACACACACAGCCCGTTATCAGGCACAATTGCCTTCTTTGAACGAATGAAGGCTTGGCCCAAAGGTGCGCTGGGACAAGGCTCGACATTTGGAAAACAAATGAGAACGTCCGACTATGAAGAGAAAAATGTTACACAATCAAGACCCTGTAGCCGACTAGCACGTCTGTGCAAAAGCGCACATTTTAGGAGTTTCACTAGTTCGGCTATGGGCAGAGAAGTCTGTCTGTGGAGGACCGGGGACCGGAAGCATGCTAAGCAGAAAGCACAACATCCGCTGAGGAAAACGGAAGCAGACGGTCGAGGAAATCGAGAAGAAACAAGAAAAGTCAATAGCGCGGCTTCTGGCACACAATCACACCCGATTTCAAAATGTAAGTGGCTCTCCCAGGGAAATCTCCAGGAGGCCAAAGGTGCCGCTCAAAGTTCAGTCTCTCAGCCTTGGGCCCGGCCCCACTCACCAGACTCGAGGAAGCCATTGTCGGGGCCGGCTCCGCCCGCGAAAAGGATCTCCGAGGACGCTCGCCCCCGGCAGCGGCCCGACGTCTCGGGGTCCGCTAAGCGGGACTCTGCGGAACCTGACCGAAAGAAGGCGGGCGCGAGAGAGCTCCCCACCGGCCCCGGTACTTTTAACTCCCGCCCGCAGTTTCCTTCCCCCGACGCAGGCGCCGCGCGCGCGTCGGCATTTGAATATAAGCGGCACATGCGCAAACGGGCCCCGTCAGCCAATAGCGCGAGAAAACCGCTGTTGGTCCCGCCCCTTCGTCGCCCTCCCCTCGTCTTTCTCGTAGCCCCGCCCTCTCCCGCCCTGCTTCCTCTCTCGGCCCCGCCCAAACTGGGGCTAGACCGGTCTTTTATTTGGGAAGCAAGGGTTAGAAAACGGCTATCAAACAAAGGAAACTCCCTGCCATCCCGTCAAGGCTGGCTCGTAGCGACCGCCCCTTGGGTTTTTGAGACTGACTGATTACCGGGAGGAGAAAGCCCGGTCTTCCTCCCGGAGCTGCTGGTGGTTTGAACTGCAGAGCCTGTGAATCACAGCCCAGCGCATAACCACTACACTACCAGAGCTCCAGGCAGGAGCTGTTTCTGGATGTAAAACTTCTCCACAGTTGTGCTATGGAGTCGAAAGTTATATTTGGAAGGAGCAAAGGAAACAAATCCTTTGCGGTCCAATCAACAGAACTGAGTTTAAGGTTTCCACGGCTCCATCACTATATAAAAGGCCACTGCATTATTCTCCTACGGAGACAGCCCAATGGACACCACCAGGGCTCCCCTTTGAAGGGGATGCTGCTGTTGTTGATGTTAGGTGTCATCGATTCACTTCCGACCCATAGCGACTTAATGCACAACAAAACGAAGTCCTGCCCAGGCCTGTGCCATCCTCCCAATGGTTCCTATGATTAATCCTATTGTAGTCACTGTGTCAGGCAGCTCCTTTAAAGCCTTCTTCATTTTGTTGCCCCTGTCCATTACCAAACATGATGTCCTTCTCCAGGGACTAGTCTCTCCTGGCAACGTATCCAAAGTTTGTGAGATGAAGTCTCCCCATCCTTGCTTCTAAAGAGCACTCTACTTTTTCCATGACAGATCGGTTTGTCGTTGTAGCAGTCCACAGTACTTTCAATCTTCTACACCACAATCCAAGTTCCTCGATTCTTGAGTCTTATTCACTGTCCAACTCTCACATGCATATGAGGCAATTGAGAAAGATAGAAACTACAGAAGACATGTTAAAGAAAGGGATTCTCCTGCAGCTTTTCAGCCACCACTAAGCCCAGCTATTTTGAATATGGCCCAGCGACATTGATGATAATAATGGCTTTTATAAAAATATGTGGAGGATATTTTTTATACAAAGAATTGCCCAAAAATGGCCTATGTAAATATATATCATTTATGTGTGGTCTATTGAAACTAGTTCTATACAAGGATTCTGGAGACCTGCTTAGCCATTCACTAGATAGGTCATCAAGGGGAAATTGTAGCACCATTCTGGGTATACCCTTAATTATATAATAGAAGGCTATATAAGATATTCTGAAGATCTTTTCCTATCTGATGGTTATGTTAGTCCGTGAAACATTTTATGCTTTAATTTTAAAAATTAAGAGTTAATTTTAATCAGAAAATTGTTACCTATTGAAAACATCTTCATAACTGTAATGATGGTGCCGGACTGGGCAGTGTTTTGTTCATAAGGTTGCTATGAGTTGGAACCCACTCAATGGTACCTAACAACAATTGAATATATGCATTAGGGTTTTTTCATTTCAATGCTTAAATTACATGCTATCAGGGATACTATAGGTAAAATACTGATTGATGCAAGAAACATAGAAAAAGGATGGAAGGAATACACACTGTACACACACACAAAATATTCAACCATTGCATGAAGTACAAACTCAACAGCACCTAACAGCAATAATATCAAATGTTGAGATAGCCACATTGTTGATTCAATGTAGAATTCTCAATGTCCAGTCAAGAGATCCAGTTAGATTCCCAAACAATGGATGCCATCATCCATTTGTCCATGGAGGCTGGTGTGTTGTTATGAACAGGTTTCAATGGGGCTTCTAGATTAAAACAGACATGGGGGGAAAGCCTGGCAATCTGCTTTTGAACATCCTATGGATCACAATGGTCTAGTCTTCAACCAATCAAAGGGATGGCTCAGAACCAGGCCTCACTTCATTCAGTTATAAATGGAGGTCACCGTGAGTTGTATGATTCAAGACAACTACTACTGTAACATCACAGAGTGAGGCCCTTTTGAAGAGGTGAGAAAGCAGTTATGCTTGGCTCTGAAATCAGTCTTGCCTGGGTTTCATGCTTAACTCTGTTAACTATACCAGTATGGGCAAATTAATTAAAGTATTCCTTCACGCTCTTCTTGGAAAAATGAAAATTATATTAAAAGTGTTGAGCTGTTGGAACTAGGTCATTCCTGTTAAGATCTATCTAAATTGAATGCCTAGAAAATAGTAACAATATAATAAAGTTGTCAATATTATTGGAGACCTGGTGGCACTATGGGTTAAGTATTGAACTTGAACACAGTCAATAGTTTCAGGGGTCCTCAAACTTTTTAAACAGGGGACCAGTTCACTGTCCCTCAGACCCGTTGGTGGGCCGGATTATAATTTTTAAAAAAACTATGAACAAATTCCTATGCACACTGCATATATCTTATTTTGAAGTAAAAAAACAAACGGGGCAAAAACACCTGGTGGGCCAGATAAATGTCCTCGGTGGGCCGCATGTAGGCCACAGGCCGTAGTTTGATGATGCCTGGTTAAACCCATCAGCACAACAACTCCTCAGGAGAAAGCTGAGGTTGTCTGTTCTTCGCACAGAGCTTTACAGCTCTGTAGACCCTATGAAACCGTTCTATTCTGCACTATGAGATTTCTATGAGCCAGAATCAACCTGCTGGCAGCGGTGGTGATGGAGGACTGAGAATGCTATGGAGGTTTGTCATACAGACATTTTGCCAACCATTCTAACTTGGTAATATTCCATTTGGACTAGGTAATGATTTAATCTAACACTAATTGAGTGTATACTGCATGCCAAATTCTGTTGTATATTTTCATAAACAACTCATTTAATCCTTAGACCAGTTTTGTAGGGGAGACACTACTGTAATCATTATATTATAAACCTGAGACCTGAGGCACTGAGTTTAAGGAACTTTCCCCAAATCACATAGGTATCAGGTTGGAGAGCTGTACATAAACACAGGGCATTTGATCCCATAACTGTGATTTAATTTCTATTCTAACCTCTCAGTTAGAAACTTTACCAAGCACAATCAGATAGGTAACTTCCCACAAGTAAAATGATACCCACCTGCTTCCACTAACAAAATAAAATAGAAACTCAATGACCTTAAGAAACTCTAAATGCAATGAGTTGTACAGTGGAAGAATGGAGAGCAAAAAGGTGTTGGGAGGAAATTGAGCCGCACCCTTAGGAAAACAGAAAAGTTCAGAGGTTTCCCATTTCCCAGATACAGTTTTCCTGTCCTAGTACTTAACGCCACCACAGCTTTAGTAGACTGAATTTGCTAGGAGATCGGGGTGGAGATGGGAGAAGAGATTTATAAAATCCAGATTTATTTTTAACAGTCTGTCTCTCTGTCCTCTCTCTCTCTCTCTCTCTCTCTCTCTTATACACACACACACACACACACACACCAGAAAGATAAAAATCCCTACTGAGTGTCAAAGCAAGGCCAACAGCATTCGATTCTCTGAGCTCCTGGAAAAGGAGACTAAATCAAGAACTTTCCCTCACCACCAGACTAAAGGACACCAGATCTGTCAAGATCAAATACATAAATAAAATAAAGATGTGTCCTATGCAGTAGATATCCTTATACCTTGGTCATCAAAAAGTGAAGATAAAATTAAAATAATCCTTGCCTCCAGCTTTGGCAAGGAAGCACTTGAAATGCAATAAAATTTTTATAATTAAAAAAATCAAGTCTTTCTGAATTACTATGACAATTAATTAAACTTAAGTTTTTCTGTCATATATACTTACCGAAGTGTGTGTGTGAATTAATAATTAATTAAAACAAGGTTGCAGTATATAAAATTAATACCTATGGAAGTATTAGAGTAAACCAGAAAGCATCGCTGCTATGTTTCCAGTTCATACATGTACAAGTTGATCCCAAGTAAAGTATGTGTAAACATGGGTCTTTTACCAGTAGATGGTTTCAGACAAATGATCTCAGAATTATACCTGTCTTAGACACTTTAAAGCCAAATCAAACCAACTGTCATCGAATAGACTCAGACTTAGAGAGACAGTAGAGAGCAGAGTGGAGCGGCTCCCTCAAGTTTCCCAGCCTATAAATCTTGATGGGAGCTGAAAGCATCTTTCTCCTGTGGAGTGGCTGGTGGGTTTGAACTGCAGGCTTTGAGGTTAGCAGCCCAGTGTGTAACCCATTGCAACACCAAGGATCCACTTTTATTAGAGTGCCTTCAAATAAAATTATGCTTTTTACAAGGGAAAAATTTTTGTGAGGTCAGGACTAAGCAAATTTTAAACAAAACTCAAGTGAACATCTTCCCAAAACAATGAAGCTTTGCAACAAATTTGTAGCACTGCTGCCTGACATAAAACAACTTTTAGATGTATCAAGCATTTTAAGGGTGATCTCAGCAAGAAGCCAAGAGAGGGGAGACAATAAATCTCAACAAAGGAAGAAAATGTGGCTGAACTCCAGAAAGAGAAAGAAAGAAAAGTGAATTTAGGTTACTATATGATGTGGCATTTGCAATTCTAAGTGAAAATGTTGGTCTCAATAAGTTTTCAGCTGAATGAGTACCAAAAAGCATTGTGTGATGGTCAGCTAGCTCAAAGAGCTGATCTTTCTATCAGTTTTTGTAGGAAGATGGAAGCGAATGAAGGCATTTTACTGGTAACTAGGGACACAGACTTGGATTTCCCAATACAATCCAGAGAGTGACATTCGATCAAAATAGTGGCATGCAAGAGGATCTGTTGAGCCAGTTTGATACAGATACAGACAGAGAGGTCAACTAGAAGTTCATAGAGACTGGATTTTTGGAACTTCAAAAGGGGTAACTTTTTTGTTTCCTCTTAGGTATTTACTACTTACTGTTAATTGGATGAATGTTTGTACAACAGATCATCAGTTTTGCAGCCAGCGATCCAAAACATTTTCTTTCATGTTAGGTACCATTGAGTCAGCTCCAGCCCAATAGTGACCCTACCTATGCTCAACAGCAAAAACACTGAACTGAACCGATTACAAGAATCTAGGTATTGCCTCCTCCCTGGGGGAGGGACAGCAGAGAAGAAGGCAGGAGGGGGAGACGTCGGACAGTGTAACTTATGACAAAAGTATAATAAATTGTGAATTATGAAGGGTTCATGAGGGAGGGGGGTGGGAAAGGAGGGGGGAAATGAGCAACTGATATTAAGGGCTGAGGTGGAGGGCAAATGCTTTGAGAATGCTGAGGACAGCGAATGTACATATGTACTTGACACAATGGATGGATGTATGGATTGTGATGAGAATTGTACAAGCCCTCAATAAAATAATTTAAAAAACAAAACAAAACCAAAAAAAGCACTGAACTGTGCCATCACACAATTGTTTCTATGTCTGTGCCCATTGATGTACTTACTCACTGTGTCGATCCATCTCGCTGAGGTCCTTCCTCATTTTTGCTGCCCTTCCACTTTACCAAACATGATTTTCTTCTCCAATGACAGGTCTTTCCTGACATTATGTCTAAAGTATGGAAGAACGACGAGTCTTGCTGTGATACTTACATAATTCATGTCCACTTGATAAATAAGTATAGGGGTAGAGTCTGGTCTGTCAATCATTTCACAGCCTGATGATGCCTCCTTGTGTGCATGATCTTCTCGTGAGGATTCTGGAAACTTCCTCTCGTACTCCCTGGATGGCCACGCTCTCTGCTTCACTTTCCTGTGGAGGACACCTGAGCGAGCCATGTGATGGAGACCTGAGGAGACAGCCTTGTGATGCTTCCACTGCCATTGGATCCACAAGACTTTTCACCCATCGGCCTGTGATCTTCCTGCATTGCATTCAGCATCATTGCATGTGCTGTGTGAGTCTGAAGAGGAATTCATGGATTAGTAACGGGTATATGGGGTAATATTGGACATATGGACTTGATCTGGGTTGGGCTGTTTTCTCAAGACACAATTTCTCTTTGATGTAAAGTTCTCTTTTACACACATATGAGTATCTTTGGATTTATTTCTCTAGTCAACTCAGCCTAACACACTTGCTTATCCTTGCCTCTAAGGAGCACTCTGGTCTTTCTTCTTCAAAGACAGATCAGTTTGTCCTTTTGCAATCCATGCTACTTTCAATATTCTTCTCCAACACCACAATTCAAATGCATCAATTCTTCTATGGTTTTTCTTATTAAATGTCCAAGTTTCACATGCATATGAGGCAGTGGAGAATACCATGGCTTGGGTCAGGCACACTTTAGTCCTCAAAGTAACATCTTTGCTCTTCAATACTCTAAGGAGGTCTTGTTCAGCAGATTTACCTAATGCAATATGTCCTTTTAATTTCAAAAAACCAGTTTTATTAGCACTTCATCTACATGTCATACAATTCAATAATTCAATCATATCAAGAAGAATTACACAATAATCACCACATTCAATTCTAGAACTCTTTCTTCTTCTTTGTAAGCACTATTTTTCATGTAATTTTCTAAAATTGTGGCAAAAATGTACACAGCAAAACATTATCCAATCCCACAACTTCTGCATGTATAATTCACTTCCATTGATTATACTCTTTATATTGTACAACCATTATGGATAGCCTTTTCCAAATTATTCCACCATCATTAACACAAATTCAATGCCCTGTAAGCAACAACTCTTTTCTTTCATCCATAGTCACCATTGGTCAAGTTTTGTTTGTTTTGGTAGTTTTCTTGATATAGTAGTCACATATCATGCACTTTCATAGTTAAATCACTTTTTTAAGGAGTTGTATATACACCATCACAAGTTCTAATGCTCCCTACCTCCTCCCATATTCATTGCTTGCTCCTCAAATCCCCTCGCCCTCTCTACCCCCAACCCACTTCCACAGCCCTGATAAACCATTGCATCAGTTATTGTCTCTATGCATCCACCACTCCTATGCTTCACAACTGGGAAACCCAATGGAAACAATTTAAAAAAATGGCAAGAAAAAATATTAATATTATTATAAAAATACAAATACAATGAAGAGTAAGAAAGAAGAGACTGCCATCAATATTTAAAAAGCCAAAAAAGAAATATCTGTCATGAAACAAGCGATATTTGAGCCTAGAGAAAATTCAGGTTGGGTCAAGAGGGAGGTCAACTGACCAAGTATCAAATTATACCATGATTCAATTTACTGTAATCAAGTTTACAATAATGTCTGTCTGACAGTAAAGCTGTTTGAGTCCCTTGCCTGTGGCAGGGCTTACTCTGACTAGATAGTCTGCAGGTGGATTGTGAGCTCCCACTGTCCTCCATAGCCTTCTACAAATTAGGAGTTCACAATTTAGGCTCTGACACTTTTCCCATCATTTTATTTGGATTTTGTTATTATCATCTTTGGCTCACACAGACTGGTGTGCTTCTTCCAGGTGGACTCAGTTGACACCTCATGTATGTGGCTGCTTGTTTGATTGCAATACTTTAAGACCACAGACATTATTCCAATTGATAACCAGGCACCATCTGCTTTCTTTACCACACTTGACTGCTACTTCCACAAGTATTGACTGTGGATCCAGGCAAGATAAAATCTTTGACAACTTCAACCCTTTCTCCATCTATCATGATGTTACCTATTGTCCAGTTGTAAGGATTCTGGTGTTCTTTGATTTGCAATCCATACTGAAGGCTATAATCCTCCATCTTCATCTGCAAGTGCTTCAATTCCTCCTCCCTAGCTGCAAGCAAGGTTATGTCATTTGCATATCAAAAGTTTTTAATAAGACTTCCTCCAATCCTCATGCCACTTTTTTCTTCATATAATACAACTTCTCTAATGATTTGCTCAGCATACAGACTGAACAAGTAGGATGAGAGGATACAACCCTGATGCATACCTTTCCTGATTTTAAACCATGCATGATTCCATTGTTTTGTTTACACAACTGCCTCTTGATCCGTATACATGTTTTGAATGAGTACAATGAAGTGTTCTGGAATTCCCATTCTTCTCAGGATTATCCACAGTTTCTTGTGGTCCACACAGTCAAATGCCTTTGGATAGTCAATGAAACACAAATAAACACCTTTCTGCTATTCTCTGCTTTGAGACAAGATCCATCTGACATCAGCAATGATATTCCTTGTTCCATATCCTCTTCTGAATCTGCCCTGAACTTCTGGCAATTCCCTGGTAATACATTGCTGCAACAGTTTTTGGATGACCTTAAGCAAAATTTTACTTGCGTGTGATATTAATGATATAATTCTATAGTTTGAGCATGCTGTTGGGTCACCTGTCTTTGGAACATGGATCACACAAATACAGATCTCTTTCAGTCAGTTGACCAGGTAGAAGTTTACCAAATTTCCTGGCATTGACACGTGAGTACTTCCAGTGCTTCTTAGCTTGCTGAAACACTTCTATGGGTATTCCACCAATCCCTTAGTTTTTAACGAATGCAGTCAGTGCAGTTTGAACTTTGTCCTTCAGCATCATCAGTTGTTGCTCATATTCTATCTCCAGAAATGGTGGAATGTCAAGCAAATCTTCTTAATACAGTGACTCTGTATAGTCTTTCCATCTTCTCTTGATGCTTCCTGCATCAGTCGATATTTTGCCTATAGAATCTTTTTTTGAGTTCTTTCAGTTTCAGATATGCTGAATGTTCTCTTCCTTTTTGGTTTTCTAATTCTAGTTCCTTACATATTTTGTTATAATATTTGGCTGCATCTTCCTGAGGTACCCTTTGAAATTTTATATTTAGCTCTTTGACTTCATACTTTCTTCCATTTGCTTTAGCTACTCTGTGATTAAGAGCAAGTTTCAGAGTCTCTTCTGAGATCCACTCTGATCTTTTCTTTCTTTCCTGTTTTTTTCATGACCTTTTTCTTTCTTCATGAGTGATGGCCTTGATGTTCTCCCACAGCTTGTCAGGTCTTCTACCATTAGTGTTCAATGCATCAAATCTGTTCTTGAGGTGGTCCCGAAATTTAGGTGGGATAGACTCAAGGTCGTTTGGCGCTCTTGTTGACTTGTTTTAATATTCTTCAGCTTTATCCTGAACTTACATATGAGCAACTGATGGTCTGTTCTACAGTCACCCCCTGGTATGGTTTTAGCTACTGATATTGGGCTTCTCCATTGTGTCTTCCCACGGATGTAGTCCATTTGATTTCTATGTATTCCATCTGGGGAAGTTTATGTGTATATAGCCTTTTGTGTTGCCAAAAAAAAGTATTTTCTGTGAACCAGTTGTTGGTTTTACAGACTTCTACCATGTGATCTCCACCTTCATTTCTATCACCAAGTCCATATTTTCCAATTACTGTTCCTTCCTCTTTGTTTCCAATTTTTGCATTCCAATTACCAATAACTATCAATGTATCTTGATTTCATGTTTGATCAATTTCTGACTGAAGTTGTTGGTAGAATTCTTCAATTTCATCACTAGCTTTTGTGGTTGGTGCACAACTTTGAATAATAGTTGTATTGATTGGGTTTCCTTGAAGACAGATAGATAAAATCCTATCACAAACAGCATTTTACTTCATAATGATTTTGACAAGATCCTTTTTGACAATGAATGCCACACCATTCCTCTTGATTGTGTTATTCCCAGCATGGTAATTCATATGATTTCCTGATCCAAATGGTCAATACCAGTCCACTTCAGCTCACTAATGCCTAGAATATCGGTCTTGAAGCGTTTTGCTGTGATGCTAGCAGCTATGTCACTCGTATTTCAAATGCCACAGGGTCACCCAAAGTGAACCAGTTTCAGCAGAGCTTCCAGACTAATACAAACAACAAAGGAGGACTCAGCTCCCCTCTTTGGAGGAAGAAGCCACGGAAAACCTTATGTGTAGCTTCGAAGCATTTCAAATGCTGAAAGCCTAAATAAAGGAAGCAACGTTGCCAGAGATCTAGCTGGCAGATGGCCTCTCCTGTCTGAGGGCACTGGAAATGTGACTGAAGAGGAGCAGATTTCTTGGAAGAGAGTTAACCACAGTGATGTCAGTCTGGTAGAGCCTGTTAAGAGTGGAGTCTTCCGGTTCTTCATTTGCTAATGGGGCACGAGGTAAAGGGAAACAACTGCAAAAATCTTCCAATGACTGGAACTTTGAATGTGAATAGTTTGAATTTAGGAAAATTGGAAGTGGTCAAAAATGAAATAAGAAGCATGAAAATCTACACAAGGATGTACTCGAAGATAATTCCGAGACATGCTGGTCCAGTGCTGCAGCCCAGATAGTAATGAAAAAACAATGCATGAGACCAAGGAGGAACCGAGGGACTTATGATGGCTTTCTTGGCCATCTGCAGAGTGGCAAACCCTCTCATTTGAAAGCATCATATAAAAACTAGAAGTGTTCCCCTAGACAATGTCCCCATCTCAATTTGTAAGGGGGACCTACTTTGCTCTCAGAGAGAAGTGTATCTTAGTTATGCTTAAATTGTCTTTCTTAACTCATGAAAGTGACCCAATGCATTTCTCCTGAAATAACGCTAAGCTTTAATAAAACTATGGCTTAACTTCTGCTTCTTCTGCTTCTGCTTCTGCTGCTGCTGCTGCTGCTGCTGCTGCTGCTGCTGCTGCTGTGTGTATGTGTAACCACAGCTCATCTCTGGACCCTAAAAAACCACCCGGGTTTGGAGCTTGCTTGTTCCCCCTAGGCAAGAGCCCACATACTGAATTTAACACAAATACTTAAGTGCTTTGCCATCTTCATCTCTAATTCCATTTAGCTGCACTTTTTAAAAGATAGATTGGTTCATTCTTATGAGAGTTCATAATAATACTCAATATTTTTGCCAATACCATAATTCAAGGACATCAGTTCTTCTTCCCTTTCCCTGATTAACATTGTCCAGCTTTTACATGCCGACGAGACAATTGTAATTGCTGTGGGTAACGTGAGGCATATTTTAACCTTGAATGTGACATCTTTGCTTTTTAACATTTTAAAGGGTTTTTGTTTTGTTTTATTTTTCACAACAGATTTGGCCAATGTAGCCATTGTTTGATTTCTTCCATTGGTATTGCTTATGAATCAAGGTAAAATAAAGTCTTTAACAAATTGAATCTTTTCTCCATTTATCTTGATGCTGCTTTTTTGTCCAGTGTGAGAATTTTTGTGTACTTTGTGTTGAAGGGTCTCCTTTATGATGCAGGGATGTAGTCTTTTATCTTCAATAATAAATGATTTAAATCCTTTTTACTTTCAGCAAGTAAGGTTGTGTCAACTTTGCATTTCTTTCCATGGGGCCCGGTATGTATTTCTTCTAGTTGATTGGCCAGGTAAGCTCTTTTCCAAATTTCTTGGCATAGACTAGTGAGTTCTTCCAGCGCTGCATCAGTTTGTTGAAACATTTCAATTGATGGTCTGTTAATACCTAGAGCCTCGTTTTATTGCCAATGCCTTCAGGCTGGTTTGGACTTCTGCCTTCAGGACCGTGAGGTTTTGATCATATACTCCCTCCTGAAATGAAAAGTTAAACAATACTTTTTGGCAGTGTCACTTTTTTCTTTCCATCTTCTTTAGATGCTTCCTGCATCATTTAATATTGTTGCCCATAGAAACAGTCAATATTGAAACCCTCGGATTGATTTTTTTTTTCTTCAGTTCTTTCAGCTTGAGGAAGAATGCCAAGTGTGGTCTCCCTTTAAGATTTCTAACTTCATTAATTCTGCTCATGTTTCACTGTGATACTTTGCTGTCTCTTCTTAAGCTGCCCTTTCAAATCTCTTTAGCTCTTTTTACGTCTTTCATTTTTCCATTCATGTTAGCTAGACCAAGTTTCAGGATCTCTCTGACATTCCTTTCCTTCCTGTGTTTTTGGTGACCATTTTCTTTCTTCAAGTATGACGTTCTTTTTTAAAAATCATTGTATTGGGGTCTCTTACAGCTCTTATAACATTCCATACATCAATTGTATCTAGTATATTTGTACATATGTTGCCATCATCATTTCCAAAACATTTTCTACTTGAACCCTTGGTATAAGCTCCTCTTTTTCCCCCTTCCTCCCTTGAGTAACCTTGATTAATTATATATTTTTATTGTTATTTTGTATCTTACACTGTCCATTGTCTCCCTTCATCCACATTTCTGTTTTTCGTCCCCTTGGGTGGGAGGGGGAGTCGGGGGCTATATATCCCATCTTGTGATGGGTTCCCCCTTTCTCACCCTTCCCCTTCCTGACTATCCCCTTACCCTCATGATATGTTTCCATTACTGTTCCCGAAGGGTTTATCTGTCCTAAATTCCATGTGCCAAGAGCTCTTATCTGTACCAATGTGTGTTCTCCTGTCTAGCCAGATTTGTGAGGTAGAACTGGGTCTTGGTAGTGGAGAGGATGGGGAAGGATGAGGGTATTCAGGAACTGGAGGAATGATGTACGTTTCATTGGTGCTATACCCTTCTGTGGGGGGGGGGGATATCAAATTGTCTACAGATGGACTTTGGGTCTCCACCCAAACCCCCCTCTTTCAAACCCCCCTCTTTCATATCAATATAGTTGATTGTTTTGGATCTTTTGATACCTTATACCTGATCCTGTCAACACCTCATGATCACATAGGCCGGTGTGCTTCTTCCACGTGGGCTTATTTGTTTTCCTGCTGGATGGTGACTTGTTTAACTTCAAGTCTTTAAGACCCCAGACACTATATATTTTGATAGCAGGGCACCATCTGCTCTTTTCACCACATTTGCTTATGCACCCATTTTGTCTTCAGCAATCGTGTCAGGAAGGTGAGAATGAAAGAGTACCAGATTATCAGAGCACAGAGTTCTTGTGGTAAGGGAGACGTTGAGTAGAGGCTGCAAGTCTGTCTGCTGTCTTACTACTTATCAGTGTATGGTTTTCTTGATGTCATCTCACTCTCAGTTCATCTGGTCTTCAATCATAGGTGTTCAGTGCATCAACTCTATCTTCAGATGTCTCTAAATCAAGGTGGAATATAATTAAGGTTGAACTCTGACTCTCCTGGACATATTTTACTTTACTTCAGCTTTTTCTTGAACTTGCATACAGTGAACCCTCGTTTATCACGGTTAATCGGTTCTAGACCCTACCGTGATAAATGAAATTCCGCGAAGTAGGATTCCTTATTTGTAAATCAAATATTTTC
>NW_022111369.1:69151911-69181099 GCF_000313985.2 Echinops telfairi | reverse complement strand
CAGTAATGACAGAGCATGCACTGTTACGCAAAAACCGCGATAGAGCGAAGCCGTGGAAGTCGAAGCGCGAAGTGGCGAGGGTTCACTGTATTTGCAATTGATAGTAGTCAGCTCCTAGCCTTGTTCAGACTGGTGATAATTTTCTTTTCCCACAGGTGTAATGTGTCTACACTAGGTGGCAGCAACATACACAAAAAAGATTTTACCATGCAATGAATAGTTAAGGTTGACAGTGGCGATTCATCCTTAATTTTAAAGTATGCGCTGCATAAACTCACTCACATTTCCATATATAGTCCTATACCAACTAATTGATTCTTAGTTACAATTACACTCTTACATGTACATATTGCTTTTCTGAACACTATCCTATAGTTTACTTCTCGTCAATGGAATTACTTCCTTACAAAGAGGAGTTTTGGCCATTTGAAATACACTTCACTTTTCAAAAAGCTTAGTTCTGCAATACAGTTGTGCCTTTGCAAAGATAAATAACTTTAATTAAAATTTGGACATAGTGTAGGGTATGGATTTTAAATTATGGCAAAACTCCCACCCACCCACCCCCACCTATGGTAATTCAGGACTTTAAAAAATCACCATATAAGCTAATACTATTCAAAGCAATCTGAATAGCAAAGAAAACCATTGTAATTACTTTTCATTTCTTAACAATTTTTATCAAAGCTTTCATAATTCTTACTGTTGGTTATGAGTTAGTCTCGTTTAATATGGCCTTTGTGTGATTAAATTCTGGATTTCATACACCTGTGAATATAGTCTAATTTGGGGAGGGTATCATCCACTAAAGAATAGGAATATGAGGATGTGACTGGAACCACACTCTTCGTTTAAGGGCTGGCTTGGTTGCTGTCATTGAAATAGATTTAAGGAATGATATGCTACAGCTGGGAGAGAAAAACAGCTTCTGGAATGGCCTCGAAAGAAGCCTAGCTGATTAAGATGAGTAGGAGGCCAGTGCCTACTGGGAACATTCTATCAGAGACCCCAGGTCATATGTACAGAAATAAGATACAATCCAGGGGTGGAAAAAAGATTTTTTCTTTGAGTAAAGGATTATATTTAATTTGCACCATGTAACTCCCACCAAGCAACGGGCTCCAGTAAGGTGGGAGAAGATACTGATAGGATTCACCTGTGTATAATTGTAAACAGAATTCCCTGCAATTCTATCTGGCTGCATATAAAAAGAGCCCTCGGAGATGCGTGGGGTGTGATCTGACCACAGGCAAGAGCCAGGAGTGGAGTTTGTCTTCTGGGCCCCAGCATCTGGCTTATACCTGCTTTGGACTTTAGACTGAACAGTGCCCACCACCACATGAGCTATTTCCTCAAATTATCATGAGTTTCTGTGGGACATTGCAGTGATTTCAAAGAACCCAAACACAGGATGGAATATACTCAAGGGAGAAGTGGGAAAAATGGAGAATATGAGCATGTTGGAAAAGTTGCACTTCTGGGACTGCTTCAATCTCCACCTCCTTGGAACTAGTTGATATAATTCTTATCAAAGAAATTTAACCACAGGCTAAATTTTTATAGTGAAATATAAAAAATCAAGTAAAACTCAATTTATTTAGTACATTAGCATCTAAAGCAGCGGTTCTCAACCTGTGGGTCATGACTCCTTTGGGTGTGGGAAACAGAAAGAATGCTCCCAAGTCATCTCCCTCAAATATACGTTAGACTTAGGACACTGCTTGCAACTAATGGTAAATGACTTTCAAATTATCTCCCTGAAGATTCCAGCTATCCAGAGCAAGCAGACACCACTGTTTCTCCTACTATGGGTAGGGCTCACTCCCTGTTGTTAGGGTCAGTGGATTGCTTTCCCGGAAAGCTTAGGCTAACTAACGTCTTCAGATCTAAAGCAATCAAGGTTAGGCCGCCATCATGAATCTAGGGTCTGCTCATCTTGTCACATGTGTACCCTTAATCCCTCCTCTTCCTATAGCATGTGTACCCCTAGATTGTCCCCCTCCCATTACTGTATTACCTATAGTATAACCCCTTCCTATGATGTATGTCTTTACCTGTTATTAGGGGGCTTGCGTGTCCCCAAAAGATATATAAGCCTTGGCTAGTAATGAATCTCCCTCTTTCCACATGGACCACCAAGTGGGGCTGAGGTGAGCATGCTACCATGAAATGTATCTGACTCCATTATTTCAATCTCTTTTCTACCTCTCATATTTTCTATAACTGTACTATAATCTTTACTTATTATTGCTGTACAATTACACCTACCGGACCTGTGATGATTTGTTAGGGGCTGGCTTCCCTGACATTTGGGGTTCGAATGACCCTTTCACAGGGATCACCCAATTCATAACAGTAGCAAAATTACAGTTATGAAGTAGCAAAGAAAATAATTTTATGGTTGGGGGTCACCACAACATGAGGAACTGTATTAAAGGGTTGCAACATTAGGACGGTTGAGAACCACTGATCTAAAGGACTGAAGACATTGAGAATGAAAGTGTTAAATTAAACTTATTTTCCACAAAGTTACCATGTGTAGTTAAAACAGTACTTGTTTTCTTCCTGGCTGTAACTTACCATAGAAAGTGAACATCTTTTCCCTGCCTTGTTAAACGTGCATCAGTTTCCAAAATTTTACCTTCGTGCTTTCAGTGTTGTGAAATATTTCCACAAGACTTTTAATGTGAATTATTATGCCTCTCTTTGGTTATTCCTACTACTTCAATGAAATCAAATTTGTAATTCTAGAGAATAAATTATGAAACCATAAAATGATGCTCTGTGTGTGTGTGTGTGTGTGTGTGTGTGTATATATATATAATCTTGCTGTATGTCATTGCGTTGATGTCACACACAGACCATGTCCCTTTAGGACAAGGTAGAACTGCCCCATGGGGTTCTTGGGTTGTCAGCTCGATGGGAGCAGAAGCTCCCAGCAGGGGCTGGTAGATCTGAACCATGGAGCTTTCTGTCAGTAACCGGATACTTAACTACCGGGTGACCAGAATTCCTCTGCACATAGGGACTGACATAGACATTGTAGGGGAATGTAGCTTACTAAACAGAGTGCGCAATACTACTCTGATTATATAAGTTTACACAAATAGGGAAAAACTGTGCCCAACTTGGGAGCACTCCCTCTGTATTAATGATGTATAGTGGAATGGCATGAGATTTTTTTTTTAGGCCTTGATAGTTTATTTTTAAATTGTGGAAGTCTATTTTATATTAATATGAACGAAGATAATCATTTCGGTTTAGTTATCACCACCAGTGGGCCAGTTCTGACTCATGACGATCCTGTAGAGCTGGGTGGAACTTCCTCTGTGAGTTTCTGAGACTGAAAATCTTTATGAGAATAGAAAGCCCCATCTTTCTCCTGGGAAGAAGCTGGTGGTTTTGAACTTCTGACCTCATGGTTAGCAGCCCAGTGCATAAGCACATAATATTTAAGATGTTTGTAAATTCAAAGTGCCTATAAGTCCAACCATAGCATACCCATTAGCATTGTATCAAGTACAACTGCTAAAGTGTGTATATAACGCAATAAATGCCAAAATATAGCCTGTAGACATTTTCTAAAACTAATAACATTACAAGAAGTGAAGGAAATAAGGTAAACTATAAGCACAAACAGAAAGCAGACATGATGTTGTTCACACAACAAAATTGTATCAGATCAAAGAAAATCGATCAGATTTTTCAGTTTTCATGTTGGCAAAATGGAACTAGATTATGGAGTTAGAATAAGTTACTTATTCCTTATTTATTCATTCATTTTAGTTCATTTAGGCAAATAGGGGTCAAGTGGTTATTAAACAGTCTACCAAATTGCTGAAAGGGTGAAGAAGCAGAATGTGTTTTGGGCTTTCAGGAACGATTTCCATTCAGGTGTAAAACTAGGCAAGCAAGAGGCTACAGCTTTTTCTACAGTCAAGAACCGACTTGGAAAACTGAGGAGCTGCTGCTAATGCTGTTTTTACCCAGAACGAAGCTGACACAGTGCAGGCAGGAAGTCAACCGGAATTACAACACTGCCCTGTCAAAGGAGCCACCACAAGCAGAAAGCCTGCATGAACAGGACGTCTCCTTACTGCTTCTGACTCCAGAGCCACCAAAATCAAAACAAAACCCACTGCCCCAAGTCAACTGCAACTCATAGAAGCCTTTTTATGGTTTCTACTCATGAGCCTCTTTACAGGAACAGAAAGCCTCACCTTTCTCTCACATCATGCTGGTGGTTTTGAACTGCCCAGCTTTGGGTTAGCAGCCCAGCGCTTAACTCATAGTACCAAGAGGGCTCCTTAGACTTAACCTGATGCCCTGTGCCCTATCAATACCCATGGAACTAGTGACCAGATATTAGGACTTCTAATAAAATTTCTGCAGAAAAATTTATTGCTTAACAACCTTGTCTACCTATCGTAAAACAGACAGCAGAAAAGTGCATTCTGGCTCTTTTCTGCCTTGCCATCAAGTTGAATGTGTCCCAATTCTAACTCTAAAAAAGTTTGGCAAACATAGTTGCTATCTTTTCAGTCTTGTAATGGAGGATGGCACATTAGAAGGGGCTAGAACGGATGTTAAGCAATAAACCACCTTATCCTTAAAGTAGTGCTGAATAACCTGAAATGAAACGAAGAGGGGAAATGTATGCTTACCAATTGAATATACTGTTTAAAGTGATTTAAATGATTCCATTGATCTTTTTATACCCCTTTCACTATATACTTATTCTGAATTTCCATTTCTATAGGACAGGGTAGAACTGCCCCTGTGGGTCTCTGAGACTGTAAAGGATTACTGTAGTAAAAAGTCCCATCTTATTCTAGTGGCTCATAGTTTCAAAGTGCTGACCTTGAGGATTGCAGCCCAATTTGTAATCAACTACAGCACTCTGCCCGGGAGAAGGAGAGAGAGACTCATTGGGAAGAAAGAGGAGGCTATGTGTTCCCGTAAACATTTGCGGTGTTAGAAACCCCAAGGAGCAGTTAATTCTGTTCTGTCCTGCATGGTCATTGTGAGTTGGAATAGACATGGTGGCAATGATTAGTTAGTTTCTATTAATGCTAGCATTATTTTATGATTCATCTAGGTTTAATACCAGTGTCCTACATAGAATAACAAGCATTAATTAATAAAAATGAGATGGATTAACCCGGTGGTTGCAACAATGGCCTCAAATCTAGCAACCACTAGGAGGATGGTACCAGACCAAGAAGTGCTTCCTTGTGTTGTGCCAACTCTACGACATCTAGCACCCACAAGAGTAGTATAAAGGACACTCTTGAGATGTAGTCAAATGTCTTCTCTAGCCATAATTTCTTATGTGATATATTATCATTCAGGAGTCTCTGCTGTAGCTATAATCCCAGTTTGAGCTTGGGAAGGTGCATAGGTCTGATGACTTTGTGGACAGCCTGTCCTGATTTGACTTTGCTTATAGACGCAGACTCACAAGGTCCCAACTGGGATGAAGATTCTTCACATCAAAGAGCATGTTTGTCTCCTCAGAGCAGTGGTTGATATAAATGGGCAGTATAGAAATTGGATACCCCAAATGGGGGAAATCAAGGCATGAAGTGGCTGAGTTACAAACTTTCATGTGTGGGGAAATATGTTGATAGTATTATGTTATAGGTTTTCACAAAACTTCAATCGTTAGACATAGAATATTTTTGTTTTGTTCAAATATAGAATGTTATGCTTAAATGGGGCTGGCATATTTTGAGTTATATGTATTTTAGTTTTATTCTGTTAGGCATGTATATGATTTTACTTTTGTCTTTGTTTTTAAAATTATGTATGGCTACAGAGTTGTGTAAATGTGTCATGTTGACAAGGAGTAGTCTGTGGTAGTTACATAATTTCATATCAACTTGAAGACATATAAAAGTGTAGGGGTGGTATTCAACCTGTCAGTCAGGTCACAGCCTGATGGTGACTTCTAGTGGGAATGCCTTCTCATAAGGAGAAGCCCGGGAACCTCCTCCTCTCTCTTTCCCTTCACCTTCCTGATGACCGACACTGATGGCTACCAGAGTCCAGTGATGCTTCCACCACTATTGTATCCACGAGACTTGGCACCCACCAGTCTGTGATATTCCTGCATTCTACGTCATTGTATGTGAGTGCATGAGTCTGAAGAGGGGCTTGTGCACTCGAGTTGCACTGGGCTGGGTTATTTTCTCTATATATAATTTCTTCTTGATATAAAGTTCTTTCTTACACATATATGAGTGTCACTGGAGTTGTTTCTCTAGTCAACCTGGCCTAAAACAAGTATATTTGACCTGAATTTCTAAAACTTGTCAATTGATTTGACTCACTGAACACTAATTACAGAAGACCTGACAAACGTGGGATGACATCAAGAATAGTATGCATGACAGAGAGGACTGTAGGGCCATCCCCACTATGAGACACAGCATTCCCTCACTGACCCGTAGCGCTATGGGGGACAGCACTGTAGACACTGTGCAGAGAGTGTGCCCAGTCTGCCCCATGCACAGTGAGTGAAATGCAATGGGAGTGTAACAGGGCAGTAAGGGGACCAAAGTAACCAAGTCTCCGAGGAATCCTGAAAACAGACTTCTGACTTGGGGGAAAGGGCTTGGCACCTCATCAGACTTGATCGGAAAAAATATATAAGAGTCAGCAGACAGACCTGGAACTATCGATTGTTTTGGGTTTTTTTTTTTCTTATTTTGTTTTTCTTTTTTGTTTTGCCCTATGTCTATCTATATAAGCTACGCAGGATAAACAATCCCTAGGAGAAAACAATGGCCATCTAGCTGAGAAACAATAAAGTCCACATGGAAGAAGCACACCAGCCTACCCCGACACTATCACTGAAGACAAAACGGGTGCATAAGCAAATGCAGTGAAGAAAGCTGATGGTGCATGGCTATCAAAAGATATAGAATCTGGGGTCTTATAGGCTGGAAGATAAACAAGGGGCCTTCTAACTGAGAAACAGCAAAGCCCATATGGAAGAAGCACACCAGTCTGTGATATCACAAGGTGTCGAAGGGATCAGGTATCAGGCATCAAAGACAAAAAAAAAAAAAAATCATAGCATTGGGAATGAGGGGGAGTGCAGAATGGGGACCCAGCGCCCATCTCTGGGCAATTGGATATCCCTTTGCAGAAGGGGCCACGGGGAGGAGATGAGCCAGTCAGGGTGCGGTGTAGCAATGATGAAATATACAATTTTCCTCTACTTCTTGAATGCTTTCTCCACCCCCACTATCATGATCCCAATTCTACCTTACAAATACGGCTGGACCAGAGGATGTACACTGGTACAGATAGGAACTGGAAACAGGGAATACAGGACAGATGAACCCCTCAGGACCAGTGGTGAGAGTCGCAATACTGGGCGGGTGGAAGGAAGGTGAGGGAGAAAGGAGGAATGGATTACAAGGATCTACATATAACCTCCTCCCTGTGGGATGGACAGCGGAGAAGAGGGTGAAGGGAGATGTCAGATGGTGTAAAATATGACAGAATAATAATTTATAAATTATCAAGGGTTCATGGGGAAGAAGGGACTGGGGAGGGAGGGGAAAAATGAGGAGCTGATACCAAGGGCTCAAGTAAAAAGCAAATGTTTTGAGAATGATGAGGGACACAAATGTACAAAAGTGCTTGACACAATGGATGGATGTATGGATTGTAATGAGTTGTATGAGCCCCCAATAAAATGATTTAAAAAAAAATAAAGAACGAAAACTAAAATCTTTAAAGAAAAAGTGCCATGGACTGCTAGAAGAACAAATGTGCTTTGGAATAAGTATAGATAGAATGCCCTTAGATGCAAGAGTGGGAAGACTTCATCTCGTGTAGTGTGGACACGCTACCAGGAGAGAGCAGGCTCTGGAACAGGACAGCGTGCTTGGTCAAGTAGAAGATCAGCAAAAATGAGGAAGACCCTTTGAGGTGGACTGACGCAGTGGCTGCAACAAAAGGTGCAAATGTAACAATTGTGAACATGCTGCTGGACTGGACAGTGTTTCATTCCGTTGTACACAGGGTCATATGTGTCAGAGTCAACTGGAAGGCACCTAACAACCACACAAGTTGGAACGGGCTCAATGGTAGTAACGTTGGTTCGGGTAAAAAAAATGTTTAATGAACTCTTGTGGCACACTATGGCACAGACTAAGGATTGCATTACAGTTCAAACCCCCTCGTTGCTCCACAGGCAAGAGGTGAGGGAGTTCACTTTCATAAAGATTTACATCCAGTGACTCAAGCCAAATGCAATGCCATCAACTCAACGATGACTCGTAGTCACCCTAGGAAGAGGATAGAACTGCCCCTGTGAGTTCTTGATCCATAACTCTTTACAGGAGTAGAAAGCTTCATCTTTCTTCTGGGGAGTGGCTGGTGGTTTCCAGCTGCTGACCTTGTGGTTAGCAGCCCAGAGTGTAACTTGTTATGCCACGAGGGCTCCTCAGCCAGTCACTTACTGTCTCATATTCTAACCATGGATTACTGAGCATCCTCTCTCTCACTTCCTTCTCACTTTTCCCTTTTCATTTTGCATCCCCGCTTTCACTTCCTCCCTCTAATATACCAGTTCCCAGGTACGAAGAAGGTAGATTAGGCCATTTATCAAATCAGAAAAGTTTTCTATTTTTTCATTCAGCCCACTTCTTAAAAACCAAGTCATGATATTCTCCATTGCCTCATAAGCATGTGAACGTTGGACATTGATTAAGGAAGAATGAAGACGAATCGATGCATTTGGATTGCAGTGCTGGAGAAGAATATTGAAAGTACCGTGGACTGCTAAAAGGACAAACCAATCTGTCTTGGAAGAAGTACTTCCAGAGTGCTCCTTAGAGACAAGGATGGCAAGACTCTGTCTTCCATACTTTGAACGTATTGTCAGGAGAGACCGTTCCCTGGCATCATGTTTGGTAAAGGGGAAGGCCAGCAAAAAGTAGCAAGGGCCTCCACAAGATGGACTGACGCAGTGGCTGTATCAATGGGCTGAGGTGGAGGAACAACTGGGAGGATGGCGCAGGATTGTGCAGTGCTTTGTTGTGCATAGAGTAGTTGTGGGTCAGAACTGACACAGTGGCACTAACACCACCAACACTAGAAACTGTTTCTCACTAGAACATTTGCTTAACCTGAAAATGCATGATAACTTCACACCTAGACTCTTTCAATTTATCCAGACTAGACCAATGGCAATAGTTCCCTGCCTCTTCTAATTCATCGGTCTTTTTCTCTTATCTAGTTCCTGGGAACCGCTGACCCTTTACTTCATCTCTCAAGTCATATTTCAAACCAACAACTTGTAAATATTTAAAAATCCAAAAAAGAAATCCATAATACACCCAGTCATTCTTCTCTAGTTTACTGATAGTGTACATGGCTGTTTCTTTACTTGACAACTTGACTCCCAATATCCACAGCTTTCATTTCAGGGGGACCCACACTGATGAGATAAGCCATGCCGTTTCTTCAGTAGGAAAAGATTAGATTTGCGATTTCTGACTTGCTTTGATTTGGGGGAATAGACAGGTTAAATGGGGAGAATGCTCAGGGCTATACCAAATCCCAACCCATTACCATTAGTCAATTCTGCCACATAGCAACCTTGTAGGAGAGAATAGAATTGCTCCACAGGGTTCCCAAAACTGTAACTCTTTATGGGAACACCCGGGAGTTTATGCTGATGGAGCAGAGCACCTAGTCCTGGAATGGTGCTGCTGGAGAGCAAGCAGGTGATGGTCGAACAAAACCCATTCCAAGAAAAGGTTTGAGCTTTGCGTCTTCTGACAGCAAATGTCTGCTAAAAGCTACTGATGGCAAGAAGAAGATCCATCCCAGAAGGATTTAACATAGAGGCCTCCCTGAATGAACTGAACCTTACCTTGAAGCTGCCTGCACCCTTGGACTGAGGGCTGGGTACTTGGATGGGAGAGGAAACAGAGTGGCCACCCAAGGATTATGGAACTGGAGGTCATTGAACCTTGGAATGGGTTTGGGGCTTCCTTTAAATCCTATCCCCAACTTAAGAACAATCAGTTCTCACATCATGGCCCAGCTCATGAAATGATTACTGAAGATAAGGGTGCTATAGCAAAGTGTGGTGAAGCAAGCAGATGGTGCCCAGCTATCAATCTGAAGAATGTCTGGGATCTTAAAGGCTTTTAGTCGGACAAGCAGCAATCTGAGTAAGGAGTCAACAAAGCCCACATGGAAGAAGCATATCAACCTGTGTGATCCAAAGATGACAATTACAAAATTTGAATATGGTGAAGGGAAAGTATCAGAGCTAAAATTATCAATACCCAATTTGTAGAAGGCTATGGGAGCCCAAAAACCATCCCCAGAGTATCTAGTCAAACTGAGCCACTGGCAGATCTGCTGTAGCCATAGACAAAAGTCTCAAACAGCCTTACTATCAGGGAGAGACCATTGTAATCCTGATTATGCTTGATCGAACTCGACATGTGGCCAGACAACCTCCCTATGCACCCAACCTGAGTTGGTTCTGGATGCAAGTATTTCTTACTTGTTCCATGACAGAAATATCTTCCCTGGCTTTTTGAATGTTGATGGGGGTTTTTTCTTTCTTTCTTTCTTACTCATTATTTTTATCTTGGTCTTTATATTATTATTATTTTATCCTTATCACTTTATTTAGATTTTGTTTTTTATTGATGCACAGGAGGAGTGGATACATAATGATAATAACTGATAGAGGGTTGATAGGGATGCGGGGGGGTGGGGGGTGAGTGATAAGGAGGGAAAGGGGATTTCAGGAATAAAAAGTGAAGACAGGAGTGGGGAGGGAGCACTTGAACTGACTGTGATTGCACAACTCATTTTAAAAGTGATTTAACCATGGGGGGGTCAATTCTAAAATTGATATGGTAATGATTGCATCATTCTCCTTAATATGATTGAACTATTGAACTACTGAATTGTTGATATGTAAATTATGTGCCCATAAAACTGTTATAAAAAAAGTGAAGGGAAATGGGAAATAAAATAGTTATATGTTTTTATTTAAAAATAATACTACTGTAAACCACATGTTAAATATCCTTCAGATCAATTAAACGCATAATAAACCATATATATTAAAATAAAATCTTTATGGCAGCACATTGACAGGTCTTTTACCCATGGAGTAACTAGTGGGTTAGAACTGCTGCACTTGAGGTTAGCAGTCCACTGCTTTGCAGTGAAACAGCCACTAGTAGACACTCAGGTCTCCCGTGAGACAAAAATAACTCTGCTCAATGTTCGCATCTCACATCAGTCCTTGTACTAGGCCATACCAGTCTCTCAAGGACCAGTTCTCAAATATTTAATATATTTTGGACCCAGATATCTCACTAGATCACTGTGGGGATCCCACCTATGCAACAAACTGTCAGAGTTCCACCGCTCAGATAATAAAAACAGGGAAATCTATAACTCCCTCTGACAAGTCTTTGCTAAATACCCACTAGTAACCAATCTACTCAAAGCACCTATTCATAAAAAAAATGAAAAATGTTAATGCTCTCATATCTATATGTGGTTTACATTTAGTGGGCCATCAAAATCACATAGAATCAGTTGAATCTTAGCTTGATTGGTTGTTTGGTTGGTTGATCGATCAATTGATTGATTGATTGATTGATTCAAGCAAAGCTTGGTCCTGAAATATAAGGAGTCCTGGTACAGTCGTGGGTTACTCAATGGACTGCTAACCACAAGGCTGCAGTTCAAAACTGCCAGCCACTCCACAGGAGAAAGATGAGGCTTTCTACTCCCACAAAGAGTTTGTTTCAGAAACCCTATGGGGTCACCATGAGTCAAAATAGATTTGATCCCTTTGAGTTTGGGCCTGAAATATTTAGGCAACAGAAATAGAGCTAATAAGATTATCCCACAAAGCAATGTTTAATGAAGTGGAGTTTATTCAAGTCATGTTTTCTGGGAATAAAAGTGAATCGTAATAAGCAAACAAAAAGCAGGTGGAAAAATATAGCTTGTCCTCCATCTCTCCCCTCAGGTCCACATGCTCTGCACCTGTCTGTTTCTTTCATCCTGGGGTGATCGTAATCTTCTGTTTATTTTGCTAATGTAACTCAATCCAAGTACATGTAGTTCACTCAGATTGTCCTCTAAAAAATCGGTGTTCTTTCTCATCTCAAAAAGGAAAGGAAAGGAAGTATGTGTGTGTGTGTGTGTGTGTGTGTGTGTGTGTCCTGTGAGGCCTGGTGGTGGTGGTGGTGGTTAAAAAGCAAGTTTGGACTTCCTCTTTGCACAGTTGCCTTTTCCCCTAACTCAGGGAGAGCTCACTTTGTTTGACACTGCATACAGTGACATCAAACTACGTACCAAAGAGAGGTTATGATGGATAAGAAGCCCCCTAAGCCGGCCCCTCGCAGGATCTTCCAGGAAAGGTTAAAGATTACTGCTCTACCCTTGTACTTTGAAGGTTTTTTATTAGTTAAGCGGCCAGAATACCAGGTAAGTATATAGATATTAACATTAAATCAGACGCTTCTGCTTCATATAAAATGTATTTCATAGTGATGTAATGCGATAAGGCAGCTCCACGTTTCTGTTGGGATTAAACTTTCCCTTCTCTTCTGGGAGCTCAGATAATATGATTCTAATTCTGCTTGCTTTAACTGTAATACATGTGTGCATAATTGGGCTGTAACAAGTCTCTGGAAAAGTTCCATTATTATAAAAAAAAAAAAAAAGTTCCATTATCTTTTAGTTCTATTTTCCACAGAATTTTTGAAATCCTCAGGTGTGTGTGTTTGTATATGTACATAAATATATGATTCAAATTAGCATGAAAAAGTTTAAAGGATAAAATTGAGACTGCTTACCACTCTGATAGGAATGGTAATGGATCCAGCAATGCTTTGTGCTATTTTACATGGGGTTGCTAGGAGCTTGAGGCTCACTCCATGGCAGCTAATGACACTAGCTATCCTGAAACACTGCTCAGGGTCACCTTAAAAATAATATTTAGGATACTATGTATGAGCTTAGTTTTATCCTGGCTGTTGCATACACTAATCCACATAAATCCTTTTGTTCTAAGCAAATTTACAAAATGTTCCATCTTTTTAAATGTCAACAATTAAAACTATAATTGGCTAAAATCAGTTCTTTAAAAATAGCAATTTTAGCTAATTTTGAAATGAATGAGAACAATACACATGAATGTGCTTGTTACTAAGATAATTGTTTTAATTTTATGAAAATTTGGATATAATAAAGCTAGAGCTTTTAAGTCTTTTCTGATATGAAATTTTTCATAATAATAAAATATCATCTGAGGATATATTAAACATATAGAAATGTGTGTGAAAACATCTACAATGCATATTTTTATTTCTTGTGTGCATCATTAGGTCATTTACTATTTGAGAATGAAAATTTGGTGATCTGAACTGTGTTGTGGGTAACCAACATGTACTAATAATATTGTCAGTTACTACTTTGGGCACATGATTAGAAAAGATCAATCCTGGGAAAAGGACATCCTCTTTGTTAAAGTAGAAAAATGGACTCATACATGCCAGACTGTGAGGCTAGTGAAGGGTCAGGCAGTGACTTGCTCTAGTTTACGTAGGGCCACCATGAGTGGAAGACAACTGGACAGCAACTAGCAACAACACTGGAATCTGTTTTGGTTGACCACCCAGCTTAATCTTAGATTACTTTTTGTAAAAAGTGCCATCCTGACATCACAAATTCATCAGATTGGCAAACTGACAGGAGAGAGGAGTAGGGAAGGGAACATTTTCTTAGTTGAAATTTACATTTCATTATTCTTCTAATGCTGCCCAAAGTATTTAAATAAGGGTTACAGAATCAGCTTTCTTATTATTATTAAACACTTTTATTGGGGGCTCTTACATCTCTTATCCCAATCCATACATTCATCCAGTGTGTCAAGCACATTTGCACATATGCTGCCATCATCATTTTCAAAACATCCTCTTCCCACTGGAGCCCCTGATATCAGCTTCTCATTTCTTCCTGCTACCTTCCCCTCACACCCTCCCTCACGAACCCTTGATAGATTATTATTTTCATATCTTACATCGTCCTCCATCGCCCCTCACCCACCTTTCCGTTGTTTGTCTCCCTGGGAAGAGGTTATACAGGTTGATCCTTGTGATGGATTAATCAGATTTCTTTTAATGTTTAAAGAACTCATGCCATTGGTATGGGTAGCAGAATGAAGAATTTTAGAATTCTAATAACATGGGCCTTTAACTACCGGTGTGCCACTTACAGTTCATGATCTTGTGCAAGTTTCTATCTTCCTGAGACTCAATGTCCTTAATTATAAAATGGGAAGAATGTTATTTGCCTCCCAAAGTCCAATGCCTGGAATATATTAGGTATACAATCAATTGACTTATTCAAACAATTTTATCGAGTGTCTCCTATGTGCTCCCTCCGTTCTAGAGATACAAACATGAAGAAGACTTAGTAAGTTTCTCTTCAAGAGGGTCACTGTTTAATAGGGGTGACTGACATGATTGCTTCTCCTTAGCTTCCTTAGAAACTATGCTTTGAAATAGAAGGAATAAACTATAGGTATATGTATTTCTGATGTAATAAATTTGTCCATTTGGATTCATACCAAAGGTTCTATTTACATGAGAGAGGAGAAAGCAAGAGAACAAAAATAATGTCAACTTATAGGTGGTTTCAAGGATTTAAAAGGATAACATATGCAACACCTGATTCAAAGTTCTTCCTATTTTATTATTAAGCATATGCTTATCAACATAATCCGTTTTGAGCCCACAAGCCATATGGCGTAAAGGAGAGCTATGATGACAGAATTTGATGATATGAATAAAAGTTAAGGAAAATAAGTGTGATTTCTAAGGACGCAGCAGCAACATGTCAAGGAGCCTTTGAAAGGAAAGTGGCCCTCAGCATAGAGGAAAGTCACAGCTGTAGAAAGATGGACACAGCACAACTGATGAGTTACCTGCTCTATAAAAGGGCATTTTCACATTGAAAGCTGTTTTGGTTTGAGCTCTTTTTGTACCATTAACAATCAAGAAATTTGCTTCAAGAAAATGTTCCATAAACATACACAGAAACCATTGCATGCAATTACAGACAGGCCCAGGTCAAGAACCTATGACTGACCAGGAAATTTTCATTGATACTATCCCAAAGCCAACCCACTGCCATGCAGTCAGTTCTGGTTCATAGTGAGACTGCCGAGTGTCTGAGGCTTTGAAATCGCCACAGCAGTAGCCAGGCTCAGTTTTCTCCCTGGAAGTGCTGGTGAGTTTAATCCCAGCCCTTTCCGTTAGCAGCCCAGCACTTACTCCGCAGCACCACAGTACAGAAGCTATGAAATGCCACAGTGAGGGACCAAAACCACTCTCATTATAAATGGTGAAGTGTTATATTTTTTTAATTGTTTGAAAATGAGAGACTTTTGGCAGTTTCTCACAGTTCTCTTAATTGGCGGTGTGCTGAAGTTAAAAATAGTGTGTGTGAAATGTCTTCTTGTTAACCTGATCATAAAGACACAGTCATCATACCCATCTTAAAATAACATTTCTTTGATTAGTCTTCTGCTTGCCTCTAATTCTTTAGGAAAACTTCAGCGTTGTCTCAGTTGTGTTTTCCAGCACTGTGGGCTATTTCAGTAACATCCACAGTTTGCAAAATCACACTCCTTTTAAGAAAACACTCTGAGAACAGATTCCTGACAGAAGACTATTCATTTATATAGCTATTATATGTGTGTTCCTGCAATAATGCTCCATGTAAATCATTATATATATGCAACAAAGAAATGAATAAGGGATCTTAGTGGCACGATAGCTAAGCACTCAACTGCTAACCCTAAAGGTTGGTAGTTCCAACCTACTAGGAGGTCTCTGAGGAAATTTTGGCAATCTGCTCCCGGAAAGATTGCTATTGTTACATGCTGTTGTGTAGATTCTGATTCAGAGCAACCCTTGTGAACAAGTAGAACTGGCCCATAAGGATTCTGAGCCTATAAGCTTTCCATATTTCTCCCAAGGAACCGCTGGTGAGTTTGAGGCACAGAGCTTTAAACTAGCAGACATGCTCCGCTACTGAGGCTCCTCTCCATAAACACCGTAGCCAACAAAACCCTATGAAACAATTCTCCTCTGCTCGTGGAGGCAATGTGAACCCAAATTGACTTGTGGGCATCTAACAACAACAACAACAACAAAGGGTTTTTAAAGAGGAATGAATGAAATCATGTATCCAAGATATGAGTCATTGTTCGCAGCACTGTGTCCAATAAACTCATACATTTTAAAAGAAATTAAGAAAGCGCAAATGCAGAATCCAGACTGCTTGGGGTCATGACTACTGGATGAAAACCTACGAAACGATTGACGTGAACTAACCTTTAAACGCTGAACTAAACATAGCACTTCAAGTCACCGCCTTGGTTCAATTGTTTGCAATTTTGTGTATTTTGTGGTTTAGAATACATATGCGCAGCAACATAACAAATACACCACCAGCTCAGCAGTGTCTACATGCACCACTTAGTGACAGTGCGTGCGATTGTGCAGACTTCTTCTTCTTCTTCCTTTGTTGAGTTGTAACTCCCAGTTAGCATAAATTCACTGCCCCCTATTGTTTTTGTCAATTTGATCCACTATAAACCAAATCAAGTTAATTCTAACTTACGGAAATTCTAGAAGACAGAATAGAATGGTGCCTTTGGGTTTCTGAGGCTATAAATCTATGGGAGCAGAAAGCCTCAGAGCGGCTACTGGGTTTGAACTGTTGACCTTCCAGGTAGCAGACCAATTGGTAACCCACTAGACCACTGGGCTCTTTTGTTAGTCCATAGATAGTTCTTTAAAAAGCACAGTGCTGAAGACAGATCTTCTTTACTTGTTAAGCTAAACTATTGTTTGGTTTTGAAGCCCCAAAGACTTCTCTCCTGAAAATTCTGTGGAGCCCGCTACTCTGACTCCCATGAGGTCACTAGGAGGGGAAATCTCCATATTAACTGGATTGGGGTTTTGTTTGTTTGTTTGTTTGTTTACTTACTTTGGAACATTGGAACATGCTGTGAAAAGCCTGAAATTGAGAAATATGAGAAATGCCCCCCAAGAAAATTTGAATTTTCTGTAAATTTTCTGTAAAATTCTGTAATCATAGGTCAAATCTCAGAAAATTCAAGTATTTTTCAAAAGCAGCAGTCACTTGCTTTGTTGCAGAAATTGCAAACAATGACATGAAACAAAATGTGCACGAATTGTTGGATGGAAAATTAATTTGCTCTGTAACAATCTTCACCCAACTCACAGTTAAAGATGAAAGGGGAAGGTGTGGGGGAGAGGGAGGGATCAGTCACTCTCACGGTTTTACAGATCATTTATCTGATCATAGAGACAGTATATATTATAGCTGCTTGGATCAATTTCTAAATCTAGTTTTCTATCTGTTTAGGAAACTACAGAAGGGTAATTGATAGAGGTTAATTATTCTGGTCTACTAAATACCTTCCCATTCACATACCTTATTTTTATGTGCTGCTATCAAGTCTGTTGTGATTGGTAACAACCCTCTACAGTAAAGGAGAACTGCACCACAGGATTTCTTTATGGGAGCAGGCTTTTCAGGTCTTTACTTCCATGAAATGGCTCATGGGTTCAAATCACCAACTTTTCAGTTAACAGTTGAGCATTTCAACCCTTATGCAACACATAATCCTATTGTAAAAGATCTATTATTTTAGATCCTTCTACTACCACGTACCCATAAAAATTACCATGTGGAAGAAATACATAATGAAAATGCAAAATAGTTATCAATGATTTGAGTGATAAAGTGTTTCTGTTTTTCCCCCCAGTGGTTACCATTAATTGGATACCTGCTATGTTGTAGGCCCTAATACCTAGCATACATGCCCTGTTAGTACATCCAATCCCCCTACGACTCTATGAAGCAATGACTCCTGTCTAGTCTCCCTTCTTCAATGAAAGGGCTTAAAAAGATTCGGGAAAATGGAATAAGAATAATAATGGAATATTCTACACACATTTGAAGCCTCCTCATATTCTTGTTCTCTTAACAGTGAAGATCCACACCAAATTCCGCCATACAGTCGATGCCAACTCATAACAACCCTGTAGGACAGGGTAAACCTCCCCTGTGAGCTTCCAAGACTCTACCTGTTAATAGAAAGCTCCGTCTTTCTGCCAAGGAGCAGTAGCTGGTGGCTTGGAACTGCTGTGCTTTCGGATCACAGCTCAACACATAACCACCACACCACCAGGGCTCCCTCATCCAATATCCACAGTACTCTTTATTAGTACTACTTTTGCTTCTATTTAAAACTCAGTGGAATCTTTGTACTTTCACAGAGTTGTACCACCATCACTATTACCTAATTCTAGGACACTTTCATAAGGACTCAAAAATAAACCCCTGAGCAGTCCTTCCATATTTTCCTACTCTATTTAGATGTTTATACTCATTTGTTGAATAACTAGTTGAAAATGAAGGAATTACACATGCAGATCTACTTGTTCCCTTAAATTATTGAATAAGTCTATAAATAAGCAAGGAGTCCCTGACCAGTACCAATGGCTACGTATTAGTGGAACTGACTCAGAAATGGCTCCAAAGGAAGGTCTGGCAATTTGCTGCCTAAAGATCGCGAGTTTGAGACCGCATGGAGCACAGTTCGACTCTGCACGCTTGGACGCACCATGAATTGGCATTGACATGAAAGCACTAAGAGCAATCACAGTAAACAAATGGTCTCAATTTTAAGGCCACAACCGTACTGAAGCGCTACCCCAGACTTAAACAGCAATGAGCCTCCTTTCACTGAGGCCCTTTGTTATGAGCAGGAAACAGAGCAAAACACCTGTACTTTCCAGATAAGCTGAGCTGAGAGAGAACAGGAAGAAGCTGTGCTGAGCATACTGTCTTCCCCAAGTTCACCCACTAGATACTCAGCAGAGGAGATCCTTCCCTCTGTGCAGACTGGACAGGATTAGAGGGTGGGGGGAAAGCACCAATGAGACCACGTAAAGCGCAGTGCACTTTGCATCTTACATGAGAAGAAATGAAGAAAAGGCTTCCGCTGTTGCTGATAGTAAGCTGTGCCCTTTTGTCTTTATAAATTGCTTAACTCTGAGATGTGTCAGTTAGATACAAATCTGGATTTAAGGAAACAGTAAACGTCTTTACCTAGTTTTCGAATTGCTCCTTTTGAGGCCATCTATTGGCTTGGCTTACAATCAGATGCTGTTTTGAATTAGTTTTTCTTTTCTTATGGTAATTGGTTCTTGGTTCAGAAGCATTAACTACTTCTCAATGGGGAACTAGGTTTTAGAAAGACCACTGTACTTGGACAAAGAAACACTACCTTATGGTAGATTACTGCAGTAACACTACCAATGGCTTCTGGATTCACTGGCCTGTTCTCTTGAAATGTGAATTTTCTGGCCCTCATGCGAAGAGTTTAGTCTTCTTTTCTATCCTTTGGCCATGAGATATGCTTTGGTAAATATAACCCAAGTAGAAGCTTGGGTAAGGCTTGCACATTAGGGATTGTGCTCTCTTCCTCCGAGAAATCTTTCTGCCACTATGTGAACAAGTTGAGGCTGGCTTAACCTTGTGTTTGAGAAATATAGTGTTTGAGAAACCATATGGAGGAAGGCCCTAGTTGTTCCAATGTTCCTAGGCATTCCAGTATTCCTGAATTCAAGACAAGTAAGTGAAGCCAGCCTAGATTATTTAGCTTCAGTTAAGTATAGCCAGACCAGAAGAACCAGTTCGTTAGCTACCACATGGTGACAAATAGAACACATTTCCTGTTTTACTGCACTAGCTTTTAGAAGGACTTGTTATACTAACCACCCAACTGCCACCAAGTCCAGTCTTATTCACAGTAAGCTATTGCACAGGGTAGAAAAGCACCCTAGGGTTTTGAGGCTATAAATCTTTTGGAGAGAAATAGCCTCATCTCTCCAGTGCAGAACTGTTGGTGGTTTGAATTACCAACATTGTGGTGACGTTTTTGGCTACAAACTAAATTCACTGCCATCAAGAGGATTCTGATTAATAGTGACTATGTACAGGTTTCTCGACTATAAATCTTTAAGAAGTTAGATAGCTTCACCTTTCTTTCATCAAGTAGTTGGTGAATTTGAACCCTAACCTTGCAGCTAACGACCCAATGCCTAACTGACAGCACCACCAAGGCTTCAGTATCTTACTAGATACCACAAACTATGAAGATACAGGGAGAGCATGTACAAAGACAATTGCTGTCATTAAAAAATGCACTTAATCCTGAGTTTCCAGGAGACATGATAAATCAAAGTGAAATTGATTATAGAGTTTTATTATTTGAGAGAGTGTATACAATCTGAAGAGGTATGTTGTGTAGGGAATTACTTGATAAGGCTCTTTTAGTCAAAATAGTTGTAATCCCCACCAAATGACAGGATTGCATGCAAATAAGACATATGGAAGTCTAATGAAAAGATTGATCAATTTGTCATCCGGCTGGATTTAAAATGAGCCATTTCAGAAACTGAGATGGAAGAGGGGGATCTCATGATTATCAAGGAAGAAAAGCCAGGAGTAGAGCACATCCTTTGGACCCTGAGTTTTCTTGCAAGCGGAACCTTCTCAATCCAGGAGACGTAGGATCGTGACAGTGGAGGAGTGGCAGAGAATGAGCAGAAGAACCAAGAGCTTGAGGGTGAGATGGAGTGATGGGGTTCAGGTCAATGGAATGCACAAAGCGGAGTGCCGTCAGCAAAAGGCTTGCTTGCAGAGCATGGTGCTTGCAGGCACTTAATTGTAGGTTGAGGAGGGTTAAGTTTGGAGACTCTTGGAGCTGGAGCAGAGCACCAGGCTTAGGCTTTTGCTGGAGTCAAGTGTTTGGGGGCATTGTCAACAGCGCTAAAGGAACTTTGCAACACTTCCTGAGCAGGACAGTAGCCAAGGGCCACATGGCTGAGAGGCTGAGGACTAGAGAGACTAAGCAGGCACAACTGTAAAACGTCCTCTTGAGTAGAAGAACTGTACCCTGCACATAGTTTATCCTGATTTGTAACTTTTCAACTTCCTTAATAAATCGCATAATCATGAGTATTATTCATGAGTTTCTGTGTGAATAGACAGATGGTGCCAGAATTGGTACAGAAGGATGGAGGTAGGGCTGATCTCTGACACAGACTCAGCCTTGGGCTAATGTAGCGTTTGATTCTCCTCCTCCCTTGTGAAGTCAAAAAAGACAAGATGTGCCGTTCTTACAAGGCTTAAAAAGAATTGTTTTGCTGGTAACCTTAATGATCAAACATTATGTAAGAATTCAGCTTATCCAGGGGTCCTGGAGGCATCGTGATAATGCCTTCGGTTGCTAACTGCAAGGTCAGAAGTTTGAAACCACTGGCTGCTCCATGAGAGAAAGGCAAGACTATCGATTCTCGTAAAGAGTTACAGTCTCAGAAACCCACAGAGCAGTTCTGCCCTGTGCTGTAGGGTCACTGAGGCAGAAATGACTTGATGGCAGTGAGGGGTCACCCAGGACAATGGACATAACCTAGTCCATAAAGACAATAGTCTGCAGACTACTTTGGTGAGTAGTGATTGAGGTCTTAATAAAGCTTATGGGTGGCCATCTAAGACTCAACAATATATCTCTTTCCATCCAGAGCAAAAAGAGTGAAGAAATCAAACCCTCAAAGAAATAATTAGTTCAAAAGACTAGTGGATCATGTCAACTGCAGCCTCCACTAAACGCTGATGAGAAAGTCTAAATCTAAACCAGCTATCACAATAGTTGATCCTGAGTAGATGAGAAAACAAAATTCAAATTTATACGTAAGACCTAACTTACTGGTCTGATGGAGTCTAGTGGAACCCCAGAGACTATGGTCTTTAGACACCCTTCAAAGTTGGAACTGAACTGAATTCCTGAAGACTACTTTATAGACAGGCCTATACAGTCAACAATAATACCAAAGAGGAAAATGAATTTCAGAGCAGTCAAGTATCTAAGACAATAAGGATACCATTGGCAAGTTCAGAAGGCAGGTAGGGACACGATAGACGGGTGAGTGGAAACCAAAAGCGGAGGGTGGCAGGGAGAAGGCCGTCACGTTGAGGGCTAGCACCCAAGGTCACCAAAGAAGTTGTGTGAAAATTGTTGAATAGGAAACGAATTGCTCTGTAAACTTTTACCTAAATCACAAGAAAGTGCTACTTTTTAAAATGCAGTCATGTGAATGTAATAACTAAGTCATTGCTATCTGAGTGAAATTTTAATTTCAAGAATCAATGATAACAGTGTCAAGTAGTTTATATCAATTTCTCATATATCCTTGTAATAACAATAATATTGACTTTTCATGGGACTCAAACTATGAGCCAAACCCTAATTAGTGCTCTACTTGTGTTAAGTCGTTCATTTCAATTGTCCTTCAACGTATATATTATATACTTCTCCTATTATGACCCCTTAAATTGTTCATTTTGTCGGTGTAAGCTTCCTCTAAAAGTGCATAAAAGGTCAAATACCTGAAACTACTGGGGAAAGCTTTGGGAAATGAAAACAAATAGAATTGCAACCTCATTACAAATTATATGCTAAAATAATTTTGAAGAAGATTAAATAATTAAATGTAAGAATCATATAACATGAACATTTAAATGACCTCAGGATGAAGAACCATTTCATATGAAACAAGTAATTAATAAAGTCACAAAGGAAATAATCGGCAGGAAAATGTTTACATGTACACTAACAAAATATGCTTCTAATTTTTTTCCTACAGGAATTTAAACATTATTGGACAGAGCTGAGAGGAACTACACTTTTCTTTTATAGCGACAAAAAAAGTACAATAGTAAGTAGATAATACATTTAGCTGATTCAATATTTTTCCCACTATACACTTGCCACATGGTCTATTGTTTACTTTGAACTGTCTACCTAATGAAGATGGTCTAGTGAAACAAATTAAAATAGGAAAATTCAAATCTCTAAAAGCTGCTAATTTTGAAAAGACATATGTTACAGTTCCTTAGATAACTCAGAAAGAAGCTACGAAATCATGCTTTTCTCTTGGCATTCTTTTCCTTCTGACCCAGCAATAAAAACTCCATTTGAACATAAATTGTTTGGTACCAGGTTATAACCTAACTTCCCCCTACTTTATCTTGTTGTCGTCTGCAACTATATTCTGAAATGAAGAAGATAATTTCAAGAGCATCATACAATATATTACAAATGATTATTTTTTAAATCCTTGCAAATGTGTAGAATGGGTACTATTTTAATCCCTGCTTTATAGAACAGTCTAATGGAAGGGCTAAAAAATCGCACCAAACCATACAACTAATAAGAAGAGTTCTTCCTGTTGAGGCCATATTCTTAATCATTAAACCAAGAAGAGTTTGTTACGATGAAATACCATGGAATTGCCATTTCCCAATGTTGATAAAGGGAAATGCAGTCGTGTGGGAAATTTGGGGCAGTAGTTTTAGGAGAAAGCACAGGGCCAGAGCAGGTAACAAATGTTGATATTTACCCAAATATCCAAAAACCAAACAAAGTTCACTGCTGAGTCCATTCTGACTCATACTGGCCCTATAGGACAGGGTGGAAATGGCCCCTGGTTTTTGTGACGGAATAATCTACAGGAGTAGAAAGTTTCAGGAGTGGCTGGTGGTTTCAAACTGCTGACCTTGCAATTAGCAGCTGAATTTCGATGATTCCCTGGAAGGAGATGCAAGCATCAGAAAGCAACTCGACTAGATGTTATTTAAAGCTCTTTTCAAACTACAATTAAAGTGGTAAGCCAAAAGTTATTATTTCTTTTTGTGTAAGCACTCAATCAATTTAAGGCATTCTATCTAAATCTAACACCTCACTACCTCTGTTGCTTCCTTCATTGTATCAGCAAAACTCACTCAGCTTGATCTAGACAATCTATAAGAAAAAGATCCTTATTCTAAAAACTTAATGAAAAAAGTTTACCTCCTTTGCTTAGACTTCTCCATTTTCAGTTGTTCTTTGTTCATTAAATAGGTCAACCTAATGCACCTTCAACCTTGTCATTGTAGAAACAACGCCATAAATTATGTATGTATTTGTTTTTTAATATCCTATATTATTCAGAAAAATAAAACGAGAATTTCTAGAAAGCAGCAACATAAGTTAAACTGGTATAAATGTTATCCACAGGTTTTCAATGAACGATTTTTCTAAAGCAGATCACCAGGCCTTTCTTCTGAGGGCCCTGTGAGTAGACTTGATCTTCTAGTCTTTTCATTTAGCAGCTGAATTTATTTACCAGTTTCATCACCCAAGATTTCACACTGGGCATAACAGAAAGAAAAAAAGAGATAAAAAGAAGAAGGCTTTTTAGCTCAAGAGGCTAATTTAGCTTAAATTATACTATAAACATCCTACTAAGTTTATTTCAAGAGATTTTAATCTTTCTAGAACAGTGGTTCTCAACCTTCCTAATGCCAAGACCCTTTAATACAGTTCCTCAAAAAATTATTTTTGTTGCTACTTCATCACTGTAATTTTCTACTGTTATGAATCGGGCAAGCCCTGTGAAAGGGTCATTTAACCCCAAAGGGGTTACGACCCACAGGTTGAGAACTGCTGTTCTAGAAGGTAAGTCTGGCCAGTGGCATACAGATCAATTTATATATATCAATTACTCAGAAGAAATCTTTCTAAGTTCTTGACCATACAGAATCTTAAAAATATGATCCTTCTAATCAGTGTTGTGTGGTAAATGTGTAACAACTGCCTCTCTGACAAAAATATAAATATTGATACATATATTGTACATAAACTTATAAATATTACCAAACAGATAAGGAAAGTTTGGCATACAATTAAAAAACTAATAAAATATACAGTACTCTTTGTTGTAACTTCTATATAGTCAACTGATTCTCTGACAATGATCTTTAGCAGACTCTTGCAAAAGTACAGATTTGCAGCTCAGTCATGATTTGACAAATGGAGTTGTATTCTAATTACTGTTTGCCTAGTACACTTGTCATAAAATACAATATATGAGAATGCTACCTAATATTTATTTATAATAATGTATCAGCAGAGCGTAAAGCAATGATCGTGTATTCAGAATGTCATGGGTTCATCGATGACATGAGCAATTTCTTTGTTGAATTAGATATTAAGTTCTGAATGAATGTCTTCTCTCTTTGGAGTTGATTTACATTTACTCCTTCAGTTCCTTAAGTCTGGGCCAGGGGCTGGCAAATGATGGCCATCGGGCTAAATTTGATCCCTGACTTGATTTTCATAAAGTCTATGCAAGTGTTTCCCAAAGTGGGTGATACTGCTCCCTGGGAAGCACCGGAATGATCTAGGGGGGCTTTGATAAGCAAATACCTATACTTTATCCTGGATTATGGGCTATCGTACAAAAGTTTGAGCTCACAATGGTTTTCACAGTTTTAAACAGTTGTTTTCTTTTTAAAAAATGCGGCAGAGCCTGTTTGTGGTTCACACAACCTAAAATAGCTACTCTAGGGCCATTTGGTAAACACTTTGCTGACTTCTGGGGACAACCAACAAAATAAGAAGCAGGCTTTGGTTTGCAATGTTTGCCAGTTTCCATTGTGTAAAAATTTCCACCAGGGTTTATTTAGAAATTGGATAATAGAATTTTGCAAGACCAAGATTTATCCATGAAAAACACCTTTTTTCATAAATAAGGATTATAAATGTGGCCTTCCTGGACTGAATACATATGAATAGCATTGACTACATCTGTGGGAAAAGAGGACAGAGATGCTCACTATCTTCAGTTGGGACAGGGTCAGGGGCCCATTGTGGGACAGATCATTAATTGCTTGGATGCAAGTAGAAGAGGAAAACACAAGAGCCAAAGAATGACCTTAAGTATATTCCACCGGAATTTAAAGAGCGTCTCAAGAAAAGATGTGTCCAGACAAGTAGTGGGATGACATCAATGACCCCATGCACAAAGAAAATAAGAGGCTATTGGAAAGACCAAAAGAAGCAACTGACATGGATATCAGAAGAGACTATGAACTGTACTTTCAAATTCTTCTAGAGTAGCGAACGTAATAGGAGAAATGATGTAATGACAGAACTGAAGATTGCAAAGGGTGTTTTGAGAAGGGAAATACAGATGTGTAAAAAATATTTGGAGTTATAAAACCCAAAAAAGAAAACTGAAAGACCTGAAGTACAAATTCAACTCAAGTAACAATATTAAGAATCCTATGCGCAGCATATTGAATGACACAGGAAGTATAAAAGAAAATGAAAGGAATACATATAAGCCTATACCAGAAAGTTGGTCAGTGTTCAACTATTCTGTAGGTACGATATGATCAAGGTACTGAAGGAAAAGGTTCTAGCTGCAGTGAAAGCATTGCCTAAAAAAAAACTCCACAAGTTGAGACGGTGCCTGCTATCCGATAAAATAGTATCTGGGTCTAAAGGCTTGTTTCCAAACAAGCAGCCATCTGAGTGACAGCTCAACTAAATCCACATGGAAGAGGTACACCAACATCAGTGGCAGAAGGATTGTAAATCATGCAATCCAAAGCCAAAGGACAGAATAGTATCAGAGCCTAACTTGTGAGAATCTGGTTTGCAGAACACTATGGATGACAGTGGGAGCCAAGATACATTTGTGAGATTTACCCAGGAAATAAACCTCCATGATTTCCCTCTCTCCATCATAGAGGGGGAAGGAAAGCGGTTATCAAATAAAGTGTGTTGGAAAGATGACTCCAGAAGATCAAAATGAGAAGCCTACCTGAACAGTTAAAACTCGGTCAGTTGATCCCCCCTCTGATGCACATGAAACTCGATCTGCTTTTCAACAAGTTCTGTATTTTTTGTTTGTTTGTACATATTTGGGTTTATCTCAGATGTGTTATGTCATTGGGGTTGCCTTTTCATTACATGTTTTTTTTTATTTTTCAGTATATGGAACCCAGGGTTGATGAATTTACAGGGACACCAAGTAGAATAAGGGTTTGGGAAGGTGTGGTGGTGGGGTAAAAGGGGGACCATGTCAAGGGGTTCAAGAAGACAATAAATGTTTTGAAACTGATTGTGATAGCAATTGTGCAATACTGCTTGATGTGATTGAACTGTGGAATGATATATCTTTATTAACTCACCCAAAAATGGTTTAAAAAACCCAACCAACTGAAATGTTTCACAAAGTAATGCAGCACTAGACCCACCCAGAAGTCTATGCCAAGAGATTTGGAAGGCAGCTTTCTGGCCAATCAACTCGAAGAGGATCCATATTTGTGTTCATTGCAAAGAAAAGTGATCCACAATGGATGGATGGATGAATTGTGATAAGAGCTGTAAGAGCCCCCATAAAATGATTTTAAAAAATAAAAGTGATCCAACAAAATGAAAGAATTATCAAACGATATCATTACTATCACATGAAAATAAAATTTTGAATTATAAACATAATTAAAAAATGGTTGCCGTGGTACATCAACAGGGAATTGCCGGAAATTCAATCTGCTCTCAGAAAAGAGGAATGAGGATATCATTGTTGATATCAGATGAATCTTGGCTAAAATCAGAGAGTATTAGACGATGCTTTATTTACAATGCAAAGGCATTTGCGTTTTTTGTGGAGCGTAACAAATCACGGATATAATTGGGGAGAATTGAAATTTCAGAATACTTAACTGTGTTCATGAAAAATCCGTTCAAAGGGCCCAGAGGCAGTACTTTTGACTCGAACAAAGAGATATTGTGAGACTTATAAGCAAGAAGGTGTCCATCAGGGTTGTATCCTTTCACCATGCTTGTTCAATCTGTATGCTGAGCAAATAGAGAAGCTGGAAAGGAGCGCTAGTGGTGTTGCAGGACTGCTAACCACAAGATTAGTAGTTCAAACCCACCAGCTTCTCTGAGGGAGAAAAATGAGGTTATCTGCTCCTCTAAGGATTATCAGCCTTCGAAACCCTATTAGGGTCACTATAAGTTGCAATTGACTCAATGGCAGTGGGCTTGGCTTTGTTTGTTTGCTGGACTGTATGAAGAAGAATGTGGCATCAAAATTGGAGATAGAGCCATTACAAAGTTGCAATGTGCATATGTTACCACCTTGCTTGCTGAAAGCGAAAACGACTTGAAACACTAACGAAGATCAAAGCCTTCAATGTGGGTTACGCACATAAAGAAAACAAACTTCAAAACGGAATGAAAACCATCATCAATATAAATGGAGAAAATATTGAGATTGTCAAGGATTTAATTTTACCTGGATCGTGGAAGCATTAGAGAAACCTGTGGTGGTTATATAATCATTTGTCAATTTGAGAGGATTAAGAGTGAAGGCGTGGAGTCTAGCTTGTCAATCAGGTCACACCCAATGAGGCCTCTTTGTGGGCATGGCCTTCTCCTGAGGATTCTAGGAACTCTGGTATTCCTCCTTGGAAGTGGGAGACACACACTCTCTCTCTGCTCACTCCCTGCGAGATATTCCTGTGGAGAAGACACATGGAGAGAGGCTGATGGAGCTAGACCCCTGGAGCTGTAGAAGCCACGTGGAGAACGCTGCCAGCGCTGAGATGTTTACAACACCACAGGATCCACTTTCCACCCACTGGCCTGTGATCTTCCTGCATTCAGCATCATTACATGTGTTTTGTGAGTCTGAAGAGGACTTTATAGGTTGGAATCAGACATATGGGCTAATACTGGGCTTATGGACTTTATCTGGACTGGGTTGGGATGTTTTCTTAACGTTCAATTGATCTTGTATATAAAGATCTTTCCTACACACATATTTGTCTATGAATTTGTTTCTCTAGTCCACCCTGACTAACACAAACCAAATAATAAATTATATTGAGAAAACCTGCCACAAAAGAACACCTGAAAGGGTTAAGAAGCAAAGATGTTACCTTGGGGACTAAGGTGCACTGAACCCAAGTCATGGATGGCATTTGCAGGGGCCTCATATGAATGTGAAAATTGGACAATGAGTAAGGGAGACTGGAAAATAATTTATGCCTCTGGATTATGGTGTTGGTGAAGAATTTGAAATAAGCCATGGACTTCCAGAAGGAATAAATCTGTCTTATAAGTATAACCTAACAACAAATGTGACATAATTGGACATGCTGTTGGGAA
>NW_022111369.1:69143628-69149109 GCF_000313985.2 Echinops telfairi | reverse complement strand
TATTGGTCCTGAGGGGTTTATTTGTTCTGGATTCCCTGTGTCGTGAGTATAGCTCTGTTCTTACAAGAAGTCCTGGTGGCATAACTGGCTGCCAACCGCAAGGTCAACAGATGGAAGTCACTAGGTGCTCCATGGGAGAAAGGTGAGGCTTTTTACTTGCATGAAGATTTCTAGTCTGGGAAACCCACAGGGGAAGTTCTATTCTGTTCTATAGAATTACTATGAGTCAGCATCAATACATTTTTAATAGAGCCTGTGTTTAACACCTGGTTTGAAAAAATTAGTGACAATTTCATCATTTGCTTTTGCCAAATCTGTTCCAACCAGCCTACTACCAGATTGTCAAAGGTGTTCTGGTTTGGGGTTGGGAAGCTGAGAACCAGAATATTAGAAAAATACAAATTATTTGAAAGGACATTATTTTCCTTCCCTCTAGGATAAATGTCTATTATTCGTGAACTATAATTTAATAAGATTTCCCTTTATCTTTGCAGTATGTTGACAAATTAGAAATAATAGATCTTACTTGCCTTACTGACGAGAATTCAATTGAACACAACTGTGCAAGATTCACTCTTGTCTTGCCCAAAGAGGAAGTGCAACTGAAGGTGAGTAAGAAGAAGCAAATCGTCTGTAGTAGATTGTGGCTATAAATAGCATTCATCTCTTTCTGAGTGGGTGATATCAAGATTTTGTAGGAAGAACATTGGCTCTTGTACTTTGTTAATATTTCTTACCATTTGCCAAGAACTAGTTTTCTGAATGGGGATTTCAAATGACTTGTTCTGTTGTTTAGTATATAAACATGTTGAAACCATATACTTCTGTCCTCTGGCAAAGTCAGGGATCTCACCTGGTGTTTTTCAAAGCTAGTTCTTCTTGAATCCTGAAAGTGAGCCAATTAAAGTTAATCAACAATTATAGTACCAATAGAAAGAGAACTTGAAATTAAATACAATGCAGTCAGAGACTTTCCCAGGAGACTATCAATTGATCTGGAAAACACTGGTCTTAAACTTTGGTAAAATAGGAATCATATGTGTATAGGTAATTCAGGTCCCCTCCTGAAATCTATGTCCAGGAATCTGCAGTTTTGAGCAGGTTCCCTTGATGATTCTGCTGTTATGGTTAGGGGCACCGATTAGAGTCAGAGTGCCTATATTAGGATCCTGGCTGGTTTCATTTTTAATTGTGTAATCTTTGGCACGATGCTTGTGATTTTGTGCTTTCACTTTCTCACCCAAAACCAAGTTTTGCCCAAGTGTTACCCTCTCACTAAGCCCTATCTGGGCTACTACATTAAAATTGAAACTCTCCCTTCTTATTCCCACTGGCATTCCAAATCTCTTTTACCTGCTCTATGCTCTCATTTTTCCATAGTTGTTTCCATAGTGTTAGAATCTAACACTATGTCATTTACTCATTTATGACATGTGTTGTCCGTATGGGACTAAACTCCATGAGAACAGTGTTTTACTCTGTTTCCTAATGTAAACCATTACCTAAGATAGTCTCTGTCACATAAAATTTTGTGGAATGAACAAAATCTATAAAAAGAAAAAACTGCATATCTTTATCATTGAGGCACCCTGAAAAGTAAATCAATTTATACTCATGAAATGCTTAGAGAACACGTATAAGTACTCAGTAGATGTTGACTGTTATTGCTATTAAAAATAATAGTAATAGTAACTGCTAAGAATTGAAAGTATTGATGGATGAATTGCAATACTACTTCCTGGTTGTCACAAAATTAAAGTAAATAAAGATTAAGTATCAATAGTAGAGTTGCAATGAATTGACATACAGCAAAGATAATTTTACTAATATTTACTTTTTTTAGTTAGGTATACTTACACATAGTTTTCTTCTGCAAGCAAACAGATAAACATTATATATTGCTGTATGCTTAAATAATTTTGTCATTGAAAGCACATGCAGCATATACATCAATTCAACAACTTATCCATGTGTTTTCTGGGAACCATAGGGGAAGTTAAAGTTTTGATTATTATGTTTGGTTGTAGTCTTTGGTTCTTCCGGTGTGAAATGGCCAAAAAGAATGTTGTTACTGTATACTTTGAGCTCAGCGGTAGAATTCGCCATTTGAATTTCTCAGAAACCATGCTGCTTAGGTAAAATGTCTGACAGAAAGCCTGGATCTGTTTTGATACTCTCATAGACCCAATCCCATAGTTTTGTATCAATAGAATAGTTTAAATAGGGATTGAACTTGACTGTTTTAAGAATTGGGTTTTGTATCTGGTTCTACTTTGTTTATACTGGTTTCTTCTGCTTATTATTGATATGGTAATTGATAGAAATGTTCATTTGGAAGTATAAAAATAGGGAACTTGTAAGCCCACTTGCCTCAAGACATTAATTTGATCTTTAGATGGTTTTAGGACACACCTGGAAAGAAGGCTCTGAAAGGATTAACCCCATCCCCAGTACCATAATGTGTTAGTCCAGGTAGATTAGAGAAGCAGATTCATACAAACTCATGTGAAGAAGAAAGAGGTTTATATATAAGAGTAGTTAAATATTGAGGAAACATCCTAGCCCAGTCCAGATCAAGTCCATGAGTCTCATATTAGCCCATATGTCTGACACCAATCTATAAAGTCCTCTTCAGACTCAGGAAACACATGTAATGATGCCAAATTTGGGATGATCACAGGCCAGTGGATCGAAAGTCTTTGGATCCAGTGGCGATGTAAGCATCTCAGCACTGGCAGGGACCTCTACGGGCTCTCTGGCTTCAGAGGTCTGGTTGCATCAGTGTAGGTCCATGTGGTTTCTCCAGCTCAGGACACTAGCATAGTTCCATGTGTCTTGTCAGCTGCAATGTCTCTCAGGGAGTGAGCAGAGATTCTCTCCAGCCTCCAAGTAGGAAAAACCGGATTTCCAAGAATTCTCAGGAGAAAGCCATGTCTACACAGAGGCCTCATTGGCTATGATCCGATTGACAGACTAGACTCCACCCCTTCACTCTTGATTCTCTCAAGTCCCAAATAGACACCAGATTATGTAACTACCACACTATATGTTTAAATAACTTTGTCATTAAAAACACATAAAGCATATACACGAGTTCAACTTCTACGTACAATTCAGTTACAGTGATTGAATTTTTTATATGTACACTATTTCCACCCTGTTTTTTAGTTGCTTCTCCAGCATTAACATAAACCTACTTCCCACTAGATATTTATCTAATCTTTCAAGTAGTGTAGGCCATTTGATCATATATAGATCTTAAAAGAGCACAATGCTCAAGGGATATATTTTTAATACTTAAGCTAAACTGTTGTTTGATTTAAAAAGTACTTCAGGATATTTTATGTTTCATGTTTAAATATTATTCCAGGGGATTATCCAACTGAAATGGATCCAGAAAAACTTAAATTTCATAACAATTTGAAATTCTGTCTGCCTACCATTTTTTATCAGGAGTCTTCTGTAGAATCTTTGATCAAATGGTAGCCGGTCTCCTCCAGTTTTTCTGGTCTCACTCATAGAATATTTCTTTTGACAAAAGAAAATAGCATTGAAATATTTCATAATAATATACATTAATTGTTCTAAGAAAAAGGAAAATAATTTTCTTATTCCATTCATCTGATTTTTAAAATTACAATGGAGTATTTATTTATTTATTTATTTATTTATTTTACAATGGACTTTTTAAAGCAATATGCTTCAATAAAAGAATAGGACTTTTGTCAATCTTTGTGAATTTTGATGGATTACATATGTTGCATCATAAAGTTAAATGCAAACTAAAAGTTATTTTAGCTTAATAGAAGTATTACTGTTCATCATTGCCTGTGAGTTTTGATTTTGTCTTTGTCATTCATTTTTAGACAGAGAATACAGAAAGTGGGGAAGAATGGAGAGGCTTCATTCTTACAGTAACGGAGGTAAAAAGGTTATTACTTGTGCTTAATTCATTCAACAAATATTTGCTGAACACCTGCTATAAGTAACTATAATGAGAGAAGGAAGATACAGCTAATACAGGTCATAAAACCCAATTCACTCACTCATTTAATCTGTGTCCTTGAGGATGAGGTCAAGGGGAAGAGAGGTCAAGATCTTGGTCCTATCCTTTGGGAACAGTGTTTCTTTAAAAATTTCAATATTTGTAGTTTATGTAGCATCTTCTAAAATCCTACCAATTACCTTTCTATTTATTTCCTTCCAATTTATTCCTATTCACTTTATATACTTAACAGATACTAACGGATTCTGTAAATTCCATAGGCCATATAACAAGAGAGATCATCAATGAAAGTCATCTTTAAATATTGGTTTAGTGAGTCTTAAGAATACCTATTCGACCCTGTGGCATCAAGGCAGAGAAAAATAGTAAGATTTTTACTTATACTTAACCATTGGAGTACGATACAATTTTAAATAAAGCCACCATAGGTGTTGTCTTAGAAATATGAAGTGCTTAGAATACCAGCCCCCAAAAGACCACTCGTTATAACATGGAGTCGATTCTGACTCACAGTGACCTGTGGGAAAGCACAAGAATACCCTTGTGAGTGTTTGGTTTAATGTAAGTGTTCATGGGCGTAGAAAGTCACAGCTTTCTCCCTTGGGCAACTGATGGATTCTTACTGCTGACCTTGTGGCTAGCAGCCCGACCCAACCCCTATCTCAGCAGGACTCCACCAAAAGAGCACAGTGGTCTCTAATCATTTTAGAGGCTATGATAATCTTCCATTTTCATTCTCCTCCGCCCCCAAAACAAACAAACAAACAAACAACCAAACCAAACTCAGTGTCTTTGAATTTTTCCCGGCTGTAAGTCTTTTCAGGAGCAGCCAGTCTCCTCTTGCTCCATGGAGCAGCTGGTGGGTTGACAGAAGTTCAACACTTACCTAACACTGCCACCAGGGCCAGAACCCAGACTCTATCCCAATGTGATTTTCAAGTAAATGTTTTCCAATGACATGAAAATGTCCTATCCTTCCCAAAATGGATGCAGGTATAGCTGCTGGTTCTTGGTCTTAGGAAACAATAGTTAAAAGGTGGAGAGAGGGAAGTCTTGCTGGCGTTGTGTCTCCTTGAGTTGAATCCAATTCCATAAGCAGAGTAGAGCTGCTCCCATAGGATGCCCTAGCTTTTGGTTTGAATCACTGACTTCCGGTAGTAATGGAGTGCTGAGTGCTGCCCCAGCAGGGCTCCCAGGGAAGTCATAGGCAGCTGGAAAGGGAGAAGGCAGGCAATGAAATATGTGAAGAGTATGTGAGCTCGGATGGCGACAGGGAGAAGTTATTTAAAGAAATGTGTTCTATCACTGTTTCTCTATTGGTTGTGGCGAGCAGTCACGGTGATTGTCAAACTAGGGTACAAGACTAGGTGTCCTAGATTCCTGACTGGAAAGAAAATAAATACTAGAGATTTATCTATCCCATCAGCAGTTGGATTGGGGCACACACAACTTACGCTGTACATTTCAGAGACAGG
>NW_022111369.1:69137935-69141243 GCF_000313985.2 Echinops telfairi | reverse complement strand
GCCATCCCACAGGAACCCTTTTTCTTTTTGCCCTATCTTACACAATTCAATATATCCATTCACATACAATTCTATTGTTCAGTTCCATCAATTGGTATCATGCAGTCATCAGTGTTATCAACTCTCTATCCCCACCCCACCCCCACCCCGTCTTCCTGTACCATCAGGGAACCATTACTCCTGCTACTGTTTCTGAAGGTCTATCTATTCTGGTTTTCATGTGTCAAATGATCTGAAATAGATAAATGAACCTACACAAATATAACATGATAAATAAGGTAAAACAAATAAAAAACATAATAGTAAGGGGAGGAAATATTCAAGAAGTAAAAGGATAGTTATGTGGTTCATCGGTGCTATACTGCACCCTGGATTTATCATCCTTTCTGTGTGGCCCTGCTGAAGGGACTGTCCAATTTTTTTTCAAATGGTTTTTGAGTCTTCACTACATTCACACCCTTTCTCAATGATTTGGTTGCTTGTTTTTGAACTTCTGGTACCTTTTCCCATCAACATCTCATCATCACACATGTTAGTGTGGTTCTTCCATGTGGGAACAACAAAGGCCATGTCTAGAAGAGCCATGTTAAATAATTCACTGCATTTCACAAAGCTACAACTAAAACATGATATACTTTATTGGAGTATCATATATACTTGAGTATAAGCAGTTTTTCAGCAAATTTTCAATGCAGTTTTTGTGGTAAAATTAGGTGCCTCAGCAGATATTTGGATTGGATTATACTCAAGTATATACAGTATTAATTATACATATTTTAGCCCAAATTTTCTTTCTCATTTTTTCCCTTGAGGTAAGAATATGCGCATTATCTTACATTAAAATACATATGGATCGAGTCAGCCCATGGGTTGCAGACTAGATACATTCCTGTATCTTTCAGAATTTATAGAAAGTCAAAACACATGCATATAGTCTTTATGTAGTCTTATTCTAATACAACATAAGCTCAAAGCCTTTCCAATGACTTAACAGCTGCAATTGCAGCAAGTGAAGGTGCTTATGAAGAAGCATTTGTTGCTAGTGAGGTTTGATCAATCTTTACAAAGTGAAGGCAAATTTACATAAGGAGTTGTATATAAGTCAGAAGTTTATAATCCGAGGAATGCCTGTATATTCATATAGAAAATAAAATCTATATGAGTTTTTAAGAGAAGGTAAGTTGCCTAGAGTGTTGTTTTTGGCGTGATCCCACATCCGTCAGTGTGTTCATCGATACTGTACTACTGTTAGAATTTTGGTGGAAAAGTTTGAGAAGCTTATATTGTAGTTGAAAGAAGTGAGACTTCACTTTTGAGCTGCACAGACTTATGTTTGAGACTCGGTTTTACAACTTACTAAGTATGTGACTCCATACTACTTTTTCTTTAATACTTAAGAGACTTCCTTTTTGTTGTTGTTGTCAAGTAGCTACAACCTATCTTGTGGAAGGAATGGCAATAATGCATTTAGAATACTGGGGATGGGGGAAAGTGGCCACCAAACAGAGTGCTTTGGGGAGATGAGGACAGAAGATCAAGGGCATCAATCTGACTTGAACAGTTAGAACTTCGCCAGTTGACCCCCTCTCTGAAGCATGATGGATTTGATCTGGTTTTCAACATTTTCTGTATGTTTTGTTTTGTTTGTCCATGTTAGGGTGCATCTTAGAGGTATAAGTCATTGTGGATCACACTCTTGAAGTTGTGTTATATGTTTTCATGTGTTCCAGTATATGAAACCCAGGATTGAGGAACCAATAGGGACAGGTTTGGGGGTGGGGGTGGGGATACAGTTTGGCAGGGGGCTGGGGGTGTGTGTGTAAAAGTGCAACAGTGGCAAGGAGTCCAAGAAGAAAAAGAATGTTTGGAAACTGACCGTGGTAATAATTGTACAATTCTGCTTGATGTGATTTAACTGTGGAATGATGATGTATTAACTCCCAACTAATAATACATTTTTTAAAATGCTAGGGACATAATAGGCAATCAATAAGGATTAGCTCTTGCATTATGAGTCTAGGTGATACAAATGATTAAGCACTCCACTGCTAGTTGAGGGTTTGGCAGTTCAAACTCATCCAGAGGCACCTTACATGACAGGTCTAGTGATCTGCCGCGGAGGCATCGTCAAAGCCCTTGAGCTGTTCTGCTCGGGCACATAGAAGTCACCATGGGCTGGAATTGATTCAGTGGCAAGTGAGACTATCAGCAAGAGATGGGGTACTCTGCTTTGGGGAAAAAAGAAGAGAAACATTTTCTCTTCGGGTTTTAGTTGGTTTTGTGGTAGTTCTAAGACTCTTACCCCAGACTAAGAACTTCCATTAGTGATGCTTCCCATTCATCTCGGTCCTGGTCAGGCCAACCTGCGCTCACCTCAGCTAATGGCTTTGCTCCTTACTGGCTGACTGTCCTTTTCATGGTTTCAGCTGTCAGTTCCGCAGCATGTGTCACTGCTACCCGGGCAAGTCATCAGACTGCATGACGTCCTAGAAAGAGAAAAGAAAAGGCGGCTGGAGACCGAGCCACTGCCTGGTGCATCTGTTGAAAAAGAGAGAAAAGCAAGTGAAGATGGTGTGGATACAATGAACCCTATGCCAGGGTAAGTCCTCGCTGAATATGGGTTATTCACCAGATTGTTACATCCTGCCTGGGATAACAGAAGTGCCTCAATGGGCATAGGGGCAGGAACAACACTCTCAAACATAACAACAGTTGTGAGGATGGCGCAGGACGGGACAGTGTTTCATTCCGATGTACACAGAACCACTGTGCGTCAGAATTGACTTGCTGGCACTTAACAACTGTTAGTTATCAAGCAGAGTTAGCCATCTGAACTCACTGAAGCAGACACTCTAAGTTGTCTTGCTGTAAACTGCCTGTCTCGGAATATGCCACATTTCCTCTTCTGTGCTATGCTAAAACAAAACATACATTTGAACCAACTCCTTCACCACAAAGGAAATCCCCTACCACCCACACCTTTAGACAAAATAGATAATCTTTCCAAAGCTCAAAGCGAAATGAAAACTGCTACCAAGAATGAAGGAAAAGACATTTTTTACTGTACAATTCTACGACTGACCTTTTTTGTGTGTGAGAGAACTATACACAAAATAACTTAACATTTCTGAATGTTTTATTCAATTGAAAAGTCTATCAGGGAGTAATCATTGATCTTGTATTTTGAGGAAGAGCTTCTGAATGTGTACAGGCGATGTTGAGGTGGGAGGAAAAATCATAGAAAGAAGACAAAAACCGTCACAATTTTCCAAATAGGTAACATCATAATAAATGGAAAAAATATTGAA
>NW_022111369.1:69022916-69136471 GCF_000313985.2 Echinops telfairi | reverse complement strand
AGGTTTTCTTTTGTAGATGTTTTTATGTGGTGTCCCGGAAAGAAGCCACGGAGATGCTGGAGAAGAACCCTTCATTGGGAAATATGATCCTGAGGCCTGGAAGTGACAATGGAAACTATTCCATCACTATTCGGCAGGACACAGAGTATGTTTATTTTTTAAAATATATGGAGTAGTTAAAAACATGCTATCACTTGGAAGACAAAACCACATAAATATAGATCAGCACCTGCTATGCATTTTTGTTGAGGCTAAAAATATGAATAGGGAAGAAACGTCATGTAAGCAATGCTGAAGAGTGAGCTCAGGCCATGAACAAATGATTACCTTTCCTATAAATGCATCCACAGAACTTGGATTCTTGTCGTTACTATTCTCTGCATATCATATCTAAGCAACTTCAATAAAATTTACCCTGTGGTAAGTCAATTCTTAAAGGTAATTCTGACACTAAACTTCCTGCCATGATTTGTGCTTTTGAAATTGTTATGATTTGTACACACTTTGGAAAGTCACTAAATCTATCCATCAATTTACCCCATACATAGCAATAACTTAAAATTAAGTATGAGGACATTGACATTGAGAATGAATAATGCAATAAAAAGGAAGCATTAAGTTATAGGTTACAATTAAAACAAGACCCTGCAACTACATGTCCGGAATGACCCACGACACAGTGGGCTTCATTCACTCTTCATGGACAGAATGGTCTGTCTGCCGGCCATATATATGCAACAGATGACAGGAATGTTAGATGGTAATTCTGACCCAGAGAGAGTATTTTTACACAATTTATGTCTGCTTCAACTTAATTTTATAGCTTTATTATTTTTTGTTTTTTTATAGATTAATATCTGCAGTCACTAGATTTTCAAGTAATATGATAGAATATAATAGCTTATCTAGTTAGACCTTAATGAAATCAGAATTTAATTGATTATAGGACAAACCCCAAAGAGATAGAAGTTATGACTATCATGATTGTCAGTGAGTTTGGAAGAAATCAGCATATGCTTGTGAAGGATATTGTCCTGTGCAGAGTTTAGAAAATTGAGGGTCACATAAAGTACAGAATGCTTCTCTACTTCTACTTTAAAAGGATATGCAACTGAATAAAAATTTAAGCTATGAGATACTTTAAAGGAAACCATCTATCTACTTGAAAGTGAAATGAGAGAACAAAAATGTCTCATTTTCTTCATGTTTTACATTTCTGTCAGATTAAGTATTTGATCTATGTGCATGAAATCATGTGTTACTATTCTGCATGAAAAAAACAAAATCTCAAGACTGAAGGGCTCTTTAAAGACTGTTTTTCCGGATCGCTTGTAAAATGGTCTAAATTAGTTGAAATTCTGCATTGCATTTTCCATATAATTGAACTATGAAAAATACTACATTTTCTGCCGTGAATGTGGGCTCTGTGTGTGTGGTTTTTAATCAAGCAAATTTGTTTCTACATTTAGGATCTAATTTAACTTTGTGGTTTATACTTATATGTATTTGTATTGCATTTATATCTACCCAGGAGCAAGAACCTAGCAAAGGTGTTTGTATCAAAGTTGTGCAATTGAATTTTTGTAAACTCACTTTTGATTTGAACTCATATTGAAATTCGTGTTTTTGTATAGCTAATGGTCACAAAAAACTATGGTTTTTTGGGGGGGGGCAAGGGGAGAAACTCTGATGGCTCCCCCAAAAGTTCGTATCTAGGAAGTAAGAAGTGAAAAGAAATGATCACACTCTAGTATTCTACACTAGAGTCAGTATGTGCTTATTTGGGTTTCAGGGAGTAATTTGTGCCTGGAAAATGGTTAAGACTTTTAACTGTGATTTCAAGAGCTTGACTTAACTAGATATTTCTGGTATTAAGGATTGTTACATGTGCTCTCGTAGGCCTCAATGCACATCTCTTAGAATGCCTGTTTTAATATCTATCTTCGCAGTAACTTCTACAGTCTGAGCGAAAATTCAAATAAAAAATGTAATTGGTAGAACTGTAGGCTATGGTGAAGCACCTATGTTATCCACAAGACCAACTCATTCTCTCAGACTGTGGAAGTGTACCGCTGTACAAGTTAGCTGAATGTGTCTGGCAAAACACCAGCTGAAAAGGACAATTTGGCTTACAAAGCAGTACTTGAAAATAAAATTACCTCCCACCTGTTAACATCAGCTATGGGATGGAAGGCAGTTCTTTGGAAGAAACAAAAGTCATTCAATGCCAAATTGCCAGGTGCCTCCTCTTGGTGTAAAGTATAAACCCAGTCCTGTATGAGTTCATACGATATCAAAAGTGTTCTTACAACAAACTTCTGGTTTGGTTGGTTTGCCTGAAAGTGTTCCAATCAGGTGGCAGATTAGTAGGATGTCATTTTAGAAAGCCATTAGCTGAAAAGCAACAGAAAATACCTACTTAAAATTAATTCCTTGGAGGTTCCATAGAAGTCACTTCGATTATCTCTAAAAAAGCTGATTTAATGTTGCCACGAAAGTGGACTAGGGATGCATAAAAACCTTAGATATATGAAGATATATAAGATAGATATATAAGAAGATACACTTAACTATAAGCCCAAACCTAAGAACAAGCAGTTCTTATGATGCGGCCCTAATCGATACTTACTTTCATCGAGGGATCACTGAAGATATGAGAGCTATAGCAAAGTATGATGGAAAAAAGCAGATGGCACTCAGCTATCAGAAAGAATAGCATCTTGAGTCTTAAAAGCTTGTTTTAAAAACAAGCATCTATGTGAGATATCAGCTAACCACATGGCAGAAGCACGCCAGCCGGTGTGATCCAAGGATTGTAAATAATAAGATCCAAGATCAAGAGAAGGAATAGTATTAGAGCTTAAATTCTGAGCACCTGGTTTGCAGAAAGCTGTGGATGACAGTGGAAGCCCAAAATCCATTTGTAGCATCTCCGTGGTGATGAAGCCTCCATTGAATTCTCTAAGACCACTAGCCACATGAATAGCTTTGCCCTCAGACAGAGTAGATTGGAAAGTGAATTAATGGAGATATAGTTGTTAAATTTTAACATCTTATCATGTTTTCCCTTTTGTTGCATTTTTAATTTGCTCAAGTTTTTATTATTCTCTGTTCTCTTTTGGCTTGAGGGGTTCCTGTGTTTTATTTTGTTTTTGTTATTTTTATTGCAGGGAGGTTGTATGATTTCCTTTATAGGAAATCCAGGATAGGTAAATCTATAGAGACAGTAACTAAATTAATAATTCCTAAGGATTATGGTAGGAGAGATTGGGGGAAAGTTAAGAATAATGAAGAAAATGTCCTAAAACTGATTGTGCTGATTGCCCAATTCTTTTTAATATATTCAAATAATTTAATTGTATAGTGCATGAGTTATATGTAAATAAAACTGTTAAAATGTATTCCTTTGAAAAAATTTTGATTTGAGGCTAAGAATAAGAATTTATAATAAATCATGTTCATGATTCATTACAACAGGCAACTTTTTTTGAGGCCATAATCAGAAAAACATAGCAAATTTTATCAATCTTTTTTTTTTCAAGAGGAAAACAAAATATTAGAAAAGAGCATATGATCTAAAAGAAGAGTTGAATCTAAGTAACTATGATGAATTTGTTTTCCACCAGCTTCTCTGCTTCAAATCTTAATCTTTTCCCCTGCTCTGTAGTGAAATAAGCACATCAGAGAAAATGAACATTAGAGGAAAAATGAGCTCCAAAGGGTTTTCTGAGATATATATATATATATATCAGAAAAGTGTACATATATATATACATACACTTTTTTATTGTGAATTGGGTGAAGGTTTATAGGGCAGATGTGCTTTCCAATAAAAAATTCATATATATATATTTTTTTTTGTAACAATATATTGCAATCCCCACGATGTAACATTACTTCTTTGTTCCCTGTTTCCATTCTTCTGTCTGTCCTAACCCTTCTGAACTTTGTCCTTGGATAAATCAATCTTTTGATCTCAAAGGTTGATTATTCGAAGGCAGCGGTTCTCAACCTGCGGGTCACGACCCCTTTGGGGGTCGAATGACCCTTTCACAGAGATCGCCCGATTCATAACAGTAGCAAAATTATAGTTATGAAGTAGCCACGAAAATAATTTTATGGTTGGGGGTCACCACAACATGAGGAACTGTATGAAAGGGTTGCAGCATGAGGAAAGTTGAGAACCACTGTCTAAGGTGTGCATGCTTCCCTAGTGTTATTGTTCCCCGTATAGACTTATCTATTGTTTGGCTGAAAATTGAGGCCTGAGGGTGAGTTCTTTTCCAGACGATAAGGATAACTAGGGGCTATAGTCTTGGGGCTTCCACGATTCTCTATCCGACAAGTAATCTTGGTCTTTTTATGTTTCAATTGGCTAACCTTAGTCTTATTAGTCAAAAGTTACAAGAGACCTTTTGATCTTTGCACCTTTCCTCCAACAACTTTGCAGTGAATGATGATGATGAGGGTTATTCTTATCATCCATTGTCCCTGTTTGTAGAGTATCATTTGCATGCACTGTGTTAAGTCATCCCGGAAAAGTAGCAGATATCCATAGTGGTATATATAAGCTAATATGAAAAAGAACCATAGTGAGATAATTTTTATTGGATTGGTGATAAAGTTAAGTAGAAAATAATTTTTTACACTAATTATTTTCTGTCTCCTTTAATATGGAGAGCATATATTTAATTGATACATGGTGGTGTAGTGGTTACACATTGGACTGCTAACTGCAAGATCAGCAGTTCGAAACCACCATTGCATGGGAATGAGATGAGGCTTTCCACTCCCCTGAGGAATTACAGGCTTGGAAACCCAGAGAGGCAGATCTGCCTTAGGGTTCCTCTGGGTTAGAATCAACTTGGTCACAGTGATGTTGGTTTTGATTTGACATGCAGAAATAGTGAACAAAGTTGAAAAAACAGGTTTAAAAAAACACTGAAACTTTTTTGCCATAGCAGTCATGGGAAAATACATGATATTTTATACTTATTTTGGCATTGATCTCAGAGTATAATTAAATGGAGATGAACTATTTGTTTCATTTTTAGCCTGCCAAGAATCAAGCACTACAAAGTGATAAGGAAAGGGAAAAACTACACGATTGAACTGGAAAAACCTGTAAGTAGATATTTCTTTGTTGTTGATGTACTGTTTTCTGATCTTGCCAAGCCTACCTTAGAGAAACCAAAGAAAGATGGAGAAACAAATATGCTGCTTTGGAACCTAGTCCTGGTGAAAAAAAGAGGAGCAGATATTCAGGTGATAAGTGAAGTTTAAGAACAACTAAATGAGGCAGAATAAAAAAGAATCTGCTTCTAGCTATATATTTTTTCTCATCAGGTCTTTATGATTATTATTACTTCAGGGAAACAGAAAAAATATTTTTCACTAAATTTTATTTTTTATTATTCAGATACACACAGAAAGATCTATACCATTTCAACAGTTCCTACATGTACAATTTAGAGAGACTGAGTTGTGGAACCATTCCCATGCTCCATATCCGAGCTGTTCCTCACCATTAACATAAACTTACTGTGCCCTACATTTCCGTCTAATGTGATATCAAATAGATCATTCTTTTTTTAAAATCATTTTATTGGGGGCTCAAACAACTCTTATCACAATCCATCCATCCATCCATCCATCCATCCATCGTGTCAAGCACATTTGCACATTTTTTGCCATCATTCAAATAGATAATTCTTAAAAGAGCATAAGGCTCCAGGCAGACCTTTTTAAACTAGTAAATAAAACTAATGTTGACATCAGGGGATATTTTTGGTTTAAGGTTTAAATGTTATGCAGGGCATTAGTTTAAGGTAGTGGTTCTTATTAACCTTCCTAATGCCGTGACCCTTTAATACAGTTCCTCATGTTGTGGTGACCCCCAACCATAAAATTATTTTCGTTACTACTTCATAACTGTAATTTTTCTACTGTTATGAATCAGGTGATCCCTGTGAAAGGGTCATTTGATTCCTAAAAGGGTCACAACCCACAGGTTGAGAACCTCTGGTTTAAGGGGTTCATCCATTCTCCATAGTTCTAGCAAGGGTAGTCTATGAAAATCTGAAATTCTGTTCTGCACTTCCCCCCTTTTGATCATGATTCTTCTGTAGCGTCTTTGAGCACACATTTCATGTTGTTGTTGTAGAATAGTTCCAACTTGTAGTGACTCTATGTGTAACAGTGAAATACTGCCTCGTCCTGTGCCACCCTCACAGTCACTACTGTGAAGACACCGTGTAAATGCATCTTATTCAAGGTCTTCCTCTTTGTATTAGGCTGGATTGTAAAGAAGTAAGACTAGTGACATACACATATTTTAAAAAGAAATTTACACCAAGAACATGACTCACTCAGTTGTAGAAGCAATCAAGTCCAGTCTGGTTCAAGTCACGTGTCAGACTTTAAGCCAGAGGCTGTTCCTGACTTGGGTAGCTGAGGAACCAGGAAGCAAGAGGATGGAGCGGGAAGACAAAGTAGGAAATTCACAACTGGTGGATGTAGAGACAGATGAGCAGTTCTGATATTACACTCTGACAGTTCTCATAGTCAGGAGGCTATAGGGTGGGCTGTTGATAGCTTCCAGGGTTGGCAGGCCAGTGGCTCAAGTGCAAAGAACTTGAGATAAATTCAACAGAGCCAGGATTCTGACCAGCAAGAAGAGCGAGAGGGGCAGCTTTCCCACAGTGTCTATTTATGTATATTAAGTAGGCCATACCCCCATGGAGACATCGTCAGGCTGAGACCTGAGTAAAGTGCTGAACTTCACTCGAATCTTTCCACAGCTGCTTGCTAGATCCAGGGCAGATCCCATCCTGGAATTGTTTACATTATGATAGGTGAGAAGTGCTGCAATGAACACTGATTGGTATATATATCTGTATTAGTCTCAGCTTTCAATAATTTGATATACACCTAGGAGTAAAATTGCTGGGTTCAACAGTACTTATATTTTGAAAGTTTTTGGTTTATTTTGTGGAAGCACCACACTCTTCCACAGGGTTGTGCCATTTTGCATTCTCATCAGCAATGGAAAATTGTTCCAATCTCCCCATATCTTCATCAACACGTATTACTAATTTTTAAAATCCTAGTTATCCTACTGGGAATAAAACGCATCTCATTGTGATTTTGATAATAGAGTTGAGTGCTATGAACTTTTAAGACCTGCATGGACTCAAACTGACAGCAGTGATTCAAAAGATTAGACAGTAACCTTAGAAAGAGGTGGCTTTATGTTATTGAGGGAAAGCTTCAAAAAGAGAGTGAGAATGATTGTATAACTCAAAGAATTTAATCAATTTTATGGAATTGCACATATAGAACTTGTTGAAGTACATTTTGCACTGTATATTCTCAACAACGAAGTTTCAAAAATTAAAATCATGTATAGGTTGAGAAAAAACATTTGCTAAATGTTTTACATCCTCCAGTTACAAACATTTAAGGAGCCCTGGTAGCATAGTGGTTATGTATTGGGCTGGTAACCACAAGGTCAGCAATTCGAACCCACCTGCCCCTCTAGGGAGCAAGCTGAGGCTGTCTACTCCCGGAAACAGTTCCAGTCTGAAAACACCCCAGGGCAGTTCTGCCCTGTCCCTGCAGCCTCACGACAAATTGAAATTGACTCATCGGTAGTGAGTTTGCTCTTTGTTTGGCATAAAAAGCATTTGAGTGTGCTTAGTTTTATGGGAAAACATTCTTTGAATGCCTAGTTCTCTGATATCCAAGATTAGCAAAAGTTCAGAAATTCCCTTTTAATAGCAACAGTCAGTGAAGAAAGCAGGTTTATTTGTAATCCCTCTCCTACTTTAGCTGATAATCATGGAGTTAAAAAAATATATTATAACCACTGGCTACGAGTGTTTGACATGACTTAAGTACTTTGCGTGTATATATATTATCTAGTTTAATCTTTGTCATCATCCTGCAATTGATATTGCTATGCCTGCTATCCAGGTGAGAGAACTGATCTTAGCCATGGAGTGATCTGGCTTGAAACTAGGTACTGAAAAAGTGTAAAATAGCTTTGTGTTCCTAGACTACGGTAATGGCGGGGATGGAGGGGGAAGGCAGCTAGGAAATGTTTTTGATAACATTTTAATGGAACTGATGGGCCTTGTAAATATGTATAATATTTCTCTAAAATCAAACTGCTCGTTTCTCTGCTTCTATAAACCCATTTCTTTGATCGGGTGGATGAAGGGACAGTACAGTTAAATTTCTTATGTTTTGCCGATAACTCCTAGAATGCAGTAGTGACCCCTGCCAACAGCAAGACAGCTGCTCATACATACACCCCATTTACATAGTTGTCAGCAATGCCTTCCAGGTATTCATATTTGTCATAACCATTGTTGAGTAGGCTTTTTCAAAAATTCAAAAGGAGGAGAAAGAAAAAGCCAGGTAAGTAAGAGAGGCAATGGTCAGGGAAGAAGGTACCACTGCACCTGGTGAACGGGAGCTCATTTCCCTCTTGTTATAGTCCATGTAGTCCATAGTTTAAGGAAGGCTGACAGCCTGAAATAACCTTTTACCTTTCATCCTCTCCAATACCACACCACAATCAAGGTCTTTTTGTGAATGATTCTCCTTCATCCAGGCTACTATGGATATTCGGGTTTAACCCGACCTCGCATGTATAAAAACAGGTGATGGTGACACATCCAGCTACCCTTATCCAAGGAAGGCATTCTCCTTCAATGTGATATTAAAATGTTTACATTCACTAGTTTTAAGGGTTCTTTGATGTCACGAAGAAGAAACCAACTATAGCTAACAAGCAAAAGTTAACTTATTGTAAGACTATAGGAAGCGCAGAAAATGATGATAAAACTAGAAAGCCTTCAAGAACCAGAGAGCAGTTACTTGTTACTAAAAAGTATCTGAAAAGAAATTGTTACCTTTACTTATTCCTCTACATAAAATTCCAGTTCCAGGATGGGAGCATTTACTGGGCTAGCTTGAGTTATAGTATAATTCCTCAGCTGGGCAGAGAGCAGGCTACCTCATTATTGGTTTATCTTACTGGATCCAACGGGAAGGGAGTATTTCTTCAACCAGAAGAACTATATTTGGTTAGAAAGGGGTTAATGAAATATTTGCACAGTGCATTACTTCAGGGATTCCAGAGAAATAGAACTAATAGCATACACAATTATAAGCACATATACAAGCGGGTACCCCCAAAAACCCGGATGATTTTGTTCTCCAAAGCTATGTATTTAAATTTTTTACAAAACCACCTTATCACCTTCAAAGTACTCTCCATTACACACAAAACATTTGTCAAATCTGTGATTCCATTCTTGGAAACATTTTTCAAACTCATCTGTTTGGATGGCTGACAGTACGTCCCTTGTTTTTTCTTCACTTTTTCTACACCATCAAATCGCTGTCCTTCCATGTCCCTCTGCATTTGTGGAAATCGCATGGGGCAAGATCAGGTTAGTAAGGTGCATGGGGCAAGAGAGGCATGCTGTTATTTGTCAAAAACTGGTGCACTGAGATAGCTGCATGAGCAAGTGCATTGTCATGGTGGCAAAACCAGTCTCCCATCTGCCACAATTCAGGCCTTTTTTTGGTCACACACTGTTATGCATCTTTTCAGAACCTCTTTATAGAAAGCTTGATTAACAATCTGACCTGGTGGAATGAACTTCAAATGCACTATGAATCGACATTTTCATCTGTTCAGGAAGTTGACAGACATTCGGAATGAGGTTTTTAATCAATCAACCAACAATTCACCTTTTTTGAAATGAGAAAACCACTCATACACTTGATTCCCACCCCCAACCCCACCCCCACAGCACTGTCCTTGTAATGTGTGTTCAACATCACAACAGTTTTTGTGGCGTTTTTCCTGAGCAGGAAACAAAAGTTCACAGCCATACCATTCTCTTAAATTGGCCATCACACACACACACACACACACACACACACACACACACACAAAATGAGGCTCCAGCAAAACTACTTTTACAAAAAAAAATCACTGTGACCAGAGAGAACCTTCCTAGACAATGCCACCAAGTGCTTGATGCTCGCTGTTGGGGGTGGGTGGTGGTGGTTTACTATGAAAGCTCCACCAGGGTGGCTTTTTTCTAGCTTCTTAGGGTTCCCCCTTGCATTTCACCCTTGTCAAAAATCTGTTGACTATATTTGCCTTGAGCATTATACTCTTTTATGAACTATCTCAATGGGATCAAAAGAGCAGCTCTCAAGTTTAGAGACATATGAGGTTAATTAAAAAAAGTATTGCTTTAAAATTATTATAACCCTTATCACATTAACATTTCAAAATGCTGAGTGAAGGACTCCTCGATACGTTTTCCATTTAGGTCTATAGACTTCTGAAGGAGTTTCCATTTTCCTTTAAGAATTATGTACTTTCAATTTACATGATGTCAAAATGGAAGTGTTGGTGTCCTAAAGGGACTCAAAGCATGTTCTTTTTCCATCATATTTGAGTTTTAGGAACAGAAAGAGCTGAAGGGGTGAGATGAGGAGAGTAGGGTTGATGGGTAAGGTTTCCTAATGAATTTCGTAAGACATCCTTTGTGACCCATGAAGAATAAATAATGTGATGCATTGTCATGACAGGAAAAAAAATTCCTCAGTGTAGCTTTCATGGCCTTTTCCTCACCAATGCAGTTTTCGATTTTCTGAAATTTTCTTCCGAAGCCCTTCTGATCATCCTGTATCCTTTGAGAAAATCTACCAAGATTACCCTTTTGGAACACCCAAAACACTCCCCATAATCATCTGAGCTGACCTTTCTGCTTGAATTGAACTAAGAAGTAATTGTTTTTATTGAAACTTTTTTTTGAAGGTACCACAATGAGACTAAGACAAGTGTATTAATGAATGAATTTGTATGCAGCCATCCACAGATAGCAGAGATGTATTTAAACACATTTTGTTTGGGATAGACCCATGCATGCATATATGTACTGGAACCTTAGTAAAAATACTGTTTTACTTACCTCCCTATATATACAAAATATATACATGCACAACTTTATCATTGTGTCTAGTGAATCCTCCCTCACAGTAACTCCACAGGGGAGAATATAGCTTCCCCATTTGTTTATTTGGGTAATAATCATTATGGGAGCAGATTGTCAAGTGTTTTTTCTCAAGAAGTGGTTGGTTGGTTTGAACCGCTGACATTTCAGTTAGCAGCTGAGAACTTAACCCTGTGCCACCAGTTCTCCTTTATGTAAAATTAACACAAAATTTTGCCCCTCCTAGGTAGGTAAAACCATGGTGTTTTAGTTATCAAGTGCTACTGTAATGAAAAATACTACGTGTGCGTGACTTTGCAGAATGAGATTTCTTTTCTAGGAGCCCCTTCTTTGTCTCCATTGTCACATGGAACCTGTCTGGTGTCCCTGTTGTCTTTGTCTGTACGTTCCTTTATTAGATACCACTTAGGACGGATTAGGTTTAGGAGCCACCCTACTTCTTTGCTATAGCAAAAGAAAACCTGTTTCCCAGCAAGATCAAATTCACAAGTATAAGGCTTCAATTTATACTTCTCAGGGGGACAAAATCCAGAACACATTGTCGTTCAGTAAACGACGTAAGCGCAATATCTATTGGTCAGAAAGTCATCACCTTTAATTTTAAATATCCATCAAGTGTTCTCTTAAGCTCTCTTTATGTAAGTGACTTTTAATCGGTTCTCTCTCTTTCTCTTATACAGGTGACACTTCCAAACCTTTTCAGTGTCATTGATTATTTTGTGAAGGAAACTCAAGGAAATTTAAGACCATTTATATATTCAGCTGATGAAAACCTTGGTATGGTCTTCATTTTATTGCTGTATTCAGTAAAACAATAAAAAACTCTGCATATTAATAATACTAGCCAGGAAGGAACTGCAGTTTAGTTTTTAATTGATCTGTTTGGGAATCATTTTGGTGCTGACTTAGAAGACCAATGGAATATCAATGTAGCCTGAATTATAGAGTATATTCTAGCCCAGGTATATTGGTAACAGAAATTTTATTCCATCATTCTACTTGCCTTTAATAAACAAGTTTAGGGATGAGAAAACCAAACTCATGTAGAGCCATGGACATCAAACAGGGAATTTGAAGGACTGGTCTGTCAGTTATGTTAAATGCTCCAGTCAAGTTCAGTTGGATGAACATTAAGGGAAAATGGTGGTGGTGGGGCGGGTGAGCCATTAAACAGCAGGTAACTTGAGAGAGAGAAGTTTTACTCAAAATAAAGGGAGAAGTCAGATGGCAAGATAAGGAGTGGGTGATGAGGAGCTACAGATAAAAATATTAGTAAGGATTACCTATGGAATTTCTGAGCTTTTTGGTCACAACTATAAAGAATTTCAAGATGGTGATATTGCTGTTGTTAGGTACTATTGAATCAGCTTTGATACATAGCGACCCAGTATAACAGAAGAGAATAATGCCCGATCCAGTCCGTCTTCACACTCATTGATGCTGGAACTGTATCAATCCATCTTACTGAAAGTCCTTTCTTTTGCTGACCCTCTGCTTTTACCATCTTTCATCCAAAATATGTGAGATGAGGCCTTGCCATTTTTGCTTCTCAGGAACATTCTAGTTGTATTTCTTCCAAAACAGATTTGCTCAAATGAAAAAAATAACAAAAACGGTGACAGCAAAACATTAATCCAAGCATACAGTCTTGAACAGGTTATGCGATCTTGAAACTGCTGTTTGTAATGCAGTCATTGGCACAGCAAGGCACGCTCTTTGTGGGAGTGTCTCTCCGTCCCCTGTAGCAGTATCTGCTGCACATAGTCATTTGACAAGCCATAACAGATTTAATATAATACATCCAATTTGTTTGTATTTCATAGTTACCTAAACAAGCCTTTGTTCTGACAGATTGTAAGAGAAATAATCTTAGTTGGTTGCCACCTGTCTGGAAAGTTTTACTAATTAAATAAGTTAAACAAGTTTAAAGTTCAAGTTCCTCTTGAACTACAATTCCTAGAACTATCGGGGAGTGGGGGACCATAGGATTCCCATTCCCTCCTATTTTTCTCAGTGTATAGGGCTCCCTTTTCATGGTTCTTCTGGCTAGGCCTTCATGCTGTCACTACCAAAGAGCAGCTCCTTGATTTGGGGTTAGTCTCAAGGTAAGAGCGAGTAGAGAAAAAATTAATTGGAGAATAAAAATACCCAACAAATGGGGCACTTAGACAAAATACACGTTTTCGTAAAGATGATAACCAGGCAACTACTACTCTGTGACTGAACTGGTTAAGTTTGCTTTGTGACTGGAAACAAATCAAACACTTTGCAGATTTCTTTGTTACAAAATAAAGATCAGGGGGAAACATGGAATTGGAAGAGCTCAAGGAGAGAGACTTCAAATAATTGGACTAGCTACTGAAGAATGACGTGTTTTCTTTCAAAGCATTAAGATGGTGGATGCATAAACAGGAAGAGCAAATGACAGTGGCAACAGAACCCTCAATAAAAGTTAAAAATAAAGGTTAAAGCCCATTTTGAGAAACAATACTGACTTTTTAAGGAACAGGAATCTTATCATCGTTTCAGGAGTTTGGAGTCATAGCTAAGTGTTTCAGTCTGGGTTCTCTAGAGAAGCAAAATTATATATATATCAATCACATATATGTCATGTGTCTAAATTTATATATGTGTGTGTATATATATATATAACTCTAAATCTGTACATGTATATGTAGGTCTCTATATAGAAAGTTTATCAAGAAAATAGCTCACATAGTTGTAGAAGTGGGCAAGCCCAAGGCTGGGCAGGTTCTAAGTCCATGGATCAGACCTTAGGCTATAGGCTTCTCCAGACTCATGGGGCTAATGCAGCTGATGAGCAGACTATTAGCAGGAAGGCATAAGGCTGGTGACTGCAGATCCAAGGTGGCCAGGTCACATGGCAGGCCTCTGAAGACTCCTAGGACTGGTAAGCAGTACGGTAGGCTGTTGGCTTGAGGGTGAAGAACTGGAGATGAATGAGCCAGATGCAGGGTTTATGCCCAGCAAGAAAGTAAGCTTTCCCACAGCAGACTCTTGTATTGAAGGGCATATTTCCGTGGCAATTAATTGCATCAGGATTGTGACCCAAGTAAGGGTGTTGCATTCTACCCTAATCTTATCCTATTATATAATCTTGCCAGATTCCCTGTGATTACATTGTGTTAGATCAGGTCATGGGAATTATTTAGTGTAAACTACAAAACTACGGAGCGTCCTAGCCCGTTGAAATTGGCACAAAACCTTAACTATCACATTGGGCTTGGGCATACATGGGAATGTGGGAGCTTGTGATAGGTCGTTGTCAACTTCGCTTGATGTTGCAGTTTGGCAATGGGGTCTCCCTTCTCAAGTCCCTGCAAGGCTCACACCAGTGTCACAGCCTGATGCTGCTGCCTGGAGGATTTGGCATACTTGATACAAGTAAATGCTGCAAGGGGTGTTCTTTTTGGTTGGCGAGGGTGCCACATGTTGCTGCCCAGTCTCACCTCTCCTTGCCTCACCTGTCTGTTGCAAACCACTTGTGCCTGCCTATAGTCCAGCACCTCCTGACTGCACGGTACTGCCACCTGCAGCCCACCTCCATCTATAGTCCATCTTTACCTTCCTGCTACCTGCTGTCTGTTGCCTGCTGCCACCAGGCCTTTCATTTCTGCTTCCTGCATCTGGCAACCATGTGAGTTGGAAGGGCCTTTAGCCTAGCACCTGACTCAGGGTTATTAGCTGGACCAGGTTAGCCATCTTGGCAGTTGTTTAGGCCACTCTCATGATATAAATTTCTTCTTTGATATAAAATTCTTTTTATATACATAAGTGTCTTGGATTTGCTTCTCTAGAAAAACCAGCCTAACATATCTGCTAAGAAATGGAAGTTTTAAAACACCTAAGGCAGCGGTTCTCAACCTGTGGGCCACAACCTCTTTGGGAGCCGAATGACCCTTTCACAGGGGTCGCCCAATTTATAACAGTAGCAAAATTACAGTTATGAATTAGCAACGAAAATACTTTTATGGTTGGGGGGGTGTCACCACAACATGAGGAACTATATTAAAGGGTCACGGCATTAGGAAGGTTGAGAACCACTGACCTAAGGGTTCAAATATAGGGAACTGAATAAAGGCATTTACAAGAAATATTTTCTACAAATGGTATGTTCTCTGACCTTTTATTAATCCAAGTCTGCACTCAGGTTTCTAAAACTAGAAGGCAAGAGAGAGAACCAAATTGGTTGACGGTATTTCCTTACCAGCCCCAACTTCAGAAAATAAGGATTTTGAGAATATATACTACTTCAAAAAAAGGGTAGGGGGGGTAACAGATAATCTAAGCCAGAGAGAGAGAAAAAATCTCTACAGAAAAACTTACTGGGAATTGAATTATAGATCCATGATAGAATAAAAAGCAATTCAACATTTATTATTTCATTAAACTTTTATTAAAAGATCCTTGGTGATACTGTGGGCTAAGCACTGGATTGTTAAAGGTCGGCAGTTCAAATCCACTAGCTACTGTTTGGGAAATAGATGAGGCTGCCTACTCCAGTAAAGATTTAGTCATGGAAACTTTATATAGGGTGACTATGCATCAGAATTGACTTGATGGCAGGGTACTTGTTTTTAATTATTGTTTTCTGGTTTGGAACATTTATTAAATGTCTATATTATTTCAAGAATAGACATGAAAATAAAACTAAACAGAAAATTAATAAATAACTTGCTTAATGGTATTCATTATTTAATTAAGCTTTCCTATCCAAAATTTCTAGGCCAAGATTCCAAGATAAATGGGAAGAGAGAGAGATTGAAGAAAAATTCAGATATGAAATGAAGTGGAAAATGATTGTATTTTAAAATTTTCACTTTTAAAGAAAATTGCTTGTATTCTCTTGATTGTAATTTCCAAGTCGCTTGCCTAGACACAAGAATTAAGCTCTGTATCATATAATTTCCCAGTCTTTTCAGAATGAATACAATTTACAGGAAAATTGCAGAATACAGGAAACTGGTAGACATACATATAAAAATTGAAAACATGAGGCCCTTTATAAATGGAGTTTTAATATCCTAGGCTTCCATTAAATATACTTAACACAATTTTCATAGCAGTATCTTTAATACATCATGATTCTAATTGTAAAAAAAGGTCACTACATTTATTAAAATTTTGTTTTACCAACTCATCAGATAAGAACCATTCTAATATTCTAGATAGAAGTTTGAACATATTGAAGTCTTTTTTCCTAATTACTTAATGCTATATTTTTGTAATTAGAAATAAAACTTCATAAACCAATGATTTCCTTATATTTCCCCAATGTTGTCTTTTTGCTATCTCAAAACCAACTAGTACCTGCTTAAAATAATTAATCTATAAGGATGTCCAACGGCTATATAACCACCTTATTTCAAAAGGCTACTTAACATAACCACCTCATTTCATAAGGATAGCTGTTTGACCATGGTTCTAAGTTATCTACTAGATGACTAGTCAGTATCTAGTCAACTCCATAAAATTACTGGTTCCATGCCTCAAACTAGATCTGAATTAAAATCTCGTGAATATTTTCTACATACATTATTACTATTTCTGCTAAGGGACATAGAGTTGGGTCCAACTTGGTAACTCTATACACAACAGAATGACACATTTCCTGCTCTTGTGTCTTCCTTGAAATTGTCCTTATGAGCCTATTATTGCAGTTATTATATCAATCTTCTGGAGAGACTTTCTTTTTTCTGATTGTATTATCTGTACATTTCAGGTTAGTACGCCTTTCTCAAATCCTGATGTAGCACTGTAGTACTTACATGATTTCATGCCAATTTGATAAATCTAGGGTTGGAGCATAGCCTGTCAATCAGGCGACTGCCTAATGATGCCTACTTGTGGGCATGACCTCATGAGGATCCTGGGAACCTCATCTCCCTCTCTCCCTTCATCTTCCTGTTGACAAGGCACATGCAGACCCATGTCAGAGTAGATAGAGATGCTTCCACCACCACCGGGTCCACAAGACTTTCCACCCACTGGCCTGTGATCTTCCTGCATTTGGCATCATTACAAGTGGCTACATAAGTCTGAAGGTTTCATGGACTAGTATTGGACTTAGGGACTTGATCTGGACTGGGCTGGGATGTTTTCTCAATATACAATTGCTCTTTGATATAATGTTCCCGCTTACACACATATGAATGTACCTGGATTTGTTTCTCTAGTCAATCGGGATTAACACACCAGTGTTTTCAATTATTTTCTCAGCATGCAAATTGAATAGTGAAGAATACAATCCTGATGCACACCTTTCCAAGTTTTAAACCATGAGTTTATTCTCTTTCTGTTCTACCGCCTTTGAACCATGAATTTATTCCCTTGTTCTGTTCTACCACCTATCTCTTGATCCAGACACAGAATGTATATGAGCACAGTGAAGGGTTCTGGAATACCTATTCATAATATTATCCATAGTTTCTTATGATCTGCACAGTTGAAAGCTTTGGCACAAACACAAGATCTTTCTGGTAGTTTCCACTTTAAGTCAAGGTCCACCTGTAATTAACAAGGCTATCTCTGGTGTTAAGCCCTCTTCTGGATCCAACTCGAATCTGGCAGCTATCTGTTGATAACCCCTGCAACCACTGTTGAATGATCTATACTTATTTTTACTTGCACATTATTTTTTTAAATCAATTTATTGAGGCTCATACAATTCATCACAACACATAGATCAATTGTGTAAAACACATCTATACATTTGTTGCCCTCATTATTCCCAAAATTCGCTTTCCTCTTGGGTTCCCGGAATCAGCTCATTTTCCTTTTCCCCCCTCCCCCTTCTTTTCTCCTCCCCTCCCCCATGTACCCTTGATAATTTATAAATTATTATTGTATCTTATATTACACTATTATACTTGCACATTATATTGCTCTGTAACTTCCATATTCTATTATGTGACAATTGAATTGGCAGAAATATGGATCTCTTCCAGTTGGTTGGCCAGCTAGTTGTCTTCTAATTTTCTTGGGAGAGATGAGTGCTTCTAGTGCTTCAGCAGCTTGCTGAAATATTTCAAATTGGTGCTTCATCTATTTCTAGTTTTGCTTTTTTGCTAATGCCTTCAGTGCAGCTTGGCTTTCTTTCTGCACTATCTTTGGTTATTGATCACAAGCTACCTCTTGAAATGGCTAAATGTTGTTTTGGTACAATGATGCTTTCTGCATCATTTACCCATAGAATCTTTCACTGTTCTAATTTGTTGCTTGAATTTTTTCTTCAAACTTTCAGCTTGACATGCTGTGTTCTTTTTGTACGATTGTACTTTTATCTTCTTGAGCTGTTCTTTGAAATTTTCTCTTTAGCATTCATACTTCATTTATCTACTCAGAATTCAAGAGCAAGTTTTATCTCTTTTAAGATCCATTTTGATCTTTTCTCTTTTCCTTTTAAATACTTTTGCTTTCATGTGACTTTCTTATTCACATTTTTTCTGTGTTCAATGTGTCAAATCAGTTAAGATGTTCTGGAAATTTAGGTCAGACATACTCAAGGTTGTATTTTGGACTTTTTATTTTCTATCTGAATTTATATATGAGCAAGCATCTTTTCTATGGTTGGCCCCTGGCCTCATATTGGCTGATAATATTAGTCTCTCCATTGTCTCTTCCTACAGATGTAATTTGATTCCTGTGTAAAGCATCTGTTGAAGTCCATGTGTATAGTCACCACTTGTTTAAGGTATTTGCAATGAGTCAGTGGTCTTGCAAAAATCTATAAGGCAATTTCGTTTTGTTTGTATCACCAAGACCTCATTTCCCTACTTATTTCATTTTATTTGTATCACCAAGACCAAAATTTACAAATTTTGCATTCCATCACCAATAATTATACCTTTGCTGTATGTTTATTTTAGACTGAAGTTGGCAGCATTTTCATTTTCTTCATTAAATAGTTCATGTGTAAACTTGGGCAATAGTTGTATTAAGTAGACTTCTCTTTAGGCATGTAAATATCCCACCAAGATAGAGTTGGAATGCATTTTAAAAAATAGATATTTAATGCCATGTGTGCTAAGTCAGATTGACTAGAGGAACAATCCAGAGACACTCATAGGAGAATGCTTTACATCAACAATTATATATCAAACAACAATCCCAGCCCAGTCCAGATCAAGTATGTCAGTCCAATACTAGTCCATTGGTCCTCTTCAGACTCAGTACCCACATGATATGATGCAAAACGCAGGAAGGTAACAGGCCAGTGTTGTGGGTGCAGTCTTGTAGATCCAATGTATCTACAGGGCTCTGGCAGGTCTCAGCGTCATGACTGGCCAACAGGAAGGTGGTACAGAGAAGAGAGGTGGGGAGGGAGGATCCTCCTTGTGAGGACACACCCACCAGGAAGTACCATCAGGCTGTGACCTGACTGACAAACTACATTCCCCCTTCACTTCAAGTTGACATGGAAATTATGTAACTACCACACCGTGTCACATCACTCTTGAATTTGTCACATTCAGCATAGTAAACTATCTTTTTATCAAAAGAACATTATGTTGTGTGCAGTGAAAATTAGATGGTGGCTAACTATCAGAAAGAATAACTTCTGTGGGCCTCAAGACTTCCTAAAACAAGCAACTATATAAATCAGGTATCACCCAAGTCTGTGTGTAAGGAACATATTAGCCCGTATGACCCAAGGATTATAAATCATAAAATCCATGATCAGAGAATTATATTGAGTTGCCAACCATGCATTTGAGACAATTTTCCTTGACTGTCTGACTTTTGTAGTATCAGCAAACCCTTGGACACTATTATGGCCTCATACTAATGATCCCCATTGTTTTGCCCTGTTTAAAGACTTTAATATTCAAAAAGACTTATAGCTGCAAATATCCTGTCCCACGATGGTCTGATTTTCCTCTCATGGTGTTTTTTATATGTATAAAGGATCCCTAGCAGCATTATAGGTTAGGCATTATGCTGCTAACTGCCAGGTGAAGGGTTCAAATTCACCAGCCACTCCAAGAAAGATAAGGATGTCTCCTGGAGATTTAGTCTCCAAAACTCTTATGTAGGGTCACAATGAGCCAGGCAGTGAGTGGTTTTATCCAACAACGGACAGGATATATCTATTTTTATAAATCAGTAAGGAAGGTCAATTCAATAGAAAAATTGGCAACACATACCAAGACAATTTGTCAAAAATAGACTATCTGACCAATGTAACTTATCAAAAAGTGACCTTTTAATTCTAGAGATACCAAGTAAAATCTCAATTGTTCCTTTATCTGATTGACAAAAATGAAATAATTTTGTCCAAAACGTGAAACAGGATTGCTTAGGATAAAAAAAACCCCCAAAACCCTCACATACACACTGAAAATAGGTAGGAACCCTAGTAGTGTAATGGTTACAAGATGAGCTGCTACCCTATAGAATTGCTATGAAGTGGAAACCACTCAATGGCAGTGAATAGTGAATCTTGTATGATCTAGCAATTTCATTTTCATGGGAAAATGGAGTAAAGACAATGAAATTTGTCCACAAGCTTTCTGAAGCCACCTCATAAAGCAATGGTAACAAAGTAGTCATAAGTACCCATGTGTGAATTAAATGATTATAATACTGAATGACGAGGGTCACAAAAGAATGCATACAGTATAATTTCTAAAAGGTCAAAAGTAAACTTTAATGCCTAATTTACACCCACAGGTGGTAAAACAAACAAAACAAGCACATAGTTAAAACAAAAGACAGGACAGCGGGTTTATGTTGAGAAGATGCTTGTGATTTGGAAGGGACATCTTGGGAACTGCTGAGATGCTGTTAATGTTCTACTTCTTGACTTGAATGGTTATAGAAAAAATAAAAAATTCCAGTTAGAGAGAAAAGCCAGGATATGACAAGAAGAAAATGAACACAATTACTTGCTGATTACTAAGAACCCTAAGACCTCAAATTCCCAACTTTTTTCAATCTGTAAAAATAATAGTTGAACCCATACTTAGGATTTGCAATCATGATGCATATATATGATTATAATTAGAAAAAAGCATTAGGTCAACAGATCTTTCCTCAGGAACATAACAATATATTTCGTCTACATTTGTACTTATTATAAAATCAAACAAACCTGTCTTACAAGTACGGCCAGAATACTCGTTGAGCCAAGGATGCTGAGACTGTCTCGTACTTTAGACATGCTATCAGGAGATCAGTCCTTGGAAAAGCACATCATGCTTTGTAAAGGGTGAGCAACTAAGAGGAAGAGCCTCGATGAGATGGACTGACACAACATAACCATGGTGGGGATGGAACAGGACGAGGCAGCAGTGTTTTGTTTTGTAGTGCACAGAATCTGTCAGTGAGAACTATCATCTAACAATTATATAATTGTGAACTATTTTTAAAATTGTGAACTCTAAATAGAACTGATTTCTTAAAAAATGTGTTGTCAATGTGCCATAAGAGATAAAAAGTAAAAACAACGATACACTATTTCCGAGTTCTACTTTTGGGACAAATTATGAGAAATTTATAGGTCAATAAAAATATTGCTTTGTACTCTATAAAGATTCTGAAAGTCCCCAAACCAGCAGTTACATTTTTTTTTTTAACATTTTATTAGGGGCTCATACAACTGTTATCCCAATCCATACACACATCAATTGTGTAAAGCGCATTTGTACATCGTTTCTCAAAACATTTTCTCTCCATTGAAACCCCCGACATTAGGTCATTTTTCCCCTCCCTCCCCGCTCCCCCCTCCCGCATGAGCCCTTGATAGTTTATACATGGGTATTTTGTCATATCTTGCCCTGTCCGACGTCTCCCTTCATCCACTTTTTGGTTGTCTGTCCCCCAGGGAGGAGGTCACCCACAGTTCCATGTAATCGGTTCCCTCTTGGATCGCTTGTTGTTTCCCTGTCCCTGGGTTTGTTAACACCTCTTCCCTTTCCCCCACCTCCCCCTATCCCATGTTCCCCCGGAACTGTCAGCCCCGTTGTTTTCTCCTCCAGATTATTCATCCAGCCTGTCCTATCCAGACAGACCTGCGGAGACAACACGCACAAAAACAAGACAGAGCAAAACCAAGCAACAATGTACAACAAAACAGCAATAACATCAAGCCACTGACAAAGAACAAATTAAAATATACCAAGAAAGAAAAGCTTGTAGTTAGTTCAAGGATCGCTGGCCTTTAAGAGTGTTTTCCAGTCCAATCTGTTGGGGCACCATGCCTTGTTCCCAATGTCCACCCTCATCATTCCCTGGGGATCTTGCTGCTCCCCTCCCCTGCTGTTCCGCTGCACTCCCCCAGTACTTTGCCTCAGTGTGGCGGGATCAGATTGGGTGCAATTCCCACACTGTGTCTCTGGTGTTGTCCCCCGCAGAGCAGTTACATTTTTTATCAGATTTTTCAGTTTTATGTGGTCACCATTTCCTCCCATCTGTTAGCAGTTTCTAAGAGGGAAATGGTAAAGGAACCATACTCACTATTTTATCTCAACTGTAGAACTTGCCAATTAGAGAACACCCAAACTTGTTTTCACAAAATGAATCAGAATTGAAATCTCTAGTCAATTACAGGAAGTTATTTATAAAGGTGTTGTCAGTTTTCTTATTTTTACTAAGTAAAAAATTACTTAGTGGTACTGTGCCAAGGAATACTGCATGGCTGAAATTCAGAAGTGTGAGAAAGGGTTGTATCCTCTTATCGTACTTACTCAATTTGTATGTTGAGCAAATCATCAAAAGCTGACTTATATGAAGACGCGCATGACATCAGGATTGGAGGAATGCTTATTAACCACCCACGATACGCAGATGACACAAACTTGCTTGCTGAAAATGAGGACTTGAAGCACTTGCTGACAGACTTCAGTATGGATTTCAACTCAATGTAAAGAACACCAAATCCTCACAATTGTATCATATGTAACATCATAAATGGAGAAAAGGTTGAGGTTATCACAGATTTAGTCTTTCTTGGATCCACAATAAATGCTCATGTAAGCAGCAGTCAAGAGATCAAAAGATGTTGCATTAGGTAAATCTGCTGCAGATCTCTTTAGAGTACTGAAAAACAAGGATGTTACTTTGAGCACTCAAGTGTGCCTGACCCAAATCATGGCATTTTCAACCGCCTCATATGCACTTCAAAGTTGGATAATGAATATAGAAGACCGAAGAAGAATCAAGACATTTCAGTTGTGGTGCTAGAAAACAATGTTGAAAATACCATGGACTTCTAAAAAGACAGACAAATCTGTCTTAGAAGAACTATAGCCAGAGGACTCCTTATTCACCTTACATACATACGTAGGATATGTTGTCATGAGACACCCAGTCCCTGGAAGACATGCTAGGTAAAGTAGACAGCAGTGAAAAAGAGGTAGGCTCTCAAGGAAATGGACTGACACCATGGCTTCAATAGTGGACTCAAGCTTAGGAACATTTGTGAAGATGGTGCAGGACTGGGCCATCTTTGGTGCTTGATGGCACCTAACAGCAACAACACTGTACAAAATCTTATGCATTTTTTCATCTGGTATTGTCAATTGTCAACAGTAATTTCACAGTAGAGAAATAAATCAATGAGAAATGTCATTAACTTTATCCTGGCTTTCTAAATAGAATTATGTAAATACCCATGGACATAATACCCCAAAATAAAAGATGACAAAATGGCTGTTGGTTTTAATTATTAAATGAACTCAATTGCTTACTGACTTAATTTTTAGCTGCTAACACTGACAGCATGGCTCTAAATTTACTTTTGAAGAGGTCTGTAGACAGGTCAAATATAAGCATACTATCAGATCACATTTAAGGGTTGACAAATGGCTTCCTGGAAAGTATGGGTTATTGTCCAAAAGCAAACAAAGTAATAAGGCCGGAAAAAAGATTTCTTAAACAAAGATTCTTTTATTGTTTCTAGCCAGTGAAGTTCCATGTCACAGGGCTTTAATTTTCCTGGATTCAATTTTAAATAACACAAATTTTAAGCATTACAGTTAGTGGCTATGTATGATGGGAAAGGTAAGACAGAGAACAAAAGGTAATGAATGGTTTTATTTCAGGGAGCCAATTCCTTTCAAACTGATGTCTATTTCTCCCCACTTCCAACGTATTTTCTTTTAACCATACAAACTCATCCATCACCCCCAAATGTATTTTTCTAAGTGAGCGTTTTAATGATACTTTTACAGAGTAATCAAACAATCCAACTGGCCAACAAAGTAAACAACTTGTACCTGGAGTAAGACTAAATACAGAATGTAAAAAGGGACACAATTGGAATAATACTGATGTGAATCTAGTTTTTAGTTTACTGTAGTACTTGGGCTAAATAAGAGGACAGAAAATAAGTTGTGAGAGATAATTACTCTGTAGTTACAAAATGCCAAATGCTTTAGAAAGCCTGGCAACTTTAGAAATAAGAGTTACTTGCTATTCTCATTGAGTTTACACAGTGGTAATGCACTTTTTATCATTTCAATGAAAGCACTTTTGCAATAGTTTTATATAAGAAAACAAAGTTTCTATCAATAAAGGCTTAAAAAAATAAATTTTTATTTTAGTCAAAAATCCTCCTTTCTGGAAATGGAGAATAAAATAAGCTCTTCTTTAAAATAAAAATGATTATTATGCTAATTTTTTATCCACTGGACTGTTGGACAAAAAACCAAAACAAACCCAAAACAAAACAAAACAAAGACTCAACTAGTGAAGATTTTAACATTTCTAGTTTCTATCTATTTCTAAGGACAACCCTTTTACAAAACCTTTCAGTTTTATATATTATGGCAATTAGGTTTAGTTTCAAATAAATAAGTCTACTAGATCGCATATTTAAGAACCAAAAGATTAGCAACATTTATATGTTCACATTTATGGATTCTTTAAAGAGGGTTGTCAGAGTCAAAGTTAACTTTAACATTTAGTTGAAGTTAACATGTGTTATTTGATCTGCTCGTAGTTTACAACAGTGATGCTATCAACAGTAGGCCCAATTTGTGGAATGATAGTGATAGAACAATGTAATAGAGATTAACAGGTCATATTATTTTAACTACACAATTTAAAATGCCACTTTTCAGACACTGCCACCACCCTCTCTTCCTTTTTCCACTAGTGTTAAATTCTCAGGCTGAATAAAAGTGTAGGCTGCCAAACACTACTTGGATAGAAAAATGGGCCTCAAATACTAACGGTGGGGGGGGGGAGATGAAATTTTTTGGCAAGGTGTGTTTGTTACTTTGAATTTCTTGATTGATCCTCAAACTCTTTTGGTCATTGATGGATATTTTTCGTTCCACCCAGAGAGGCTAACACATACATTTGTTATAAGCATTATACAATGGAATTCCAGTTCAAACTTGTTTGTGATCACATTTGTGCAAGAAGCACTAAACAAGTGTATATTATTTCCCAATTTCCAATGTTTTATAGTTCTTCAATGTTGTTTCCTCCTGGTGCTTCCCTTTATTAAGCCTTCATCATGGAGAAATCCATCGTATTATGAGCTGATACTTTTAGATTCTGATTGCACTCCTTCTAGAGAGCAAAGAGCAACTAGAAGAAAAGAATGCTAATCAGTGTCATTATTGAAGTAGTATCTTACTGGAGGTCCAGGTAAATCTTCATCTCCATCACTATCAGGGGCAAATGATACAGTAAGATCCACATATTTCTTTTCAGTCGAAGGCTTCACAAGCTTATGCATTCTAAGGAAAATAAATATGAATCAATAATCTGAATATGAATAAATATGGAAAATATGAATAAATAAATAAATAAATTCCACAAAATGAAAAGAGTGAATTGCTAACTAATGTGACCCTGAGAATCTGGACTTGTGTCTAGATTCTAAATTCATCTTCTTTCATATAAGAATTTTTCCTTTGAAAAATGCTAAATGTTAGGCAATCATTTACTAACAGTGAGTTAAATTGTAGATATGGTTTCCAAGGCTGTAAGCACATCTTTCTTTATCATTACAGCCTGTAGGTTTGAAGTGCCCATCTTTTGGTTAGCATCTGAGAACCCTAACCATTGTACCACTTGGTTATCTTTGAATAGATTCTGTGGGTAAGGAGCTCTGGTGGCACAATGGTTTAAGCACTGGGCCATCAACTAAAAGGTATAAAATTTGAATCCATCTGGTGCTCCCTAGAGAAAGATGTGAAAGTTGGATTTGAGAAACATTTTTCAGCTTTGGAAATCCTATGGGGGCAGTTCTACTCTGACCTGTAGTGCTATTCTGAATCAATTCAACAGCAACGTTTTTAAAAAACTGATCTGGACCACAATTGGAAATAATAAAGAATACAGTTTAACACAAAACAAAAACAAAGCAAAATGTAAACAATGCTTTCAAAACACTAATTACCTATCAAGTTTGGAGGCATCATTATGTAAGCTAGAAACACATGATTAAAATTTACCTTTCCCTTAGTCTTAGTCTATTCTAATTACTAAAAATAAACTTTCTACTTGCTTTTATTAATAGTGCTAGAAATCAAGCCTTGAATCCATCATCTAAGAGTCTGTCAGCTTTTACAACTGGTTCGCAGTTGCCCTCCCCTCTCTAATCAACAAAGGTACCAGAATTTAAAAAATGTAAATTTGATGTCATTCAACCTCCTGATGATCAATACTGTTACTGTTTGTCAGATATTCTTTACCTATCTCATGCCAGGTTTTGAACTATATAGTCTTACTTAATCCTCAATATCTCTTCATTTCACAATATTTGATCCCATTCTATCATCTTTTTATTCTACCATCCATTCCTATCACATTCTTTAAATAATTCAAAAATATGTGATTTCCCAAACAGATTAAGCATCATCCAATATATTAACAACACAGAGAGAGAAGTGGAGATAAAACTTAGAAGGGAATCAGATAATTTAGAACCTTGAAGACTATTTTAAGACGTTTGGCTTTACTTTGGAATGGAAGGCAATTTTAAGATTTTTGAGCAAAAGGGGCATGATACCACTGATGCTTTAAAACATGCTGTGCTCAGATGACTGTAAGGAGTAAGGGCAGATACAAAGGCTGTGAGGAGTCTACTGCAGGAATACAGGCAACACATGACAGTGGGTTTAGCTGAAGTGACAAAATGGTTAGATTCTGGATACAAAGCATAATTTCCTAATAGATTAAAAAAGAGATATGAAAGAGTAATAAACTAAGATTAACTAAATTACCAGTAGACCAAGGTTACAGGAAGGCTTTCATTTAACGGTGTTAAATTCAAACTTGGACTGAGTTTGAGTTATCTATTAATAATTTATAGCAGTTATCAATTTATTGCTTCTGTTCATCTTTTATGCTCTGCTCTGTGAGTCAAGTTGTTGGTGTTAGGTGCCGTCAAGCCAGTTCCGACTCGTGACGACCCTATATACAACAGAACAAAACAATGTCTGGTACAGCTCCATCTCCAAATTGTTGTTGTATTTGAGCCCATTGCTGTAGCCACTGTGTCAATCCATCTTGTGGAGGGTCTTCCTTTTTTTTTGCTGCCCTTCTACTTTACAAAGCTTGATGTACTTCTCCGCAGAATGGTCTTTCCATCCTTGACTCTAAGGAGCATTTTGGTCATACTTCTACCAAGACATATTTGCTGGTACTTTATATTCTTCACCAGCAGTATAATTCAAATGCGTCAATTTTACTTTGGTCTTCCTTATGGAATGTCTGACTTTCATATGCATTATGAGGAGACTGAAAATTCCACAGCGTGGGTCAAGTGCACTGGAGTTGGACCCTCTAACTACTTCTAGTCTGCTGGCTGGCAGAATGTTAAGACTACATTAACAAAGGATACTAGGGTGACATTCCACGACAACGGCAGCAGGAAGCCACTTCCTTCCTGTGTTTTGGTAAGCCATTTTATACTCAGTGCACTCGTTTATCAGTCTTTACCACCAGCTCAAGTTGTGAAACTCCTACCCAATCACCTCTTCTAGTGGGTTCTATGGTAGCTGGAACCATAACCTTCAGAAAGTGTTAATTTTACACAAAAGGCTACTTCTACAAACCAGATCTGCAGTAAACCTTTGCTAAGTTTACTTTCCATTGGCCAGCTACATGCTTTTGGTAAGCACGAGGGTAATTAATAAGTTATTGCTACCAAATAATTAGAAACCTTTATTAAAAGTATCAAAATCTGAAGCTACTGTTTTATGACACAGCTGCCATTTAGAACTATTCACTTATGAAGGTGGTGTTTCCATCTCTCTAACCTTTCCCTGAAGAATTCTGCACCTGCTAATTTACACTACATCAAAACAAGTTTTGACATCCCGGAGGGCCTCAAATTGCACTCATTGTATATTTTCCTGGTGTTTGGGGAATAAAACAAAAACTGAATGGGCAATATCAGGGCTGTATAGTAGATAGGGTAAGGTTTCCAAATAAAATTACTGCAGGAAAACCCTTGCCATCCTTGAAGCATCAAGGAATAAACAGGTACACTGTCTGTGATAGAAAAAAATTGTTAGGTACAACTTTTCTGGCTCTTTTCTCTAAACTTAAAATAGTACGAAAAAAGTCCTTTGAAAAAATCTATCTGGATTGGTCCTTTGGACCATCCTTAAACAGTCTTCATAATTTTACTTTAAATTGACCTCTTAGCCTAGAACTGAACTAGCCTAGCATGTCCCACTGAATGCCACCGTTTTGATTGAATTTTGCTCTCTGAATTGGCATATTCAAGACTCCTCATGGTTACTATTTGTTCTAAAATATTTTCATTAGCCTCAATGTTGCTTAAAGTAAGGTGACCAGATTTTAACATTGGTAAAGCGGGACACCATTGATAAAACTCATGTCCTGGTGAAATGGCCACATGGCAGCCGAAAACTGTATACCCTAGCTTGTCGTGCATTCTTCCCCAAAATTGGGACTTTTAAAAAATGCTGCAGGATGTGGGAAAAATTGTTAAAAATCGGACTGTCCAGCCAAAAGCAGGTCATCTGGTCACCTTAGCTTAAAGACTGATGGAAACATTATAGCTTTCAGCTAGTTTATCTTCATGGAAAGCCTTTGGTATTCATCAAACCAAAAATTTGCTAAGACCAAGATGTTTGCTTAAAATTAAACATGCCGATCCACAGGAGATTGAAACTCCTCTATCCCATCTTTTGTTGTTGGTAGGTGTTATTCAATTAAGACTCACTGTGGCCCAATGTACAACATAAAGAAACACTACCTCCTGGTCCTACACCATCCTCACAGTTGTGATGTTTGAGCCCATTGTTCCAGTCACTGTGTTAGTCCATTTGAGGGTTTCCTGTACTTCAATGCCCTTCTACTTTATAGCAAGTTGTCTTTTTCCAGGGACTGATTTCTCATGTAACAAATCTAAACTCTTCTAACGAGCATTCTGGCTGTACTTCAAAAAGAGATTTGGTTTTTGACAGTATTCTTAACGACAGTATTCTTAACGAGCACCATATTCAAATGCACTGATTCTTCTTTAGCCTTCTTTATTTAATGTCCAATTTTCACAGTAAGAGGCAGTTAAAAATACCATGACCTGGGGGTCAAGTGCACTTTAGTCCAAGTGACACCCTTGTTCAATAGCTTACATGGTCTTATGCAACATATTCCTACAATACAATACCTTATTTGAGTTGACAGCTGTTTCCCTGAGCACTGATTGTGGATTCAAGCAAGATGAACCCTTGACAATCTCAATCTTTTCTCTGTAATATTCCCCAACAACTGATAATGTCTCTAAAGTGGACATAAAACTGAAAAACAAACTAACTTATTGTCATTGAGTTGATGTTGACTTACAGCGACCACATAGGATAAAGTAGAACTGCCCCTGTGAGATTCCGGGCCTGTAACTTTTTCCAGAAGTATGTATGGGTTATATAAAGTGGAACGGGGACATATATAAAACATCCAAAGAAGAATGGATTTTGAGCTTGCACTTAATCATATGCCCCAATCTATAAACAATTTAGTCCTTGCGATGTGTCCCTACTAAGGACCGCTCTCATGAAGTATCACTGACGATATGGGTTCCACAGCAAAGTAAGAAGACATCAGATAGCACCCAGCTATCAGAAGAAAAAAAACAGCATATAGAGCAGTGGTTCTCAACCTGTGGGTCGTGACCCTTTTGGGGGCTGAACAAGCCAAGCCTTTCACAGGGGTTGCCCGATCCATAACAGTAGCAAAATTAATTATGAAGTAGTAACGGAAATAATTGTATGGTTAGGGCGTCACCACAACATGAACTGTATTAAGGAGTTGCGGCATTAGGAAGGTTGAGAACCAATGATAACGAGTCTTACAGGTTTGTGTTAACACAAGGAGCCATATATCCAAGTGAGATGTCAGCTAATTCCATACGGAAGCACACCAGCCTGTGTGATTCAAAGATTGTAAATAATAAAATTGTAGACCAGAGGGAATGGCATTAGTGTTTAAAATCTGAACACCTGAATGACAGTGAAAGTCCAAAATTCATTTGTAGAATCCTCGTGGATTAAGCATCTTTTGAATCCTTCTGATCATAGCCCAGAGATGTGAATAGCTTTGCTATTAGATTTCCTTGGAAAGTGGATTAATGCAGATGCAATTATGCTAAAATTTAACACCCTACCACTTGCTCTTCCTTTTGATCCATTTAAAATTTGTTATAATTTTTATGAGTTCCTGCTTTCTTTTGGGTTGAGGTTTTTCTTGGTATGATTTTCATATGAAATCCATGTGTGGTAGTTATATAATCTGTTGCCAATTTGAGACTTAAGGGTGAAGTGGTGGAGTTTAGCCTGTCAATCAGGTCACAGCTTAATGACCTCATTTAGAGGTACTGAAGAGATAAATAGCTTGCTAGAGACAGCACACATACACACCCACTGTGAGATATTCCTGTTGAGAAGACACATGGAACTGTGCTAGAGTCCTGGAGCCACGTGGAGAACCCTGCCAGTGCTGAGATACTTCCAGTACCACCGGAGCCACAAGACTTTCCACCCACTGGTCTGTGATCTTCCTGCATTTGGCATTATTACACGTGTTGCATGAGGAATTTACAGACTGGTATTGGATATGAGCTAATATTGGACTTATGGACCGGGCTGGTTTTTCAATATACAATTACTCTTTGATATAAAGCTCTTTTTTATACACAAGTGAGTGTCTTTGAAATTGTTTCTCTAGTCCACCCAGACTTAGGTAAATTCATACAGTAACTATATTAATTTTCTTAGGGCTAAGATAGAGGCAGTTGGGGGGTAGTGGGGAGCTTGTGATAATGAGTATAAGAACAAAAATCATATTCTAAATTTGATTGTGGTGATTCTGTAATTTTTTAATATATTTAAACCATTGACCAGTATATGTGAATTATGTCAATAAAACTATTAAAAAATGTTATCCTGCTTATCATGTTGGCTATTGATCCAGTTGTAAGTAAGGATTTTTGTTTTCTTTACATTGAGTTGTAAAGTATATTAAAGGCTGCAATCATTAATCTTCATCAGCAAATACTTCAAGTTCTCTTCACTTTCAGCATGCAGTCGTGTCATCTGCGTATTACAGGTTTTTAATAAACCTTTCTTCAATCTTGATACATTGCTATTCTTCATATATAGTTCAAGTTTCAGATTAGTAGCAGATGCTGGCATCTGTTTCTTCTCATTTTCAGTTGTGTCATCAGGAAATGAAGGTCCCACTGGGGTGCAGTTTGCTATGCATTGGCAGCTTGCATGTTATTATGATGCTGGAAGCAATATCACCAGTACTTCAAATTATTAAGCAGGGACCCTCAAGGTGAACAGTTTTCAGAAGAGCTACTAGATGCAGCACAAACTACAAAGGCAAGATAGGCTGTCCACTTTGGAGGAAGTAAGTCACTAAGAACCTATGGATGCCAGTGGAACAATGTCATATACAGCCTCTCAAGTTAGAAGGCACTCGGAATATTACTGAGGAAGAGCTGCCTTCTCAAAGAGAGTCAACCTTAAAGGGGTGGTGTGGGGGTGGGAGTAAAGCTTCCAGGATTTTCATTTGCTGATAGGTATGACTCAAAATGGCAGAAACAACTGCATACCCATTTGTGGTGAAGGGAAATTGCTTGATATGGCTTTTCCATCAATAGTTTTTATAATAGTCACTGGGTGGGAATATGTAAATAAAGTGAAGAGGGCTCTTAACTTTGTAGTGGTCAGTTTCACCATTCCTATGAGAGTAAGTTAGGCATGTCAGAAGGAAATATCAAGATGATCAAGAAAGAAGTGTTACCAGAGAGCATGCTATGCTAAGATCAGAACACAGAGTAAAAGGAGATTGCCAAAGTGCAGGTATAGATGGTGATAAATATTTATAGAGGTTGGGAAAAGAGAAACCAGCAAAGAATAGAGGAGTAAGGGAGCAAGAAGAAAGCCAGAAAGTATCTTGGAAGCCAAGTGACAAAAAAATTGTATGAAGGAGGAAAGAATGACCAGCTGTGACAAGTGTTACTGACAGATCAAGTAAGCCAAGAACTAAGAAATGATTATTTAGCAACATGAAGGAAACTGTTAATTTTAGAAATAAGCTAGTCAGATGAGAATAGGCAAAACTGAAGTAGAATAAGGTTAAGAAAAAACTTGGGAAGGAAGGATTAGAACAGCAGACAAGTATAATTCTATCAAGGAATTTTGTAGGAAAGGAGTACAAAGATAAAGGGCCGAGCCTGGAAAATGAAGGTCAAGTGGGTCAACATAATATTTCTGAAGATGGGAGAGATGACTATAAGTCTCTATGCAATGCATATGATCCAACAGAGACTAAAAGCTGATTCAGGGGGAAAAAGTGAAGACTGCGAAAGTGAATTCCCTTTAATAGGCAGAGGGATTGTATTCTTGTAGACAGCCTAACATGTAAAATGTCTCCTGAAGACCCTTACTGGCAACACTGGGCAGCTCTACATTGGTAGGCAATATAGATAATACGGAGTATATTGTTCAAAAGAGGGAAAACAATGTTACCATTTAAGAAAAATTCCTTGAAATCTCTCTGGAAAAGTTACTAAGATTATCTATTGTAACTACTCAGAATATAAGCTGATATTGTACTATTTTAGAAAATAGGGTATTAATTAGAATGATATACACAGAGATTCAAATATGCTTAAAAAAAAGGGAAAGTTTAAGTGATGGGGATCTAAATTACTAAATTAGCAAGGCCTTTTATTCAAGTAACATTCAGGTTAGAGAAAACCTTATACAAAGAATTTACATACGAGGAGGCTTCACAAAGTTGGTGGAAAAATGAAATAAAAAGTTAATGGAGTTTTTCATGATTTTTGTGAAGCCGCTGTATGTCTGTAATAACTGTAGAGATTTTTCTAAACTCATTTCATTTCTAATTCATGAGTAAATCCTATAGACTCTACAAAATATACCCCAAATCAAACCATTTTCTATGTCAATTGCCACCATCTTGGTTGATGCCACCAGTGTATCTGGCAGGGATTATCACTAAACGCCTCTTAACTGGTTTAAAGTACCCGTTCTCTTCCTCCTATCTAGTCTCAATAAAGGGATCAAGGGTACTTTTTTTTTTTAATGGGAGACTATGTCACTTGGCTAGAATAAGTTCCTCTTCTGCCTAACTCCCATGTTCAGGACCTTCCTTATATCAAATCACCAGTACCAATTACACACCAAGTTTAATTAAGTTAATACTATTTTACAATCTTACTATCTCTTGAACCAATTAAGAATGTTTTCATTGCAGAGCCTTTGCCTCTACCTTTGACCTTAAAATCCCTGAAATCAAATCTTCTTACAAATGTCATTTCTGCTTTCTCTCTTTGAGTCTCTGTACAAATCTTGCCTCATCAGGTAGGCTTTTTCAGGTCCCAGAAGAATACTATTATAGCAAACTAAAACATCGATTCCCCATATTATTTTCTCTTTATTATGCATTATGATTTCCATAGCATTTTATCACCATCTCACATACTTACCTAGTTGTCATGTAAGATTCTAGAGGTCAACTTTACTTTGCTTACTATGGTATCCCTGAAGTTTAGAACAGTGCCAGATACCTAACAGGTATACTTTAATGTGTAAAATTCTTTGGCATTTTGGTCTTGTATGTCTTATAATCATGATCATTGTTTTCCACATAAGACATGGACCTACATTTACTCATTGTATTGAAGAAATCAGATTTTTAAGGCGACTTGCTGAAGAAGTCACTCTAGAAAGTAGATTCAAAAGGGTTTTATATGTCTATGATTTCTTCTTGAAAGGTAACCTTTTGGCATACTCTTTATCTTTATGGATGCCATTATGCACCCAATTTCATTAAGTCGATTCTGATCCATAATGACCCTATCTAGGATTTCTGAGGCTAAGAGGGCAGATAGTCTTATCTTTCTCACATTGAGAGGCTGGTGGATTTACCACTGTTGACATTACAGTTAGTTGTTCAATGCTTACATAGATGCCATTAGGTTAAAGTAAATCACATGTCTTTATTTGAACTTTTATACTCTTACTATTTAATTTTCTAGTGCATCATTAGATTAGGTTTCAATTCCTGTGAATCTTTCACATACACTATTTGATACTTACGTTAATTTCAACCTTTTAGCATGACCGGGCATTACAGGAACATAAAGCATCTTGACTCCCTGTACAACCATTGTTGGCTCAATTCCGTATTTTTCCTAAAAGTTAATACACAAAACAGAGAAAATCAAAACATCATCCAAATATAAAATTTTGGGTTATAATGTTGAGCTGCAACCAGTAAAGAGACTATAGAAACTCCTGTTAAATACTACTGGTGACCTTAAATGATAGATATAAATGAACAAAAACAAACTTAAAATTATGTCTGAGCCAACTGAATAAAAGTGCCTTACTTTAACAGCATTTATGAAATCCAAGAGGGTAAAGTCTTCTTTTCCATGTATAATCCATCTGTCCCAAATTGTAAATGATATTCCATTTCTGTTGTAAAAAAATTCAGATAGACACATTTCATTTTTTCCCTTTTAATTAAAACACAAAACCCAGACCAAAATTAAACAAACAAAAAAGTAAGTCCACTGCCATCAATTTGATTTCAGCTAATAGTGACCCTGAGATAAGTGATATATATAGCTAGAAAAGGGGACAACTTCTCTGAATGTTTCTGAATCTTGTTTCACCATCACACTAAACAGGTAATCATTTTTTATGATTAGCTTGGTGGTCCTTTCATTAGCTAATGCATGTGTTCTTCTGTCTTTCTCTCTTTAAAAACAGTGTATGGGTTTCATTTTCTGAATGTTCAGATGGGGCGGTTTCCAAATAGAATCAACAGTTAGATACTATAGTGCCTTCTAATTCATCTGACATGGAAAGACACATATCAAACAATAAACAAAGTATAATGCTATACAGTACTATTAAAGTTCGTTGGCTGCATTCAGCCAAGACATGCCTCAGCAAGGTAATATTTGATTTGGTTTTACAGATATAGAAGAGTGTAAGCAAGTATATTTCCTTCTTAAAAGGTAATAATTTTATTTTACTTTCATTATATGCGAGAAAGACCTTCATGCTTACCTGATTTCAGTTTTTCTTACTTCACATGTCTCTGTAAACACTAAAATGGGAATGGCTAAGTTAAGGAAACAATTTTTATAAGCTTCAAATGGATAGCCACCAGCTACTTTAAGCATCTCCAATGCAACCTAGATAACAAAAAAAGTGATCTGATTATATAACAGGCTAAAACGTCATCCATTTAATTTTCCTAAATTATTCTTAAACACTTCTTTGTAAAGAGTAAAAACCATCATTTTACTGTAGTGCAAATTACTCCTAAGTCTCTCCATGTTTAGTACATTTTATACTTCCAAACTGTTCTGGACATGAAAATTATTCAGAAAAGTGTATTAATTTGACCTTGTAATTTCATATGTAGAAAGTCACTCCCATAGCCTCCAAATCTGCTAAGAATAACAATATAGTACTAAAGAGTGGGGCATAGCATTTGAACACCACACTAAATATCCTGAACCATTGAGAAATAAATTTAAAGGGAAGAGAACTAGAAATGAAAATATCACAGAACAGTATGTACTGAACAAGAGGTGTAAAAATGTATTTAAAAAGAACTAGAGAAATAAAAGAACTAGACAAATAAAAATCTTAAGGAAATCCAAAGCATTGATACAAATTACAATTGTTTTTTAACAGCAAAGAACTTAAATCTACTCTAATTATCAAAAAGCAAAGATGATGGCAGTTCATTTTATTCATAATAAGCAGAGCCTCCGCTCTGTATATAGAATACAAATGTTATTGACGGAACTACCAGGGATCCTTTCAAAGCAGAGATTACTGTATTTTTAAAAATGTTTACAATGACAAAAATAAGATCAATATTTATCCCCTTCACTCTAAAATCAGAGTGACAAGAAATGGTTGAAGAGTTATAGGAGGTTAAGACATGTAAAAGGCAATGAAGAAAAACAACATTATAATTAAAATGATAATAAACTCACCAAACCAGATACTGCAGCAGTGGATGTTGCTATAGCAGGTATAATTTTACCAGCTATACGTTTTGTTTTGAAACGGTTAGCTGGTTCAATGTTATACATCTTGGCACGAAGATTGGATGCAGCTGTGATGAAATCTATATGTCCATTATCATCATCATCTTTTTCAAAGGAAAGTACTGCCATCTGAAGGTCACCTGATAACAATAGAAATAAAAGTGTCCAAAAATAATAAAACTGTAACTTGGTAAAAATCAATTTGAGCTTATTACTACTGAAGATTTAAAAAAATAATAATTTCAAAGATGGGAGGATTAGACAACTGAAATTATTGAAGGTATTTTACAATGATGTACTTAATATTACTAAATTAGAAGTCTCTAAATAAAAAATGCTTGCCCCTTCAGTGAAGATAGTAAAATACAAAGATAAATAAGGTCATGTTATCAAGTGGTTTATAATGAAAATAACAGAAACTTAAGACAACGTTCAAAAACTGATCCCATAAGCACTATTCTGGAACATTTTCTCTCTCATAACTAAATACAGTGGGCCAATGTAGCTTTCTAGATCATTTTGTAAACAGGAGTAGCCTGCTCTGTGAAGAAAGGAGAAAATAAGAAAAGATAGTATGTTTTTCTAAAATTAAAATTAAATAAAAACAATTACCCTTTTACTTGTAAATGAAAATTTTAAATCATTTTAGGTAATTTCTTTTACCTAGGTAATGTCATTGGTCCATGCATAAAATTATAGAAGTTTGGAACTGTTGATTTGTAAAACAAAATGATGGCAAACAGGCCTAAAACATTGATAGCTGCTATAAAAAGAGGACTTTATGAACTAAAAGTACTATTTCCCTATGTTTTGATATTCAATATCATTTAAGAAAAGTGCATGTGCGTCAACTTAAAAGCCCCCACTGGAGGTTAAGAATCTCAGATAGTGGTTCTCAACCTTCCTAAGCCGCAACCCTTTAATACATACAGTTCTTCATGTCGTGGTGACCCCCTAACCATAAAATTATTTTCGTTGCTACTTCATAACTGTAATTTTGTTACTGTTAATGAATTGGGCGACCCCTGTGAAAGGGTTGTTCAACATCCAACAGGGTCACCACCCACAAGTTGAGAATCACTGATCTAAGAGATGTTTCCTTTTATTCCTAAAATTTATCGAGTCTAATAGTTAAGTCTACAAAGACCCCCCTCCCCCCGCTTTTTTTTCAAAGACCCCATTTTTGCTGTTATTATGCTAGGCGCGAATTAAACCGAGATCACAAAATAGAAACAAAAACTAAAACAAAGCTGTTATTGTGACTTGGAAAATTAAATGTCATCCTTTGTGGATGCATGCCAACAAACCAAATAAATGCAGGTCTCTCAAGTCCATCCCAACCCACAGCAACCCTGTAGCACAGAGAACTGACCCACAGGGTAGACTGCCACATTTTTCCTGCAGACCCACTGGTGCGGTCTAATCACCGACTGACTATGCATTAGGACTAGTGTTAGAAAATAGAGGGTTTAGTCCAAGTGTCCTCAAACTACAGCCCGCGGGCCACATATGGCCCACCAAAGACATTTATCCAGCCCACAGTGTGTTTTTGCCCTGTTTGTTTTTTTACTTCAAAATAAGGTGTGTGCGGCGTGCATAGGAATTTGTTCATATATATTTTTTAAACTATAGTACGGCTCTCCAATGGGTCTGAGGGACAGTGAACTGGCCCCCTGTTTAAAAAGTTTGAGGAACCTTGGTTTAGTGTCACTCTAAAGACAATCAGTGACTTCCATGTGATTATAATCTCAATTAAAACCATTGTTGTAATTGCTGTTATTTAATCCCACAAGCCTTTAGTAAAGATCTTAGTGAAAATAAAAAGATACCCCATTCAAAATCTTTTTATAGATTCTTGCCCTTACGTTTGGTAGCTTCATTAGCTGAAATAGCCTTTTCTAGTTGGAAAATAGCATTCCTCTCATCTTCACTGCTAATAGGAGCATGATCCGGTTTCCTGGCAGATTCGTCTGTTTGAACAACCTTTAAATAGATGTTATATCTTTGTTAATGTTAATATAGTCTACATCTATTTACAGTTACCATTATTTCCATTTACCCACCTATCAAATAAAGAGAAACTTGTATTATCTCCATTTTCTTCAGATTATTAATTATAGTATTCATATATTTCATTAGTAACTAATAGTATCGCTACTTATATGTCTACAAGTTTAGTGCCTCTCTCCTCATTCTGGCATGTAAATTCTGTAAGAATAGGAAATCCTTATTTATCTTGTTCACTGAGAGAATGCCAATATAGCTAAAAAAAACTTGTTCATAGTAGCTGCCCCTTTCATTGAGTCTATTCTGACTCAGTGATGCTATGTAGGTTTAGGTTTCTGAGGCTGCAAAACTGTGCAGGAGCACACAGTCTTATCTTTCGCGGAAGTGGCTTGTAGGGGTTCAACACTTACCCAATAGTGCCTGCCACCAGTAAGTGTCAAAAATACATACTGAATACTCTTAAGAATTCAGAATTCCATACTAAAATTTAACATTAAAAAACCCCAAGCCAACTCATGTTTCCAGTGTAGTATAAGTATCACTAAAATATTTACTGTCAGAAAAAAGGTCCACTTTTAAAGAAGAGTATGTTTCCTCTCCCTTCATAGGAAAATTTACCACACTGAGGGTAGCACATACCACAAAACATTTAAGCTTATAAAATTACTTACTAATAGGATAAGAGTGGAAACAATATTAAAATAATTAAAAATCAAACAAAAAACGTAGCTATGTTACCACTCATAGTATTATTTCCCTTAGGATAATTTATTACTTTAAAACTATGATAGAGAGCTATGCAAGACAGATAATATATTAAAGGAAGAGCATTAAAAAAGTTATTGAAGCCCGCTTCTTAAATTTGCATCTAGGAGTTCTGCCAGTGACAAATTATTGGTTCCATGTCAGTCCCCGTTATGCTTTTTAAAAATAAGTCATGGACATTTTATTTAGCAAACTTATCTACTGGCATAATTCAACTGATAAGATTTTCTTCTCTAAAATAAAAACTTAAATGTGTAAGACTGAAAATAGTTAAAATTTGAAGTGGTTTGCAAAGGGGCAAATAGAATAGAGTTGCTTCATGGATAAATTTTAGAATATACAAGGAAGATATATAGAATTTTTATTAACATTCCCAACATTTCTTTCTCCTTCCTACATTATTTACCTGGTAAAATGCTAACCCAATTTCCCTAGATATACTAAGTCTCTGATTTATAATCCTACCCCCCAACCCCCAAGCCAGGTACCTCTTAGTTATTTACATGCTATTTATTACATGCTATATACGAGAGGTCTTCAAAAAGTTAATGGAAAATTATTATGAAAAAAGGAAACCTGGATTTCAAAAATAGTTTTGAACCAAAATAAACTCATAGTAACTTGCTAAAACAAACCTGAGCACAAAGAAGGATAAAGTATCAGTTTGTGAAGAGCCCCTATGACTTTGGGGATGTTACCATCAAAAACTAGTCCCTGGGAAAGGATATCATGATTGGTAGAGGGTCAGCAAAAAAAACACCAAAACAACAAAAAGGAAGATCTTCACTGAGATGACCTGACAGAGTGGCTGCATCAATGGGGTCCAACATAAAAATTGTGAGGATGGCAAAGGACCAGGAGGCATTTCTGTCTTACGCCTCAAGAACTGACTCAGTGGGCCCTAGCACAACCACCACAACCATTTCCTCTTGCTTACTTCCTTCAGTAACAACTCCTGCACCTCTGATCTTTCAAGGACTTTTTGTGCACATATTCCTATAGCCAGCATTACTTTCTCACTCCATTATCAGTATGCCTGGCTCACTTACTTTCTTCAAGGTTCTGCTCAAATGTTCCTTAACAAAAATGCTTTTATCTTCCACCTCATATGAAATGATATCTCATCACTATTTCCACTCCTTGCTCCATTTTTTACCCTTTAGCATTTTTCTTTACATTATAGTATTATATACTTACTATCATTTTTATTTGTTTATCCTGGCCTTCATTAGAATATAATTTCCATGAGAACAAGAATTAACTTTTATAGAGGTATTGGCCTATGCACATATATTTATATGGCAATACACTAAGGTAGTGGACAGACTTTGGGCCTCTGCTTAAGTCCTCCCTCAACAAAAACACTATGGTTCTAACATTCTTACTCTCCCGGTAGGATCACTGATGACAAAATATGTGCACACAAGCAAATGTTGTTAAAAAAAGCTGATGGCGCCTGGCTGTCGAAAGACATAGGGTCTGGGGTCTTAAAGGCTTGAAGTTAAACAAGCGGCTACCTAGCAGAGATGCAACAAGCCCAGATGAAAGAAGCACACCAGCCTGTGCAATCACGAGTTGTCGAAGGGATCAGGTAACAGGTATCAGAAGACTCAAAACAAACAAACAAAAAACCATATTGCAGAGAACAAGGGAGATTGGAGCAGAGACCCAAAAACCATCTGTAGACCATCTGGGACATCCTCTCACACAAGGGTCACAAGGAAGGGATGAGTCAACCAGGTCGCTGTATAGCACCGAGGGAACACACAATATTTCTCTGGTTCTTTGAGGTTTCCTCACAGCCCCACCATCATGACCCCAGTCCTGCCTTTCAGTTCTGGCTAGACTGGAGTATGTACACTGGTACAGATAAGAGCTCATGACACATGGAATCCAGGTTAGATAAACCTCTCAGGAACAAAAATGGGAGTAGCGATACCAGGAGGGGAGGGGGAAAATGAGGTGGGGGGGAGGAGGGGAAAAGGGGGAACCGATTACAATGATTGATGCATAGCCTCCCAGGGGATATTAACAGCAGAAACCATGGGGTAAGGGAGACAGTGATCGGTGTAAGATATGAAAATAATAATAATTTATAATTTATCAAAGGGTCATGATGGTGGGAGGGAGGGAGTAAAAAGGAGCTGATACCAAGGCCTCAAATAGAAAGTAATTGTTTAGAAAATAACACTGGCAATCTATGTATAAATATGCTTGATACAATTGATGTATGGAATGTTATAAGAGCTGTTAAAGAGTCCCCAACAAAATGATCTTAAGAATTTAATTTTTAAATATACCTTGCTGGAGGGTTTGAATTCCTCAACCTTTACTTCAGAAAGAATATTCAAGAGTGCGTCTGCTGAAAAGTCCTGTTTAAAACAAAAAGCATAATTTTATTAACAAATGTATACACCTTTGAAGTCAACTATCACGCTTATGTCTTTCAGAAAACCAGTGACTAACACTATTTGTACCAAATATCTATGATGCACTCTAATGTACAGAAACTCAAAAACAAAATAAAAAAATCCTGTACATTTTGAACTAGATTCAAAATAGTGTATGCTAACTATAAATCTGGTTCCATATTATATCAAAGACAAAATGCTAATCCAATTTCCTTTATTTAGTCTGCTCAAAAGTATAACAATTTAGTTCTAACATATTTGGAAGGAAAAAAATCACTAATACCATCTGCTCTCAAATAGGTCAGTATCAGGACCTTCAGATGTTAGTCAATGAGAGTGGGTATGATAACAAGAGTTAGAAATGGCACATAGGGCAGCATTTTAGAATTTCCTGAAAAGCATATAGTATAGTAAAGCATATATTAAGTCAAATAAAAGTTAACAAGGAGATTATAAATATTTTAAGTTGCTATGAAACTATTCTCTTTGGATTTTTAGAATTATAACTAAAGTAAGTGCACAGGCTCTGTATGCTTTAAAAATAATTGCTTGTATGAATTTGGCTATTTCACTAATTACATTTAGAAAGGTTCTATTTTCTTCTAGTTAGCAATATTGCAAACAACTTTTAAACTTGTCCTGTTTGAATGGACAAAAACGAAAAAAATAGTGTTAACTACGGTACTTAGAACACAAGAAACACATTTTAATGAAATCAGCTGGGAAGTCATAAACTTTTTTGCATCAAAAGTTGGTTTTGTTATCACTTGCTAGGGCCTTAAAAATATCTTACCTTCTCTGTAAATTGAATGCAATATATAGTAGCATATAGTTTTGCAGCACTCTGAATGAAATTGAAGTGTCTAAGGAAATTAAAAAATAAAAGTTTAAATATGCAATTATGTTTAATTAGAATTTATAATCTTAAAAAAGATGTGCAGAAAAATAATGACATTTTTATTTGCTATAGGATTTTCAAAAAGCTACATAGTGGTATTCTGATCTGAACCAAAATATTATGAAGCTATAACAGAGAAAGCACCAAATTTCTCTTCTCAGAAAAACTTACATCCGAGTAGAAATAATGACTGTTTTGAGGTTTGGGAGAATAGCTACAGATAGATAAATAGTGCTAGTCAACTGTGACCCTATGACAGAGTAGAACTGCCCGTGTGTTGCTTTAATTTTATATCTTTTCAGGAGTAGAAAGCCTCATCTTTCTCTCACAGTCGACTTTTGGATTCAGATTGCTGACCTTGACATTAGCAGTTCAATGTAAAACCCACTACGCCACCAGAGCTCCATAAAAAAAAAGAAATTATAACACATTTGGTCTTAGAAGAGTAGGAAGCAGGTTCAAACGAAGCTCATGTGTTTGCTTAAAAATAAAAAGTTGTTTTATAGGACAGTCAAAATAAGGCGACTAGAAGCTTAAATAAGTACCAAACTAAAACCAAAACAATCTTTCACTGCCGTTGAGTCAATTCTGACTCATAAGGATCCTATGGGACAGAGTAGAAATGCACCCTGTGGGTTTTCATGGCCATTACTCTTTATGGAAGTAGAAAACCTTGTTTTTCTCCTGCAGGGTAGCTGGTGGTTTCCAATTGTTGATTTTCAGGTCCACAGCCCAATATGTAACCACTGTGCCACCAATAATACCAGATGAGAGAAGCTATCTTTTGAATGGCAAGCTAAGTTGATTCATTAAATCTATATATATAAGTAGGTGCTTTGGTGACACGTTAGGCTGTTAACTGCAATGTCAGTTCAAAACCACCAGCTATTCTATCTTCCCTTAATGAGTTATAGTCTCTGAAACCCACAGGGCAATTCAACCCTTTCCTATAAGGTTGCTATAAGTTGGATATCGACATGATGGCATTGAATTTGGGTTTTTTTGGGTGTACAATTAAGTGTGAATCTAATGCATACCCAATATAAACACTATATGCATATGTTTATTCGAAGACTAGCTCCTTTGAAAACCACCAATTTGAGACTTTCTATGAGGTTTAGCCATCTCTTTTTTCCCCCTTCATAACTGCCGTTCCTGAGGATTTCACTGTTTTTTTTTCAAGTGCAATAAATGATTCCTATAAATAAAACTGGAATATACTTACAAAGGTTCATTTAATTCAAATTTTATTGGTGAGGGAGGCCTCTTTGGTGATTGCCAAAACAAACCTAACAAAAAGATAAAAACATTTTCAATATAATCTAGTAATACATGAACTACATTAAAATTACTTCTCAATATTTGGTTATACTTACTGCCATCTTTTAATCGTGTATCCAGAGGGAAACAGTGAAGAAGTTGAAGAGCCTAAAGAATATAATGAATTCAAATTAAATCTCCTATTAAAATTACCTTCAGTAAACATTTTCAAAATAACTTAAATTTAACCTTTTATAGTCAATATATACGTAAGAGTCAATGGTTAAAATGGATTAAGATACACAGTAAAGTTTTCAACCACTCTTTTTCATTTTACTGGGGGCTCTTAGAACATTCCATTAATCAATTCTATTAAGCATATTTGTACACACTGCCATCATCCTTTCCAAAACATTTTCTACTTGAGCCCTTCGTATACTTCCCACTACTGTTGTATTAGTCCATGCATATGTTCTGTTGCTGACCCAATACTTGGAGTAACCTCAAATTTTTCTTAATGCTTTTACATGTTTGCAAGTTTTACCCATGTCATAATGTGCATCAGAACTTCATTATCTCTTTATGGCTAAATATTTATCCCATTCAAATACAAAGGTGTCATACTTTACATAGTTTCCAGAGCTAACCCTTGAAAGAGAAAGTGAAAACAGAAGGAATACAAAGTATTTTCTATCTGTGGTTGAACCTGTTCATATTAACAAAAATTTAAGTATTTAAAAAAGCATCTACAGAAGATAGATCTTGAAATAAGAATGTCATTGATAGGAAAGGTGTGAGACAGAGTCCTACTATTTGGCATTTACTTTTATTTTCTGACAGGTTAATACTTCGAAGTCTCCAGCAATTTAGGTGTCTTTGTCATCTACAACCAAGAAACATTTAAAGTGTGGTGGCCACACAGACCAGGATGCCTGGCAATTAACCTCAGAAAAGTAGATGGATATGACTTAATACATATTCATTCATATAATCAATCCTTACTATGTAATGAAGCTGATAAAAAGCTTTGAACATGGGAAGTCAAAGGGCTTCAGATTGGCAAGAGCACATGTTCTCAAGAGGATGTCTTGGCCCTGCAGACAATGAAAACCTCCTTCTAGAACCGTTGATGGCCCTGCTCGATTTCTCTCTAAATTTTTATTCTTTGTGGTTAAAATAAATACAAATACTCCATGAGCTGCTCTGGAGAAAGAACAAACCATGGAGGATAGGCAAGGGCTTGGTGGTTGAAAGTGTGTGTTGACTTAGCTTACCATGGCTAATTTTGAGATGAGCTGAACAGTCAATCTGAAAGATGGTGTTCTGTAACTTTTAAGGTTTGACCTTACTCTGAGAGATTAGGATCAGAGAAAAAGTCCACCTGATAGGCTAGCAATGATAATGGAGATGTGGAAGAATGAACTGTATCCATTTCAAGTTTTATGCTGTTACTTATACCAGTTTATGATTAATCGTGAGATATTCCCACTTTGCCCCTTTTTGAGTGCTTATTGTTTGCACAATATAAACAGGAATGGAAAAAGATCATACTTTATTGGGTTTGGAAACAAATGGGAGATCAGGAAGAGCCAGCAAGTACAAATTTTTAAAAGTCAAGAAGTAAAAAACAAAACCCCATAAATATACATATATTAAGATAAACTGCCTTTATATTACGATAGCATATATCCTGCCCTTTCCCTTTATAATTTCTCAGAGAATAAACACAGAAATGAAAACACAAGTGTCTTATATATATGGTTGAACTTTTGCATATTAAAAAAGTCAATGATGTTATTTAGGTGCCATGAAGTTGGTTCCAGTGCATAGCAAACTTATATACAATAGAACAAAATACTGCATGGTTCTGTGCCATCTTCCCAAATGTTCCTATGCTTGAGCCCACTGATACAGCCGAAGTATTAATCTTTTTCGCTATGCTTCACTTTACCAAGCATGATGTCCTTCTCCAGGGACTGTACTAACAGTATGTTCAAAGTATGTAAGACGAAGTCTTGCCATCTTTGCTCAAAAGAACATTCTAGCCACACTTTTTCCAAGGCAGACTTGTTTGTCCTTGTAGCAGGCATTTTGAATATTCTGCTCTAGCAAAATTCAAATGTACTGATTTTTCCTTGGTATACCTTATTCGATGTCTAGCTTTCACATGCATATGAGACTATGGAAAAGACCATGGCTTGGGGCAGGCACACCTTAATCCTCAAAGTTAATTTCTTGCTCTTCAGTAGAATTACCTAATCAGTATGTCATGTGATCTCTTCCATGAACATTGATTGTTCATGGACGTAAGTAAGACAAATTCATGAGAACTCCAATGATATCTATTGGTCCAGTTATGAGAATTTTGGTCTTAGATTCTTCTACATAAAACATGTCATTTTTGCTAAAAATAGTATTTGAAGGCCAATGTTGACATAACTGACAAACCAACATGTTTAATTGTATTCTTTATCCGAGCAATTATTTTAATGAATTATCTTTAATCAATCAAATTCAAGCAATTAAAAAAAACCCTGATGTCTACCAAACTTGCTCCCATTTAATTAATTTCTGAAAACCTGAGCTATAGGGCATTTCAAGTCAGTGAAATTATTCAAATAGCTAAATGTGTCACGGTCAGATGAGACCTTAATGCATACTTACCTTATGGTTGAAATATTTTTCAAACTTTAATCTTGCTAATTCTACACATTGGGACCAATTTCTAGGTCTCTTGCTAAGTAACTTAACAACTTGAAAACAGCCTTCTAAATTGTGTCCAGTTTGTATCTTCTAGAAAGGATGACAAAGAGAATGTAATTTCAGTTAAACACATATACATATTGTATTAGCCCAAATTTGTATCATGATTAAAAAATCTACTTTCAATCCATTCTTTCTTTCCCTATCTTCACCCTTTCTTTTTCGAGAAGTGAATGGATGAGATAACACAAGGAAATTCTTAAATTTTGTGTCTCACAAATTATATATTGTCTTCCATGTTCTTTTTAGGTGCCATCTCAACTCATAGATGCTACACACGACGACTCGTCTTACACTACCACCCTTACAATGATGTCTGAGCCCACTACAGCATCTTTTCAATTCATCTTATTCAGTCTTCCTTCTTTTCTCTAGCCCTCCATTTTAACAAGCATGATTTACTTTTCCAGGAACTAATCCAAAGTTTTTTACACTGAAGGCAAAAGTTTTTGATGATCATTAGTAAGTGCTTCAATCTCCTTGATTTCAGTAAACAAGATGGTGTGTCCCCTGCGTGTTTCCGGTTAACGAGCCTTCCTCAAATCCCACCATATTCTTTTTAATAAAGTAGATTCTCAGATTTACTCAGTATACAGATTAAGTATAGTAAAAGGTGACAACCCTAATGTACACCTTTGCGGATTTCAAGCCAGTATCCCTTTGCTATGTGCAAACAATTGCCTCCTGATCCATGTATAAGTTTCACATGAGCACAATTAAATGTTCTGGAATTTCCACTTTGTAACGTTTTCCATAGCATGTTATGATCCACAAAGTAAAATGCCTTTGTGTAATCAATAAAGTATCTTTCTTATATTCTCTGGTTTCTGCCAAGTTTCATCTGATCTCGGCAGTGATATCCTTCATTTTATGTCCACTTTTGAATTATGCTTAAATTCCTGTTGCACTGCTACAAACATTTTATGAATTATTGTAAGCAAAATTTTGCTAGAATGTGGTATTAATGACATTATTCAATAACTTCTGCATTGCAGTGGGTTACTTTTCTTTGGAATAGGGTTAAATAATGGATCTCTTCCCGTAGGTGGCTGTCTTCCAAATTACTTTATTTTGACTAGAGAGTGCTTCCAGTGCTGCATGCTTGTTGAAACATTTAAAATGGTAATCCACCAATTCCTTGAGTCTTGTTTTAAATGAAGGCTTTCAATTCCATGTGGACTTCTTTTAATACTACTGGTTCGGGATCTTATGCCTCTTTTTGATCATCTAACAATTTTCTTTTTTGGCACAGTGACTGTGTATTCTTTGCATCTTCTTTTGAGGCTTCATGCAGCCTTCAATATTTTGCTTATTGTTATTGTAAGGCTCTGTCAAGTTTCACTCACAGCGACCCTATGTACAACAGAAAGAAAATGCCTGGTCCTGTGCCACCATTGCATTTGAGACCGTTGTTATAGTCACTGTTCATTATTCATCTAATCAAAGGTTTTGCTTTTATCACCGACTTTCTCCTTTACCAAGCATGATATCCTTTTCTAGGGACTAGCCTCTCCAGATAACCTAAAATATGAGATACAGTCTCATCCTTCTCACTTCTATGGAGCATTCTAGAGGTATGTCCTCCCAAACAGATGTGTCTACATAATCCTTCATTACTTAAACTTACTTGAGGCCTGAATTTTCAATTCTGTCTGCTTGAGAAATAGTAAGCATGCTCTTCCACTTTGACTTTCTAACTTCAAGTCTTTCAACATTTTTAACACTTTGTGTTCTCAAGCTGTCCTCTGACTTCACAATTCCTTGATGTTCTTCAAGTCATCATACAACTTGTTTTTAGTCATTAGTGTTCAACCTATCCTTGAGGTTCTCCCATAAGTCAGGTGGGAAACACTCAGGTTAATAGGGTCCTGGTGGGTAAGCATTTGAATGCTTATATCAAGGTTGGCATCACAGCCACCAGCTGCTCCTCTGGAGTAGGCTGAGGCTATTTGCCTTTGTAAAGACTGAAGTCTCAGAAACTCTTGAGTCATAATCAACTCGATGGCAGGGGGTTTGGGCTTGGTATACTCAAAATTGTATGCTAACTCAACCTTTAGCTTTGTTTTGGCTGATGATATTGAGCTCCATTTTTTTTTCTTTTTCATTCATATAGGTTTTCATATAGTTTCATTTCTTTGTATTTCTTCAGGTGGGGGGGGAGTTACGTGTGTCACCACGTTATTGACAAACATATTCAATAATATTCCTCTTACAGATCTATTGTTTAGCTGAAAACAGTACTGTGGGAGTGAGTTCAGTTTTATGCATAAAGGATGACTGAGGGGCATGATCTCAGCAGTTTTACTAGTCTCCACCTGGTCAGTAAGTTTGACGTTTCAGAAATTTTTATTTTTGCGTTATGGTCAATCACACTACCTCTCCCCCCGCAGTCTATCCTGGACCTTCTAAAGTGACCCATTTCAGAGTGGTTGGTACTGGTATCCAGGATCCATCTAGTTCTGTTGATCTTATGATCAGAGAAGCTGATGACTGATTGCACAGCCCATTAGTTCAATGGACTGTTTCCATAAGTCTTTGATTTTCTTCACAGTTTGCTCTGGATAGAAGAGACCAATAGTTGCTTTGATCCCAGTTTTAAAGATTATTCAAGGGAATGGCTTCAGAAAAGCCTAAAGTCTATAACTTGAAATTTTGTTTTACATTTCCCTTCTGTTCAGGAGTAATCAAATTACTCTTCTAATCTTTTAACAAGACACTCATTAATGGTAGCTGGGCACCATCCAGGTCTTTTGGGTCTAATGGCCAAGGAGTTAAGTTTTAAAAGGAGGCAATTAGTCACACATTTCATATTATCATCTTATTCTGGATTCTCCTTGCTGTTGTTCTAGATCATAGGTTCGCACACTTATTTAGCACCCTTTTCAGAAACAAACAAACACAAACCACAAAAATCCTCATAAACTATGGCTCATAATAAATGATAAAATGAAGGTATCTGCTTTTGTAGTACTACTGGATCATTCCAGTTGGCCCTCCAGGGAGTGGTATTGCTCTATTTGGGAAAAAACTAATCAAGACAGAGATCAATTATTTTACATGGTCCCTTGCAAGCCACTTAAAAGATTTTAAGATCCCAGGCACTATGCATCAAACTAGAAGATAACAGAAGAGAACTAAATACAAGATTAGGCTAATGAACTCTGGTGTTATTGAGACCACAGCAGCCTGAGGTATCACTTTACTGATTATATACAATAATGCTTTCCCCATTTTGGCAGTAAAAATGATTCGCAAGCAACAGAAAATAGAACTTGCGTGGTACAAGTGGTTTGAAATCAGTTGCTAATCTGAATGTTGGCAGTGTGAATCCCACCCATTATATCAAGAGAGTAAACACTTTTGGAAGTGATTACTATAGAGCACTTCTGTAGCACATGAGTTGGGAATTAATAGCAGCTAATAACGATGCAACTTGAAAATGGGATTACATTGATATCAAATGTTGAGTTTATATTAAAATGTATTGGTTTACCTGTAAGACTTCTTCTGCAGAATGATAGCTTTGCCAAAACTTGTTGAACAACGAAGGCTTGTGGGAAAAGGAACTCTCAAACTATAAGAGAGAGGTGGGCAAAGACAGGGAAAGTTATAAATAGCCCGGTTAAAAGTTTGAAATATCTTCTTGCCTATCTCAAAGAAAATATATTCCTCAAAAATAAACTTTTACCTTATCTCTTGCCCACTGGATAGTGTGTTCAATAGCAGCTGGAAAAGACTTCAGAGTACAAAATGGTATTTCCTCCTCTGGAGGATCCCGCTATTTAATGAAATAAGACAAGCAACAGTTAAGAGAAACAATGGAAATTTATTATGGCTATATTTTCCTTTTTAATTTTTGGGTTTATTTTTGAGGATTTTAAGGTAATTAAAAATAAAATCTGAACACTGATTCTTTTATCTTCTTTTCCTTGCCAATAAGAAAGCAAAAACAAAACAAAACAAAAAACAATCCTATAAACACCTAAAACTGTTTAGTAGTAATGTCACAATAAGGCTGACTACTTCACTATCTGGGCAGTCCTTTGACATCCATTATGGGAGATGATAATAAATAAAATTCTTTTTACTCTTTTCCCAACTATCAAGGGCACATTTAAAATTTACAGCTTTCTCTAGTTTGAAAGGAATTCCAAGAATCCCTCAAATATAATACGAATTCCTCCATGGGGAAAAATTTTTTGAAGCAAATATATATACATACCCTCCATGTTTGCTACAGTTTCTTTCAAGATGTATTAAATGACTGACAGATGTCTATTCTGCTGCATATAACAGAAATAACTACCGAGGAAACCTATCTTCAATTATAGGTTAACTTTTGCTTGCACTTACTGGTTAATCCAATCTTAAATGACCCATTGTGTCCCTTTTTCACTAAGATGTATATTTTAGTTTATTTTTCCCATTAAATAGCACTAAACAGTGAAAAAAACAAGAGACAAGCCAGAAGGTAAAAAATGAAGTAAAATATGCAAGAAAGGTTTATGGAAAATACGGAAGACTCAAAAAGCCATTGAGATTTTATAATACTCCCTACTTTGGAAGTCTTTTAATATAACACCTCATTTAAAATTTTCTTCTTTATTTAATGGCCTTCAAAATCAGTTTGTCAATTTAGAGTATTTTCAATAGACACCATCAGCTTCTAAGAGTAAGTGGGAAAATGTTTTATAAAACATTTTGGTTAGACTACTACCTATCCATTAAATGAAGAAATTAATTTTCTTTTCCTTTGGTAGAATATGATACTAATTGATTAGTTACACTGAGAGAGCGCGCATGAGAGTGAGAGAGAGCACCCTTACAGGTGGTGCTCTCTTTTTTTAATGCTCCATTTATTATCTAAGATATATAGATAGATACCCTCGCTACATGAGAACACAGAAAACTTATTTTTCAGTAAAATTTTAGATGGTTCACCAGTGTAGGGATGGAAATCTAAATAAACATTAGATTTGAATTTTTGACGAGACTCCATTTTCCATATGCTGGCTATTATCTAACATAATAAACTGGATTTTAGGGGGGATACTTTTATTGTCCACTAACAGTCTAATTGTTCTTATCAGGCAATCTTCAAACGGAAAAGCTGATGGAAACTAAATCAAGCAGCTTTGAAGACTAACCAACAACAGAAGCAATTACTCTAGAACCACCAAAAACCAACTTTTATTGAGTTAAAGGAAATAATTATTTGTTGCATTTTTACAGATATACTGTTCTCATGTGCATGGATTTCACTGGAACACCAGAAAGGAAGAAAAGTTAAATAAGTCAAATTTGTTGACTGTTGAAAATCAAAATAAATCTGAGCTTGAAAGAAGAAACATTTTAAACATTACTCACATGACTATTATAGGATTCAGTCAAATGAGGAACAACAACTTCAGTGTGTCCCTTAGTGCCCATTGTTCCAGAGTCTAAGAGAGGTCGTAGATTTGCTAAACAACGGCTAGTTAAAAAGGTAAATAAGAACAAACAAACATGAACAATGTAACAAAGGGAAACAGAATTTACCGATTTGAACTGATTATTTCACAGAAATTTCTTGATAGCAATACTTCAAGAAACAGATAAATTAGTATCAAACAGCACATTCATCACCTTCCACCCTATACCAAGTATAAATTTTGTTGTCCAATATACTAAAATGTTTTCTCATTACTGTCACTACCTCCCCCACCAGAAACTGCTACAATTTTTTTCTTACAGCTTAACTCTTAATTATGTTCTGCTCTCATTTCTTGCTTTTTATTTGCTCTTTATTTTCTAAAATTCTTCTAGCCAACTACAATCTTAAAGCTTTCTCTTAAATAATATAAATGCTTTTATTCAATATAATATGAACAGAAGTTAAAAAGTACTGATATAAAACCATGGAAATCTTCATTAAACAAATATATCAAATTTTAAAGCTAAAAAAAATTACTACTACCAAAGAATTACCACATGCCACATGGGACAATTTATAATGTTCCCCAATAAAATGATAAAGATGTTTTTAAAGTGAACCAAAGACCTATATAAACTATAGATATATGAATGGAATTTGAGCTTGCACTTAATTCCAGCTCTCATCTAATTAGTTCTGTGGTCTTATTTCATACATGCTCTCAGGAAAAAGTTAACTGAAGATAAGAGTGCTATAGCAAAGTGTGAAAAAAATTAAATGACACATAGCTTATTAGAATTAGCATCTGGGGTTTTAAAGGGCTGTCTTAAGACAAACTAAGTGAGGTGTCAGTTATGTCCACAGGCAGAAGCGAACCAGCCTGTGCGATCAAAGGATAGTACATAATTAAATCCAAAATTAGAGGGATGGGGAAATTCTGAGCATCTAGTTTGTAGGCTAAGGATGGCAGTAAAAGCCAAAAATCCATTTGCAGTATCAGGGATGTGAACATCCATGCTATCAGATACAGTGGATTGTAAAAAGAATAAATGCAGTAGTTAGGCTAAAATTTAACATCTTTTTTTAAAAATCATTTTATTAGGGGCTCATACAACTCTTATCACAAATCAATTGTGTAAAGTGCATTTGTACATTCATTGCCCTCATCATTCTCAAAACATTTGCTCTTCACTTAAGCCTCCGGCATTAGGTCCTCATTTTCCCCCTCCCTCCCCGCTCTCCCCTCCCTCATGAGCCCTTGATAATTTATAAATTGTTATTTTGTCATATCTTGCCCTGTCCGACGTCTCCCTTCACCCACTTTTCGGTTGTCCGTCCCACAGGGAGGAGGTCACATATAGTTCCTAGTAATCGCTTCCCTCTTTCCAACCCACTCTCCCTCTACCCTTCTTGTATCGCGCCACACACACCACTGGTCTTGTAGGGCTCATCTGCCCTGGATTCCCTGTATTTCCAGTTCCTATCTGTACCAGTGTACATCTTCTGGTCTAGCCAGACTTGCAAGGTAGAATTCGTGTCATGATAGTGGGAGCGAGGAGGAAGTATTTAGAAACTAGAGGAAAATTGTATTTTTCATTGTTGTTACATCGCACCCTGACTGGCTCGTCTTCTCCCTGAGACCCCTCTGCAAGGGGATCTCCAGTGGCCTACTAATGGGCTTTGGGTCTCCACTCCACACTCCCCCCCATCATTCACTATAGTAAGATTTTTTTGTTCTGATGATGACTTATACCTGATCCCTTCGACACCTCGTGATTACATAGGCTGGTGTGCTTCTGCCATGGGGGCTTTATCATTTGTTCTCCCCCTTGATTCATTTTAAATGTGTTCTAATTTTTAAAATTTTTATTGCCTGTTTTATTTTTGATGTTTTTCTGTTATGTTATTGATTTTTTTGTATATGAAATCCACCGTAAGTAAATCTAGAAAGACAATAACCGGATCCATAGTTTCTTAAGATTATGGTGAGGGGGAGGGGGGGGGAGACAGAAGGCTAATGAGTGCAAGAAGAAAATGTTCTAAAATGGATTGTGGACAAAATAACTCTTTATAGGATTAAACCATTGAGTTGGTTACTATTTTTTATCATACCTTCCATTTAGGCCTACGTAATTCTGAAGGCAGTTCTCTCAACTCTCTATCCTATCCTGGAAAAAATTGTGTTCTTTGGTTCAAAATAGCTTGGGGCCACATCTGCCATCCTTAGGCTACGTAAGAGAGAAAAAATCACAAACTCACTCCCATCAAGTCAATTCTGAGTCCTTAGCAACCGTGTAGGACGGGGTAGAATTTTCCCATTGGTTTCCCAAACTAACTCTTTACAGAAGAAAGCTTTGTCTTTCTCCTGTGGAGCTGGCTAGTTTCAAATGGCTGATCCCGTGATTAGCAGCCCCATGCATAACCACTACACCCCCAGAGCTACTCACTCGGGAAAAGGAGATACAATTCTCCACCAGCCCAAGGCTGATTGCCTCCACCCTCCATTCTTCTTTTACCCTATTCAGACACCCACGGTACCCCACTTCTCTGCTACATTTGATAATCCATTGCAATGTGCCACAGAGCACTGAAAATACAATTACGTATGGGCTTTATTAGGGAAGTTAACAGGTTATTACAAGCCAGGGTCAGAAAACATTAAGGATACAGTCTTTGGACCACAGCCAAGAGAAAAGTCTAGAGTTTCTCTTAGTCATGCTATCCTGTGGCCTCTTTTCCACTGAGCAAGGAACCTTGCCTACTACTGTCTCACTGCTTCAGGGTCTCAGCGGTATGGTTTCTCTGCTCACTCTTATTATGGTCCTTCTGCTCTAACTTATGGTCTACATGTCACAGCCCCTGATGCCGCCAATGCTCCTGCACTTCAGGTAGGAATCTTGCAAGTGTTCCACTGGTAGCTCTTCTTTCTTTGCATTCATAGGCATGTCTGTTCCTGCTTCTGAAATGGTTCTCTTATACCTATAAGAATGGGAAAACTGACCAATCCGAGTTTGCACCCTACACTTTGTCTGCATGGTTAGGTGGGAATGACAAAGACATTGAACAGAAGAGCTGTAAGTAACAGCATCCTTGAAGGGCTCAAATCATGTTGAGTGCTGGGAACAGAAGGAACTCGAAAAGGTCAAGATCAGGGATGTGGGAAGGATGAGGTAAGGCTTCCCAATGAAATCCCTGAAGGACAGAAGCTTGCTACCATTATAGAATGAGCAGGCACTATGCTATGATGGGGAAAAAATTATTTAGTCCAATAGCCCTGGCCTTTTTCTCAAAAACGCCATTTTAGAATTAAACAACAACAACAACAACAACAAAAAGTCTTTCTGATAAGCCCTGAAGTTTTCATGACTCCTTGCCACTTTGTGGGAATCTATCAAGGTTACTCCTTTGGAATTCCCACAAAGTTTCCCTAACTTTCTGAGCTGTCTTTAAGTGGCTCAGCAGATTCTTTTGGAAATTACTGCTCTGACTGGACCTTTTTTGGGAAGGCATCCTAATGAAACTAAGCTTATCAAGAGAATATGTGGGTATCCACTGATTACAGATGTGTTAAAAAATGTTATCTTAGGAATAAGCTTGTGGATGTATGAATTGGAGCCTTAAAAGTAACACTTTTTGACCTACCCTCACATTTCTGTACTTAAATTTCTTTATTCACTTTCTCTTCTCTCCTTTTCTATATTTGATTCCACACTTTTCAATTGATAAACTTTCCTCTAATATATATATGTTCTAACATGGTAAGAGTCAAAGACCTAAGAATGATTATGTTAATACGACATATTATAGTTATTCACTTTTCATTTAGCATCATGTATTGGTCACTGAGCATATAATAGTGGGAAAAGAAATAAGCCCTGAATGTAGGGTCAAGTGAAATCACAAACATTAAAGTATGAAATCAGTAAAGATAAGCATATAAAAGGAAAAGTAGAGCGCTCTGAAAGATTATCACAAGAATATTTCATGTAGATGTGAGAGCTGAAGTTGGAAGACAGACATTTTTAGATTTGGACCTTAGGTACTGGGGAGGGAAAAGGAGGCGTAGAGGTCAGTAGATGTGGAGCCAGGGGTTTAAGAGCAAGAGAAATATAAGTACTAACATGTAAATTTGAGATAGAAAAGTGTATGATGTCATGTACCAACTTCTAAGAACTGAAACTGAAATAGGAGCTGAGGAGAAACTGGTATATTTTAAGCTGGAGTGGTAGACAAGTAGAACTCCATTAACTTTAGCTATGCTACAGATTTTAGAAATTATCGAAAGTATTTTTATGCCTGAAGAGTACAATAGGTACATAAAATATAGCAAGAAATGCCAGTAACTGTAATAAGTAGGTAAGAGATATAGAAATGAAAACAAATATAATTTTCCATGAACTATAATTTCAAGAACATACCTGTCTATATATCTTCTGGCTTCCACATTATCTAATGCTGTAATAATTATATCTTGTTTAGTATAGAACTCATCATTGTAAATGGTCTCAGTGGCTGGACATACTTTATTCAGATGTGCATCTATCTTTAATTGAGGATTTATTTTCAAGGTTGCACCAGCAGCAGTATAGCTTTTAGGTTTCTAAACAACAACAAAAAAATTCTCTAAGAAACAGAATGAATGTAACAAAACAAAAAGAAAAAACCTCTGAGATTACACACTTTTATCATAATGGGAGTATTCAATAAAAGTAATGATACCATTTTAATTGCTTGTGTGTGGAAATTATAAGTTAATAATGTACTTTAGTCAGAGTCTTTTACATGAATAAAAATCAAAACAACCTATATTTTATCGAGGTGCTTTAGAATTCTAAAAGCACAGGCAACTCGAAAAAGTTCACAGAAAAATGAAATCAAAAGATAATGAAATTTTCCCACAAACTTTTTGAAGCTCCCTTGTATGAAATATTCAGTTAAAAATAAATTTTTTTTCCAAATCAGTGTTTGAAATATAGAAATGCATAGAATAAAACAAGAACACAGATAATAAAATACTAGAAATCTAGATAGTATATGGCTTACAAATATAGAAGTTTACTATTTTGAGTATTAAATCTTTATTACTATTTTAAATAGAACTACTTTCAAACATTACATTTCAATTTTGTTTTTAAAAAAAGGTACACTAAATACAATGCATTCTTTTCTAGATCATTATTAAATCATCTGAAATGTTTCACGTATGTAGTGAAATGACTTATTTAATAACCCTGGAGTCTCTGTAACTCCCACCAAAAGCCTTCTCCTGATGGAGCTGGACAAAAGGATAGGATTCAATTGGATGTTTCTGTTAACAGGGATAATTGTGATCATAATCCTGCTGAGTATAAAGTGAGCTATCTCCAGAATTAAGAATGGTGATTTTCACTATAGCAAGAGAGTAAAGCCAGAAGTGAAGTGAGTCATTTGGATCCCAAGATCCCTGTGCATTGGATATTGTTGATCCAGGTTTGACAGTAGAGCAGTAGCAGAGTCAGGAACTAGAGTTGTGGACTTTCAAGCCCAAGGATTAAGTAGAATTAAGTGCTTTTAAATAAGAGGTGGGTGTGTGGAGCGGGAGTGCTCCAGGATGAGACTTAAGTAGAACAGCATGCCTCTGCGCATTTACTGGCAGCCCTGTAAAAACAGTGCTGCAACACTATACAAGCGGGGGCACAGGCCAATCAGTTGTGTGGCTCAGAGGCTTTCAAAGACCAGAGAGAGACCTGCCTGCAGACATAGTTGACTCTTCTATCCAAATAATTTTATCTTGAGCTTTTGTAACCTGCTAATTTCCTCAATAAATACATAATCATAACTGTGAGTTGTGTGTACATGTCAATGAAAGTATCAAAACCAGTTGAAAATAAGAGTTTTGTGGGTAAAGTAGTATCAGAAATGGTACGCAGGTTGCAAGGAAAAGCCATGTCTGATCTCAGTCCCATAGAGATCAGCCTTGGCCAGCTGATGTTAGTGATTTTCCTCCCCCCTTTTATAACTGCAGGAGGGTCAAAAGTGGCACCCAAGTCATTTCTTTTTTACAAGGTGTTATGAGAGTTCATGTATGAGTATTGGATCTATGGATCACTCTGTTTGAATTTCATCTTAATTCTATTTTTCTTTCATATTGTTAGTTTAGCATGTTTTACTTCTCAGTGTATAAATCTGAAACTGTGCTAAGGGGTTCAGTAAAATAAGGGCAGACCTTTATAGTTTCTTTGCAAGGAAAATGTACCAATTTAAGCATATAGTTAGTGTCTTGTATTTTAGCTCATAAGAGACCCTGCTTTTTATTTAGGTAAGGCATTTATGATAACATTTTATGCCACCTGTTTTTAGTTACATTACTAAGCTTTGTTTACTAACACTGTTAATGAGCCACTCCAATATAAATGGAAAGATAACATTACATAAATAAAATAAAGCTTGCTTCATTAAAATGCTTTCTTTCTTTAAATATTTTTCTCTTTATAGTACAGGATTAGACATTGCGGCTACTAACTGCAAGATGGGTGGTTCAAATACACTAGCTACTCTAAGAAAGATCAGGTTATCCGTTCCTAAGATTTATAGTTTTTATAAAGGGATGCTGTGAGTTGGATTGGACTTGATGGTAGGGCAGTCAGTATGGGACAGGCAAAAATTTGAAAAGATTATTTTAAAACAAAAAGATGTTAAAGTCAAATAAGATCAAGAGTACAAAAAATACTAAGTGCTAAATTTTACCTTTTGAAGCAAAGGCTTTTTAAAAAAAGTACGGAGTTCATGATTCATTAAAACTTAAAAATAAGGAAACATTTCCATGCTCTAGGTGATTACAAAGTGAACTTGAAGATACTGCCAGTGCATCAAAGTTCAAGCTCGAATAGCCACAATTGACATAAAAACCAATTCTTACATTAAAATCTTTGTATTTTTTCCTTTATCATGTCTATTTGATACTGTATTATATGTACTATATAATGCTAATAAAATGCTGTGCTTGTTAAAGCACTAATCTGCTTATCAAAAAAGAGCTTTTCTTTTTCATCAATAAAAACCAAACTAACTGCTATTGAATGGATTCTAACTCATAGTAACCCTGTGAGACAGGAGAACTGCTCCTATGTTTCCAATGCTGTAGCGCAGCTCTTCTGGGAGGAGAAAGCATGGCCCTTCTCTCTATGGTGCAACAGTCAATTCAAATGTTGAACATAATAGCAACATACCTGTATGTGATGGGGACGAAACAGAAACTGCCTATTCAAGTTTGATTTTTCTATTAAGTCAGGATCTGTAATTGTAATCTAGAAGAAAAAAATAGCTAAATTATACAACAGGGAGTCTGTAATTTATTTTTTGTCTAAAACAATTGCCAAGTTATTATAAATTATTTTGGGTGCTCAAATGCTAAAGTATTTTGAAATACTAAAATTACCATATATATTCATGTAAAAGCTGTTTTTCAGCACATTTTTAATGCAGTTTTTGGGGTATAATTAGGTGCCTTGGCTGATAGTCAGGTGGGCTTATACTCAAGTACGTATAGTAATACTTTTTACTTTGAAAAACCAAGTTTTATCAGGCATGTACAATAAATGAATTGCAATTTCTGTCCAAAACTTTTCTAATTTATACCAAAAAATACATAATAGTTTACCCCAAAGGAGCTAGAGGTTCCCTATTTTAATTTTACTCTAAAAAACCTTTTATGATTTTAGCCAATGTTTATAGAATTAGCTTTCCATTCTATAATTCAGATTGTTCCATGACAGATTGTGATTCCTATATTGTAACAGCACTCTTTTCTACTTCCTGCCCGTGTTTACCATTTGTCCTCCTTTCCTATCCCATTCTGCCTCTAACGTTAACCCTAAGCAACTACTGCCATTTTGATCTCCTATGGTTCACTGTTCTAAGGTAGTAGTTCTCAACCTGTGGGTTGGGAATCCTTTGGGGGTCGAACGACCCTTCAGAGGTCATCCCATTCATAATCATAGCAAAACTACAGTTAGGAAGTAGCAACAAAAATAATGTTATGGTTGGGGTTCACCACAACATAAGCAACTTTATTAAAGGGTCGCAGCATTAGGAAGGTTGAGAAGTACTGTTATAAGGGATGTTTATCTCCCCAAGTTCATTATATAAACATGTTTACGGTTCATCTGAAAGCTTAGCAGTTGGGAAATATTTCAGAGCCAGTCTTGAAAGATTTCAAGTTTAATAAAACTTGTTTTTTTCATTTGTTCAGATTTTGAGCCTTGTCCTAAATTTTGTTCTTGCTCTAGCCAAAACTTTCTAGTGTGATCCTGTTCCGAGTCGTTGATAACCAAGGTTGAGCATCAAGTTCTTCTGGTTTCAGAGTCTTTGAAGGGTGGTTAATGTCCAATAGTCATTTGGATTGTTTTCAGGTGTCTATCTTCACTCTGCTTCAGATGGAGGCGAGGTTATGATTTGGTTAATCTCACCTAGTATGGGCAAAATACTGTTTCAATTCACTACAACACAGTCTGGCTGCCTGATTTGGTAAATAAGCTTTATTTGAACTGTTTTACCCATGTGCATATAACCATTTAACATGATTCATTGTAGAGCTGAACATTTAATGACAGACTTTACGGTCTGAAATCCTGAAGTATTTGCAACATGGCTCTTTAAGAGAAAGTCTAGACTCCTGTGGTAAAGAATACCAGAGAAAACAAACAGACCCAACATAATCTATAAGGTAGTAATAATGGTTAATTTTTAAAAGCTTTTTTTCAGACTACTCCAGTTGTCAAGTGTTGGCTGGTATTCTACAAACACACTTGGCTTTCTTTTCATTGGTATTTTCCTGGTTATGTTTTTATTCTGAGCATGTCTGTGAAATTACATGCTTAGAGTATCTCTTTTAAATAGCAAGTATATGCAAAAAAAATTCAAAAGAAACAAAATGCCTTCAAACAAAAAAATTAACGAATTTGTAGTTTAATTGTTGATATTTAACTTTTTGTTGTTTCCTTCTATGTCCCTCTCCTCATCTCACCCTCTTCCTGCCTTATACTGGTCATGGAAAACATGTATTATGAAAAAACTAAGGCTGTATATGGTGCAGTTGAACAACTCGTATGATTCTTCTTGCTTAAGTCTAACTTCTACCAAAAGGATATCGTTATTTTTAGTCAAATATGGCTCTTCGTACACAATTCAGTTGACTCTGTACAACAGACCAAAATACAGCCCAATCCTCACAACTGCTGCAATCATGTTGTTGCAACAACTGTGTCCAGCCATGTAGCTGAAGTTCATCTTTTGGATCTTTACCAAGCATAGCGTCCTTTTCCAAGGACTGGTTTTGATAGCATGGTCAAGTTAGTGAGATAAGACTCAACCATCCTCAATTCTAAGGGGAATTCTTTTTTCGCTGCACTTTTTCCAAAACAGATTTGTCTTCTAGTAGATTTGATTTTTCTTTCTAGATTAAAATTCTTGTCAAATGTATTTGAATGGATCTTGATTTACCAGCAAGGTCCCACTGTTCTAAGCATCACCATAATGCAGTTTCACATTTGTTTTAGTCAGGGCTCTAGCATGGTTAATGATCCTTAAGCTGAAAGATTCAGTCTCTGCTTTGGACTTTTAAACCGTGTAATTTTGGCCCCAAGAAAATCAGTATTACGCATGTTTTCAATTTCTTATGAGTGATTCAAAAGAAACACTTGTTGTCATGACTTTTAGCACAGTATTTAATCTCTCAACTTTTGGTACCTGTGGATTTCTTTCCCCAAGATGGCTCTGTAGACAAATGTGTTTTTTTCCATTTAAACTTTATACAGTACATCTACATAAATTTATAGGATGGAGACCTGTCCATATTAACCTATGCTGTCGTATTGCCTCAAACCAGTAAGTTTCTTTCACACGGTTGTTTTTTCTGATCTTTACATGCTGCTGTGTATTATAAATTTCTAAGGTGTTTAAGTATTTAGATTCTCAAATGTGCATAACCAAGGATATTAAATTTCAAAAAATTAATGTAGTTAATAATATACACAAGAAAATATATATCAATTCAACAGTTTCCACAAGCAGAATACCTTGAGATGTGCTTCACTTCCGATTAATTAAAGCTGTTTCCTAGTGTTCCTATTTTATCTTTTGAGTTGTCATTTTGATCCCATTTGAATAGTTCTTAAAAGAGAATAGTGCTCAAGGCAGACCTTTTTTAACTAGTTGAGTTAAACTATAACATGGTTTTAATAAAGATTTCAGGGGTATTATTTCAATAAATAAAAACAATAAAGCAATGAAATCACAATGGAAAGCTAGTAAAAAAACACCAGAGAAATAGGTTTTTACTTAAATAAGTGAGTTTTCTAATTAAACTATATTTATTCTTAAATTATCCACAAGTGTGCATTAGTCTACTTCTTTTGATAATCACCAACTGAGACTATATCTGAGTACTCTGTAACTGTTTAATGTTTACTCTTATTTTAAGATTTACCAATTAATGAGTGTCTAATAAAAACAATAAAAATAAACAGTAAAATGCTTTTATATTTAATTTCAAAACAATGGGATTCATTCAGCATCAAAGAAGGAAACCAGGGAGAAACTCTAAAAGGTGACCAGAGTTTACCATATACTTTAAATTCTGAAGAATTTCTTACCAATCCCTTCTTTTTGCCTGTGCCAACACCAAGTAAAGCAAAATTTTTTAACATTTCACAGCCTATGGCTCCACATCCTACCTATGGAAGAGCAAAGTAAGATTAATTAGATGAAATAAAATCAGGAACTTCTACTTAATAGTGTTTTTTTATCTTAAAATTCTTCAAATTGCTAGGCTATAAAAAAGTACATATATTTTTAAATAACTTGAAGATTTTAGTTGCATTTCATTTGATTATCTTAGCATAAACAGATTTACAATGTCATTGTGTCTCACTTAAATTGAGAAAAAAAGTAATGTTGGCAATTCCTTTATACTAAAGATTTTAAAAATTAAACAAAACAAAACCCCCCCAAAACACTGAGTTCATTTTTATATATAACACAAAGAGAACATAAAATAATACTGCAATTTTTTTTGAAAAAGATTCCTTGGGTTTATGCATCTATCAAAATTTAATCGACTATGAGAACTATTGTAAGACTATCAGTTTTAAATAAATAGGAGTAAAAGCAGATTCTATTTGTGCACTTGTACCAGTTAACTTTAAGTTTCAACTTGGCAAGGACATGCTGCTCTTACTGGCTGTTTGTCTAGCCCAAAGGACAGGAATCTTTTTCTGCCAAGGACTGTTTGGTTATTTATAACATTTATAACATCATATGAAGGCCATTTGAAGTCTATAGCTCTTATAAAATCCATACATCAACTGTATCAAACACATTTGTATATATGTTGCCCCCAATAAAATTTATCAATTAAAAAAATTCTTTTCCAACTTAAAAATTAGGCTACTGTATTTGTTCAAACATTAACTCACCCCTAATGTGATGGCAGGAGCCCTGAAGGCAAAATGGTTATGTAATAGGCTGCTAACCACCAAGGTCAGCAGTTTGAAACCACCAGCCGCTCCAACTCACATATGAGTTGGACTCACTGCTGTCAAGTTAAACAGTCTAGGAAACCCACGGGCAGTTCCACACTGCCTTACAAGGTGCCTCTAAGTCTATATTTACTCTTTGGCAGAGAGTTTTTATATCCAATGGCAGAAATTGTTTCTCTTTGGTGAGCTGCGTGTTAGCTGGTATTGATGACTGTGTGGTTCTTATATGGCTTGGAAGGCTGGACTATCCCCACCTCAGCTCTAGAGAACAGGTTTGTAAACTTATTTGGTCTATTTCCCTTTTCAGAGAAAAAAAAAAAATCACTCAGCGCCCCTCTGGAAATTAAAACTTTTGTACGATAGTTCATAGTCCAATATAGTCCCATACTTACTAAAAAGACATTCAAATTTTGTAGCTTCTGACATAAAGAATCTCCAACGCAAGCTCGTAGGGCATCATACCTGTCTCCTCTGAAGAAAATGCATACCAAGAAAACTATAAGATAACTATAAGCAATATTAAGACAAATTTCATGATTGTTAAAAGCAGTTTAACATTGTACTTTAAAATATAATACTCTTTAAAAGTTCCCCTGGAACAATCATATAACCAATCAAATTTGAAAGAAAAAAAGGCCCCATAAGTAAGGTTTTTTCTACTTGACTTGTTAAATATAAGTTCCAATAACTTAAGCAAAGGCAAATTTATCTAGAAAAAAAACTTTCCAAGAGATTAAAATTTTTTTTGAGTGTGGGCTTGCATATTTATTTTTAAAACAGTTTTAATGGCATATAATTCATGAACCATATGATTCATTGGTTAAAATATATAAAAAAGTAATCATCGCTACAATCAATTTTAAAACATTTTCTTCATTCTTATACCCATTATTATTAGTTTCCCATTACTCCCTTAAACTCCCCTGCCTATTGGGCAGGGCCACATCTTAAGAACTAACTGTTCTTAGATGAGGGTTTATGATTGAGCGAGAGCTCAGAGTCTAGGGCAGAGATTTTTAATAAAAGTTCTTAGAGGAATCTATGGATGGCCTTTGGATTTGTTAACTCTCTTAAACTGGTAGTTTGAGGAGAATGACGCTAGATTAACAATGACCAATATGAGTAAAAAGGAAAGCAGCGGTTTTTCCATCTAACATCACTATAGCACTTTGAATGCTGGACTATTCTCATGACATGTAACTTAAAACTACAATATTTTTAAAATGTTTAAAAGGTATGGTATTAATAAAACACTTAAAGAAACCAATGGTATAAAGGAAAAATGACTACTGAAGTAGATTAAGTTAGAAACCTAGATTAGGTAAACCTATAGAGGTAACAACTGGATCAATAGATTCAAAAGGGCGCGACACAGAAACAGACAGGAAACTGTGAGTTTACAATAATGAATAAAAAGAATTGAACTGTAATTGATTATAGTGATGGTTGCACAATTCTTATGCATGCGACTGAACTTCTAAAATGGACTATGTGTGAATTGTACAAGTGGAACTGTTAGAGATAAATTATGAAAACAAAAAGAATAGCAAATGAGTTAGGAGAAACAACATATAAAACAAAGGCATGTATAGATCAAAACACTTTTTATAGTTTACTGGTTACAAACATATAACTAAGAAGATGCAATAGTAATATCACTATTACCGTGGGAGAAATTCTTCAGGTTTAGGTTTGCCTATTGTTTCGACAATATCTGATGCTTCGATATATAACTTAAGGAAGACAAAAAACAATGTATTTAATAAAATTTAAATTAATATTAAATTATAATACTTATCTAGCAATTAAGATAAAAATGTTAATTCAGAGCAAAACTATTGATTATAAAACTTAATTACTTTTCATGTAATATATATTTTTATATTCTCATGAAAATGATAAGCCAAAGGGAGTATGAAAAAGATACAATTTGGTTCATACTACTTAGCCATCCTGAAGATCATATATATTCGAATTTTAACAAAAAATGCCTCTTTCAAATATATTTTCTGTAACATAAAACTTATAAAACCCAATTCAAACCTAGCTAAATTCTAATTTGATCACCCTTTTGAAATGAAAACCTTTAGTCTGTACTTTTAGTTTAGATATACTGTATGTCAGATATAAATTATGCATACTACATTAAAAATGCCTTGAGAAATTACAATTCCAACATTTGCTTAAACAATAATCAGTAAGTTAATTGAAAAAAATTCAATCTCACTCTCATTTTTATTTGAGCAACTTAACTGGCCAAGCCTGGAGAAGATAAAATACTCATCAGCTCAATTATAATAGCACAGAATTTATATTAATAGCACAACTAATTTGTCTTGTTACATAATTTATTAGCAAATAGCATTATGTGTATACTTTAATAAATAATAAAAAAGAAAAATCATTCTTAAATATTCTCCACCTTCAGGAATTTATCATTAGGAAAGGAATAATCGTGAAAGCAGCTCAAGAATGCTGGTAGAGGGAAAGAACAAAAACTTAGCTAATAGTATAGAAGACGAACCAAAAGTTACAAGACAACTCATTCCTTCACTCTCAGTATTGAGGGAAATACATTCTAGAATAACAACCCAGTAGTCCCAATATTTGACTGTGTGAGTTTCAATTACAGAATTAAATTTTGGAAGCACATTACTCCCATCTCTCTCATGCCCCAAGATAAATAAATCACTAAGCCTAAGGCAGTTATAAAAGTATGTTAAAAATGTTAGAACACATCACACAGTCATTGTACAGTGGAGGAATTAATTCTTAAATATACCCAACCCAAGACCACCGAGTCACTTGTGACTGACGGTAAGCTAGGACAGAGTAGACCTGCCCCATTTAGTTTCCCAGGCAGTAGATTTGGGGTAAACCACCAACCTCAAAATTATGGCTTCATGTTTAAACCAGTGTCACCAAGGCTCCTTTAAAAATATATAGAAATGTTAAAACATAGAACTAACCCACTGGCACAAAGGTGAAAACTTTCCTGTCACAGCTTTCAATACTTCTTGGCTGGCAACACCTCCTACTGCTGCAGCAAGTGGGGGTAGAAAGCCTTGAGCAGTCCAAGAGAGCCAATTCACAATGTCAGCATTTACTTCAGGCTGAAATAACAAGCCACGAAAGACAGTAAGGTTAACAATATTCAAATAGTACACCTGAAAATGCAGTATGTGAGAATTGCGTAATGTGAGATTACTCCATCACTTCTATAACACTGAATTCCTGTAGTACATAAGCATTTAATGTCTTACACTTTATGATTAAAGGGCACTTACATGTGACCTTACGCAGTGTTTCCTTTTACCAGTACCTGTTCATTTTCCCCTTTTGATTCCGTGTTAACATCAACACATCATTAGAACTGGAAATGTTTATAATTTGTTATTTTTGTTAAAAACTATTTCTTAAAAGTCAATATTCACAAAGTAGAATTTAAAAAAATAAATGAGTCATTTTCATAGAATGGAATTAAAACGAAACAATCCAAAAGAAGCGATCAGTTTTTGCTAGAAGTGGCAAAAAACAAACAAAAAAACCCGATGCATTTTGAAGCAAGTTATTGCTAAAAAGATTGTTAAAGTTTATTGTGATGCTTCCAAAACCCTTAATATATGTCAGAATGATTGTGATGGTTCCAAAACCCTTAACATGTCTGAATGATTGAATTGTATGCTAATTATTTCAATACAACAATATTTAAAAGACAGTTAAAAGGCAGTTAAGGAAAAATATAATACAGAATGACTATATACTGAGTTAACTAGCATATTTAAAAAAGGAAAAGAGTTCTAACGGTCTCTAAAGAAAATGCTACATAAGTGAAATGTGGAATTATTTTTTGTATAACTTTTGTGAAGACTTCTTAATGAGCATTGGCTCTCTTTTTCTTCCTATTATTTCCACATTATAACTTGAATCACCCTTAAGTTCCAAAAAGAACTCCATCTCCTAAAGCTCTCTGTAAAATAAGTTTGATAGTTTCAAGACATATGTAATGCAATTAAAGTTTACTATCTGCTTATTACTCCACTCATTCCATTTTAATATCCTATACTTCAATTATTTGCCAACCTTTCTACTTCCTATTAGCTTTAGCCTTGACTCTGATGGACTATGAAACAGATTTATTGTCATTTAACACTGGGATATTGGTGGTAGTGTTAATTAAAAGTGATGACAAGAATGTAATATAAAGTTAATTTCGTCAAGCAACCTTGTGCTAAGTGATGTATTAGATGCTCATATAATTCTTAAAACAATACTAATTAATATAATTCCTATTCTATAAATGAGAAAACTGAAACGTTGTAAGGTTAAGCATGTTACTTAAGATTTTATAGCTAGTAGGTAGTAAAAGCAGGATATGAAACTAAAAAATACAAGCATACCATTTTATTATTGAGTTACACTACTTCCAAAGATTCTAGGATTTTTCAGTAAACAGTCATGAAACCACGATCAAGGAAATTTTTAGTTGGTCTACGATAATAAAAACCATCAAATTCTGAGCTTCCTTACCAAATCTTAAAAAAATGAACAATACTTAGCTACTACAAGAGGAGAAATAAAACAACATAGTATTTCAGTATTAGGAAACAGAATATTATAAGCTACAAATGACCTGTTAAAAGAAACAAATATAAAACTCCAGAAGAATATGTAAGATAAATAACTTTCCTAGTGTTACAGAATTAATAAGTAACAAAGCTAGACCCACTATAAATTAGGAAAAATTCCTATTTTTGAATATTCACCTTCTCTTCCAAGGTTCCGCTTATATATGTTGATAGGTTCAACAGTTCTTTTGAGTCTTGTTGGCATCTAGGATTGAACAGAGCATTGCTATGTCTATTTTCTCAATTAACAAAACGGTTGATCATATTTAAAACTGAAATTTAAATAACAAAGAATGCAGAATTGTGCCAGACTCATAAAAGGTTCCAATGACTTAAGAATATATTTCTTCAAAATTTATTACGTAAGACTTAGCTTTAAGAATACAAGCCAAAAATTTTTCAATACTTGTGATTTAATATAATACAAATGAAAAAAGATTAATTCTCAAATTTTTAGGTTTTAAAAAGGTCAACATATTCAACAAAATGGGTATTTAATATACTTTTATAATACAGACAAGTTATTCTTAAAAAAACAAACATTACCCAATATTAGGCTTGCGCCTGTAGTTCTCCTGGAACTGGTCCAAGGCAAGCATAGCTGTGTGGATCTCTAATGGTGCCTATTTCAGAAGATTAAAAATTAGCCAACATTTATAAGAGTGCCTATTATGTGCTAGATTTGAAGTTGTTTTGAAAGAACAATTCAATTCTTACAATAAATGTAGAAGTACAGTATTATTATCTTTATTTAATAGTTGAGAAAATGAAAGCTTAGGGAAATTCTCCTTATAAAGGTATTTATCTAAGTTTCAACTCCAGGTGTCTGATTCAATTTTTGCTAGGTCACAAAACAAATTTAGAGTAGCATCAAATATTTGTGTACTATCACTTATATTTTTTGCTTTTCAATTTAAAAATCTGAAAACTTAACGGCTGCTTTGCTTATACAAAATACACTTACTGCTATAAAATTATATCCAAAACCAAAGAAAAATTGCTTCAACATGTTTTCCTTGGAGAGATAGGGAGGGAAGAAAGTTATTGTATAAACATTACACAATCTAGAAAATACTTTAAGATTAAGCTCTATTTAAATTACTGGTATTATTTAACTATCAATGCTAAAAAAAAATATCACTACAAAAGTTAGAAGTTCTTCCCATTTTCTAATGTGATCTCATGATCCAATTCCCATTTTTCATTCTCTGATGCCACTTTCAGATATGTAAAGATACTATAAAGTAAATATCAGAAAAGGTATATACATGGCCATTCCATGTTTAACTTGCTAATCAGTTACCAATTCCCCTCCCAAATCTGCTAAGTGGTTACTTACTTCAGGTTTGCTAAAATCCGGAATAAGGCACGTGGCATGTTTTAACTGTCTTTCTAATGATTCCTAAAAGGAAAGAAAACACACGTACGAAGAAGTGAGAAATTATCCAGTCTGACCAGATATCCAGCTGAATGTCATTAGCACTAAAAGTACTGAAACATACAGGATTGGTTTAATGTTATAATTGAAATAAAATTGCTACAATTCCCCTTTGTCTTATTACTACACCATCTATTTATTACACTGAATGCATTAAGACAACTTGTTCTACATAGTAAATTTGGGGGAAAAAATTTGTGTTTTGAAAATTTAACATAAAGTTATTATATTCCAGATCTCAAGTGGTACTTGTTCTGCATTACAGCAATGACAAAGGGCACAAAATTCCTCTAGTTCTTTAATGCTTCCTGCCCCACTATCATGACCCCAGTTCTACTTTACAAACCTGACTAGACTGCAGCATATCCACTGGTACAGACAAAGAGCTTTCAACACATAGAATCCAGGACATATAAACCCCCCCAGGAACAGTAATGGGATAGTGATACCATGAGGGTATTGGAAAGGTGGGAGAAAGGGGAAACTGATTGCAAGGATAGACATATAGCCACCACACCCACACTCACCGAGGGGGACAAAAAACAGAAACGTGGGTGAAGGAAGACAGTGGACAGTGTAAGATATGAAAAGCATAATTTATCAAGGGTTCACAAGGTGGGAAGGGGGGAGGGGAGGGAAAAAAAGAAGAGCTGATACCAAAGGCTCAAATAGAAAGAAAATGTTTTGAAAATGATGGCAACTTATGTACAAATATGCTTAATACAATTGATGCATGGGTTGTTATTAGAGCATTATAATTAGACTTACAAAGTAGAATATTTTAGGAGTCTTAACTTGAACTGCTATGCCTCCATGTAAATATGGTTCCAGTTTTGTAGTATCACCAATATGAAAAGCAAATGGCGATATAACTAAGAAAATAACAATAACAAAAAATTACATAGTGATACAAGTATTTAAATTTAATGATTTGTTAACATAAAGATGTAAATTGTCCCCAATATATAAATTAAAATTAAAATTGTTTTATGGAGTGAAAGAATGTGGAAAACTAGATAGACCACTTATTTTGCAATGTGAACTTGTTATTTGCTGAAAAATTGGCTCATAGTAATGTTATGTTTAGTGGAACAAAATGTTGCTTAGTCCTGCAAACTTAACAAAAACAGTAAAGAAACTTTGGAGATGGAGGGAAGAGCAGTGAGAGATGTTCACTATTAAGCAATAAAACATATTATAAATCTTGAATAACTAACATTTTGTGGCACTAATTCCTGAGTGGACTAAAGAATTCTGAAATAACACCAAAGTATGCAAGAGAAATTAATAGAGGTGGCACCTCAAATCGGAGATAAAAAAATACGTTATTCAGTACATATTTGGTGAGAATAGAGAAAATATGGAAAAATATTCCAAATGGTTTTAATTATGAAAATGCCTAGATTAAAAAAAAAAATTCTAGATAAAAACACGTTAAAACCTTAAAGTGGGATATGGATTGCTAACTATGGCTCAAAATCCATCCAGAAGGCATAAAAGAGTGAAAAATGTTTTAAAAATAAAAAGGTATATAGTAAAAATCCATTACAAATAATGTCAAAAGATAGAACCCAAATTAAGAAAAATATTTGTAGCTTAAAACAACTCAAAGGCAAAAACGAGCAAAGGACATGTCAATAACAAAAGGAAAAGTAAAACCTACAAACAAAGGAGCAATATTCAAAACTTGCTCAAACAAGAGCAAGATAAATTAAGAAAACATTTTTTTTAACTATGCAATGAAATCCTATGTAGATGAAAATAAAAATTCCTAAAGAACATTCTACTATACAATGTGAGTTTATCTTCATTTTTTTCTAAGTAGCCTCAAAAGTCTGGTCCATGACAATTCACAGTTGCCTGTAAACTAATCACACAATTATAATTTTTAAAGCTATAACGGAATAACCTTCCTGTGACCAAGTTTAAGTAAACATGCTGTATAGATGAATTTTTATTTATATTTAACAGTTTTTATGCATGGCTTGAGGAAAATCACAAACTATGAGGATAAGTGCTTTTATAACTTTAGTAATTTCAAATGGGTCCTAAATGGATGCTTTACCTTTCAGTTGATATAGCCAGGTGCCCGGCTATCAAAAGATATAATAGTGTCTGGGGTCTTAAAGGTTTAAAGATTAACAAGCGGCCATCTAGCTCAGAAGCAACAAAGCCCACATGGAAGAAGCACACCAGCCTGTGCGATCACAAGGTGTCGACGTGATCAGGTATCAGGCATCATCAGAACAAAAAATCTTACCACAGCAAATGAGGGGGGTGGGGTGTGTGTGTGTGTGGAGTGGAGAGCCAAAGCCCATTTGCAGGCCACTGGAGATCCCCTTGCAGAGGGGTATCGGGGAGGAGAATAGTCAGACAGGGTGCGATGTAGCAACGATGAAAAATACAACTTTCCTCTGGTTTCTAAATGCTTCCTTTGCCCCCCACTATCATGATCCCAATTCTACCTTGCAAGTCTTGCTAGACCAGAGGGTGTACACAGGCATAGATAGGAACTGGAAGCATAGGAAATCCAGGGCAGATGATCCCTTCAGGACCAGTGGTGTGAGTGGATACTGTGAGCATAGAGGGAGAGTGTTTGGAAAGGAGGAACCGATTACAAGGATCTACATGTGACCTCCTCCCTGGGGGCCGGACAACAGAAAAGTGGGTGAAGGGAGACGTCAGACAGGGCAAGATATGACAAAATAATAATTTATAAATTATCAAGGGCTCATGAGGGAGGGGGAAAAAAAAGAGGACCTGATGTCAGGGGCTTAAGTGGAGAGCAAATTTTTGAGAATGTTGGGGGCAAGGAATGTACAAATATGCTTTACACAATTGATGTATGTATGGGTTGTGATAAGAGTTGTATGAGCCCCTGATAATACTATTAAAAATAAATCAATAAATCTCTTTATCAGCAAAAAATAAAGAACTAGGCATCCGAACTCGGAAAACTCTCCACCACCTCACACAAGTACAAAATGCACTCATCATTTCCTTGTGGAAATCTAATCTCTTCTATTTCATAAGAGAAATTGTCAGTGTTAGAATTGTGAGATTCATTCCCTTCTAATTTTCACTACCAGCTCTGCCTTATTTTTAGTTCCTTGAGATTTGTCTTTCATCTAAGCCTCTTATTGTTGCATTCTGTCTATAATATTCCTTTCCATAACTTCTTAAGCCAATGAATTCTTCAGGTTTACCCTGACATCCTGTCCTTCACATCAAAGGTAGATAGTGGGAGACATTAATACAAAATCAAAAAGAATAATCAATTGGATTAATAACGGCAGTCTATAAAGTTCACATGATGATCTTGTCAATACTGTAAATGTAGAGGATGAGAGAAAATACAACTAATCCTTTGAAAATATACAATAAGAATTTCATGCTGCACCCAGAAATGATGTCACAAAGGTTGGATCGGCCTGAACAATGAGAAAACATCTCAATTTGATACCCCTCCTTCAGGCCTGGGGTTGCTATGCATTTTGTCTACTTTTAGTGAAAATTCTTAAGTCAAACTCTCACAGGCTACAAAAAAAAAAAAAAAAAAAAAAGCAATTAAAACACAGGATCACCACTGCTGCTGTCCCTAAAATGGGTAGATATTCTTGCTAGACTTGGGAGAGTTCTCAAATGCTCTGAAATTCATTTTATAACATTGCTGTTTGAATGTAGCATTTTTCTCATGGGAAAACTTAGAAAGCAACAGCTATACCGCATGTCTAAGTTGGTGTTTTGTTCCCATCTGAGTAGTCTTTGAATTATAAAAGTGCTGAATAATAAATACAAAGAAAGTAATGAAATATATTAACTTACCAGTTATTTGTTGTGTGGACCCATTTAACCCTGTCATTCCATTAATTTCTCGAAATGTTACAAACTGCCCCGTTTCAAGTTTATGAGGACGATTTTCAAGGCAAGTAATAATGCCAGGATTAGCCTATATATAAAAGAGAAGCCTACTAAAAAACAAGTTTGTGCATTTACAAATTGTACACAAAAAGGATATGCTATCCAAAATTTCCAGAATTACCAAATCAAAGGCATTCATCTCAAAAGCAGGCTTTTAAAGAACTGTCACAAAATAATAATCAACTTGTTTTACATTAGCATTAAAATATATTTACATTTGTGGTGGGCTGTTTAGGATTCTACACAGAAATTTAAAATATTTCTAACTTTCAAGATCAAAGAAATTTAAGGGCAAATGATCGAGATATAAAGAAAGGAAAGAAGTAGCTTGCAGCATATGCCAAATGCTTTAAAGAAATACTTCTTAGACCATCTTATCAGGCAAAGAAGAAATTTATTTTTATTTCCAAAGAGGACAGATGGGATGAGTCAAGGAAGTATATATAATTCTACAGATGGAAAATTACTACCATATAACTTCATTTGCATAAAACAAAAAACCAATTCTGTCCTTGTAATTTTGTAGGTTTCAAATATTATTTTGCTGCTTAATATGAATAAAAAAATTTTAAATCCCACAAATATACAGAAATAGTGATTTTGTTAATATATCAAGGAATCAGAATATAATTCATAAAGCTAAGACTTCATTAAGAAGAAATAACTTACTGTTAAGATAAACGAGAACACTAAAAATATTGCCTAATTCATCATGGATAACTTCCTTAAGTCTAACTATTCAATAAAGTAAAACACCAATGCAAACAAGAACTTATTGAATTTGATCTTGACAGTGTGACAATTTTGGGAACAAGTAAAAACAACTAAAAAAGGTTAAAAGGTTGGCTAAACATTAACTCAAAGAGTAACTTCTGGAAGATAACACGATTTCTCAAAGACTTTTCCTTTAAAAAGTGTTAAGATAAGAACTACGTATGTGGAGAGTTTAATAGGGTATTGATTTCATTTCTTGAGATGGTCTGTGTGAATACATGTTTCTGTAAAAACAAAACAAAACCACCACCACCACCTACACCCCGATTCCTTATTCCTCAACCCCAAATACTGGTCTTAGTGGCTGAAAAAAAAAAATGTAGGAGAAAAGTAAAATTGAAATGGATTTGGGAGTCTATAGTGACAAACAAGTTCATCTTTAACAACAACAAAAGTAAAGAGACAGATGCATTAATACTAGTAAGCAAAAGTATACGTGGTTTCTTTTGGGCTTTAGTGTAATTTGATTATAACACATGCAAACAAAACACAGCAATTTAGCCAAAAAGAGAGTAATGAAAAAGAGATCAAATGGACTTTTTAATTCTATCAAATTATAAGATATCAGGGTAGAAAATTATGACTGATTTTTATTTGAATACGAATTTCTCAACCTTCCAACCCAAATAGTTTTAAAAATAGATTTAAAAGCTCTTGTCTATGATGATTTAAGAGCGCCTCTTTCTGTATCTAGAGTTGGATCAGGTGACCTATCATATGGTCAACACATCCATGTTCTGACACTCTAAACAGTTCAAAAAAATTTGGAATTACAAGTCATGCTCCATAGGAACATGAAGTAGAAAAAATTAAAATCCATGAAAAATCCAAATTTTGATCTATCATGTTTTATTAAACAATGTTAGAGGGAATTTAAGACACTTAACAACTAATTACCATTCTAACTTCAACATTGTTATAAAACAAAGAAATTAAAATATTCCCTCATCAATTACCTTATAGTATACCAATAAACATTCTACATACTTAAATTTTGCTAATATCATCTTTATGAAAATGCTATCAATATTCAAAATATTCAACATTCTTTTTACAAAGTAATATTAATACCGTACTTGTGTTATGTTTGAAATAAATATCTCTTTTGGTTCTTCTCCTGTTGTATCCACAACTTCAAATTCATCTCCAAAATCACAAAACAACCGTGACCAAATTCCATAGACATCTGCACTGATGAACTGTGAAATAACAAATAAATATGTTCAAACTTATTTATATAAAGAGGAAAAAAATAAAACCTGGCACAAATATCTTAGACCCTTTGTGACAATTTATTTTGTTATTAGTTAGGTCTTTGGGGATATAGAGAATCAGATATTGTAGATTGGTTTAGGAATTAAAGATTTTTATATTAGTACAGAACTTTTATATCCAAATTTGGGTACAGGAAAATTATTTTTACAACCCATTGAATAGAGCAGTGAAATGAGTAACAGAAAATTCACTACATTGGGTGGGGGCAGTAGGATGGTATAGGTTCGTAGAGTACATCAGATTCTAACTCTTCTAGTATAGTGTGGCTGCCACCCTGATGGCAGGGTAGATGGCACACAGCTGTGGCACACTGGCCTTGCCTGCCAGAGGCCTTTCTATCCTTTGAGAAGACAGCCACATATGTTCTGGGCTGGAGCTGGCAGCTTTGGCAATGGCTGGTTCCCAGGCAGAACAGTGATTGCTTTTAGTACTGGAGAAAGTGGTTTGCAGAACAGGGGAAAAAATCCTGTCAGAAGATTTTTTTGGAAAACTTAAGGGTAGGCTGGTGAGGTTCTGCTACTAGTAACCAAACCTCTGGGTCAACAGGCACCAAGGTGAAAACCCACCATTAAAATGATGGGACAGGAAAAAATGGAAATGGAAGCCATCAGCATGCAAACCTCCCCCCCCCCCCCCCCCCCCCAAAAAAAAAACCAAATTAATATGGGGCATTCATGAAAATATTATGTGGTAGTTATGAAAGAAAATTTTAGCGCATGTATTATTTGTGTAGAAATACGGTACTAAACATGACCTCCAAAAGCTACTATCATTTTTTGTTTCTTATCATCTCAAAATTTTTATGCTCTAAGTTTACTATTCTGTTATTCACTCCCCCTAACGTAAGAGCCAAAAAAATCTGTCCTGGAAGAAATAAGGTTACAACGCTCTTTAGAAGCAAGAAGACATTTTCTCACTACTTTGGACATAGTATCAAGAGACTAGTCCCTTGAAAAGCCCATCACGCATGGTAAAGTAAGGGGCAGCAAAAATGAGACTTGAAAGGATGGTTTGACAAAGTGGCTGGAACAATGACACAGGCCTGGGCAGTGTTTAGTTCTGTTGTACATAGGAGCATTATGAGTCAGAACTGAAAACACTCACATTCAGAAGAATTTGGTTAGAAGACATGCAGTCAGAGGGCTCCTTCAAGGCAAGGATGGCAAGACTTCAATTCACACACTGAACATGTTATAAGTAGGTTATAAGTCACTCCAGGACATCATGCTTGGTAAGATTAAAGGTTGGTGAAAAAAGAGGAAGACTCTCCATAAGCTGGATTGACAGAGTGGCTGATGGCAGTTGTTCTGCTGTACAAAGGGGCTTCACAATGTTTATGGAATTCTAGTACCTCTCCACTCCATTTGTCCATGAATTCCTTGAAACCCTCTTGAACACAATCATCATGAGTCAAACCTACTTGATGGCACTTTTAACAATCTAGTGGTACCAGCAATAGGATCTCTTAATTCAAACTTGGAAATGCTGCTACCTTCAGGTTCTTTCCTCTTTCCTGAGACCTCATAAGCAGAAGAGGAGCAAAAGAGTGCCTCTCTGGCTGTTATCTGGATCCTTGGCCCCTTGGTACGGGTGACATCATCCAAAACCCCCAAAATAAAACCCATTGCCATTGACTCACTTATGACTTACAGAAATCTTATATGAGATTTGCAAGGCTGTAAATTTTTACAAGAGCAGATAGTCTTATCTTTCTCAGAGTGGCTGATGATTGCGTGCTTACCTCCTTTTTTTTACCTGACAGCACCACCAGGGCTTCATGAGTAATATTATAGGCTGCATAAAATGTATAGAATATCACGACTCTGGATTAGACAAGTGGGGCTGAAAGGGCATGCTCAAGCGACACGAGCAATGGATTCCTGTGGAAGTTGTTGCCTGGGAACCAGAGCAACATGTCTGGATATACCCAGGACTCCAACCCTTTAAGTTAAAGGAGAGAAGGCTAGAGACTGAGTGACATGGAATGGGTTTCTCTTACGTTGAATTTTCAGACCCGAGATTTGCAATTCTCCTAAAATGGTTAGCTGGGCAACAAGCTGCCAGATTATTGGATGATTTCCACTTGGCTCTAGGAAATCCCTGACTTGTTAAAGCTGTCTACTTTTGTAAAGATTCTGTTTCAGAAACCCTATTACAGTAAAGGGTGGTTGAGGTCAGTTCATGAAGAGACATTATGGGGTCATGTCAATTGGCCCTTGGTGGTGGTGAAAAGCAGCAGTGTGGGGCCCAATCAGCATGTCTGTGCTAACATCAACCACCCAAACTTCGCTTTGGCAAGACAGTGATTGTCCTAACTACGGAGGTTTAGGTGTGCAAAACAGGTTTGCCTCGAGAATTGAAATGCCAGTATGAACTTGACACAAGCCCAATATTATCTCAAGGCTGCTGACAGAGAGTTGGACCACTAAGCACAGGAGGCAAAGCCAGCTAAGAAAAGCTGCAGAGACAAAACGAACAGTAATGCTATGTCTAACCAGAGATGGTGATATACCTGCTGGCAGACACAAGTACCAACACCTGATACACAGCATGCACACTCAGTGATACACAAATGGACACGAGTAATATGGGAAGGGCAAGCAGATCCCCTTTAGATCATAAATGGGTTATTTTACTGTAATGTTAATGGTGGTGGGTGGTAGCTATTTGAGATGGAGGGCACAAGCTCACTTAAAATTTGTTCCTGTGGCTTACTGTCAATATCACATAAATTAGAATGACTTTCATTTACAAACACTGCGTTGAGTGTCTTTGTGTGTGCAACACAGTTTAGTAGATCGGATATTAAAGTCCTCCTTAGTCTCATGATTATTTGGGATTTATAGTACAACCTGCATGTGTACACATCCAAGGCAACTGATAACATTTCATCCTTTCTCCATATAAATTTAACTTATTACAGATTAGCCTTTCATCCAGATGCCCCAAAAGGTTTTTGCTAGAGCAGTTAACTAGACAAACTGCTGGCTCTGTCAGCATTTACACATATAAATAGCCACCTCTCCATTTCCTACCACTGTGTGGTTAACTGCCCTCAGGAACTACACAATGCCGAACATTATGCTAGCATAAACTAGGGGTGCATGTGACATATTAGAAAAGACTTTATAAATTAATTAGGACAAGTATAAATAACATAAGAGGGCAGATAAAAATTGCAGTTCAAATCTTCTTCAAGACTGGAAACAGTCTTTAACAAATTCATTTGTCTTGGGAGAAGCAGTGACTACAGAGTAGCTAGCTGCTTGTGTTCTCCTTCAGCAGGTCCAATTTTCCTGCTGGGGATAATCACTGAATATCTCATTGATATTCTTACTGAATATTGCCTAAAGATATAAATAAATGGTAGAGACCTAACAAATATCAAAAGGTGTCCACCATGTCATAGATAGGCATTTCAACATCTGGAATGAATAATGGCATTGCCAGGACTTGAGACCACTTTCTTTGCCATCTGCTGTCCTACTGAGGAGAGAGGGACTGTTGGGAAGATGAAAGATAATGGTCCCTGTGACATTAACTTACCACCTAATCAGGCAGGAGCCTTGAGCCTAGAACAATTCATGATAATGAAGGCCAAGAACTGAGCCTCCATCAGATCTAGTTTCTTTTTCCTCCTAACAGGGACCCCTGCCCTGTTCTCCTTATATATATATGTCATCTAGTATCTGGCCAATCCAATTATAATTTTCTGTTCCCAGTGGGAAGTGGATGAGGTCTCTCAACTGAACGACCCTAAGTTGGTTACAGGTAGTAACTCACTGGACAATGGCTGAAACAAATTATTGTTGCTGACCTTGTTCTCTCGTCTGTGAGTAAAGCAGCATCATTCCACCCAAAGCCTGTGTGTCTTGTCAACCATGGGATCTGGATTGACAGACTATTTTTCCCCATTGAATGGATTTGACACTCTTACTGAAAATTAATTGGAAAAATGCACACTATGATTTCTAGATTTTCAATCTATTTCACTGGTCTATGTCTATCCTTATACCGGTACCATATTGTTTAGAGTAGTGAAACTTTGCAATACATTTTGAAATGACAAACTGTTAGTTTTCCTATTCTGTTCTTTTTTCCTCTCAAGATTTGGCAGTTTTGTATAAATCTGAAAATCAGCTTTTACATTTCCTTTAAAAAAAAGAATAAAAGAGGGCTGGGTTTTTTAATAGGAATTACATTATACTTGTAGATCATTACTCAAGTTCATTTTTATACTTGCATGTTTTTACACAAGTTGTTTACGCTGCTTTGACATTTCACCCAGAATTTTACATGGCAGACTCTTTTTTCAGGGAGCTATTAAAATGTCTTCTCCTTAAAGAGGATTTCCTTGGTCTTCCAATCTAAGAAAATTAGCGTTGGCTTTACCCAACATCATCCAGACATGATACTCTATTTTGAAGCATTTTATTTCCTTCATATCACTTACAACTACGTATTTGAAAATATGATGCTTTTATTTATTTTCATTACTAGAGGAACTTTTCATGTGGTTATGTTACAGACCATCTTTAGTGCCTAGAACTACCTCTGCTACATGATACTAAGTGAATATTTTTTAATGAGCATCTTCAAAATCACCATGCCATCTTTTTTTAAAATCATTTTATTGGGGGCTCACACAACTCTTATCACAACCATTATGCCATCTAAGGTTAAATGATCAATTCAGTTTAACGTTCTTTCCATTCCTAGCTTTAATTTCCCCTTAGTTGTTACAATTTTCCTACAAAACAAATTTCTGTCTTTGATTGTCCTGATGTAGAAAGAGCTCATGTAATCTACTGAAGAACTATCAATTTGGACAGTGAAACTGTCCATATTACTTTGCTTAACTTCATGTCATTACTAAATGATACTTTTACCTTAATTGGAGGACACTGAGAACGACAAAAGTCATCAATCTTCTTTTGCAAGGAAAGTTTGATCTCAGTCAATACCACACACTGTTGAAAATAACATAAGCAATGACAGGCTATAAAATCCTTAATTATTTAGGTAGTAGTATAAAGTGTAGATCAATAGTACATAAGTATGGTAATACAGCAAAATACTTGCTATCCTTATTTAAAAAAATACAATCCTATTATATTTTTCTAGCAAAATTAAAAATAACACAGAAAAACCTCAGTTTATTTACATACTAATTTTAAAGTAGTAGTATTTAAAAAATAATACACATAAGCTTAACTTTTACTTCTGGAAATCAAAGATGGCATAGTACAATAAACTTCTGCTTTCAATAAAATCACTAGTGAAGCCATTAATTTTATTATTTAATAAAAGAGGTGACTCTACAGAGGCAGTAACTAACCAGTTAATGGTTCCTTGAGGATATGGTGAGGAGGTTGGGGAAAATGGAGAACTAATAAAATAAGAAAATGTTCTAAAATTGATAGTGGTAATGATTGTATAACACATCTTTTTTCCCCTTTTTCTATAGTTATTACATTCATTAAAAATTATTAATTGGGAGTTAATATATATATATATCATTCCACAGTTCATTCATGTCAAACAGAATTGTCCAATTGCTACCATAATTGGTTTCCATTCTTTTTCTTCCTGTACTTGACACTGTTCTCCCTTCCCACCCCACCCCACCCCACCCCACCCCCAAAACCCTTATTCTACTTGCTATCCCCATAGTGCATCAAACCTGGGTTTCATATACTAACACACATAAAAACAAAACCCAAGTTCATCGTTGCATTTTCTGATCCTTATTTGTAACTTAATTTCCTTAATTAACTGTATATGTATTATTTATGAGTTTCTGTGTAGAGAAAGATGGTGCCAGAAGAGAAGGACGGAGCTATGTCTGATCTCTGCCTCACAGGACTCAGTCTTGGGCTAATGTTGAGTTTGATTTTCCCCCTCCCTTGTGAAGTCAAAAAAGACAAGATGTGGCTCCTGTGCCATTCTTACAAAGTGAAAAATTTTGTTGTGCTGTAACCATAATGATCAAGCATTATGTAAGAATTCAGGTTTTCAGGGGTCCTGGTGGAAGTTGAAACCACTGGATCTAATTATATTATACATCATCCTTTGCTATGGCTATACAAAAGAGTACAGCGTGTTCATGGTAAATAGAATCGAGAGATCATAGATTTTTCTCCCCCATGAGCTTTATGACATCACCTATATTTTCTTGCTCTCTGCCTTTGGGCTTGATTATGTGAAAGGTTTTGGCCAACGAGTAAAATAATAAAAACAATAGGAAAACAAGTATGAATAGGGACTTGAGATTTGGGGATCAGAACACAACAGCCTAGAAATTCAAGTCAAACTGAGACTCTAGCCTAGAAAAGTTGAACTATGGCTGATGCCTAGAGGCATGAGGAATACATATGTGAGTGGTGTAATAAATCTTCAAATTTTGGGCAGCATATTATGCATATAACTTTGAATTGTAATATGTTACTATAGCTGGCTGATAATATTACTTCAGTTCTTGCATCCTTTTCTTAAAATGGAACATTTGAAAAATATTGTAATGGAAATCTCATAAAGTTTTTTATTCTGACCTTCAACACATTAGGCTAAATTAATTGTGGTATATTAACACTTTATGGTGTATCTTGGAATCTGTTGATAACATTTAATATAAAATGGAGTACCAACCTGGTATCTATCCAAGAAAGAGAGATCCGTGTTTTCATTTAGAGGAAAAGAAGATGATGTGACATGAACATATGGATTCAATTCTGCAATACGATGAAGAACAGCTTCAGCTCTAAAAAAATTAAAATAAATGATCTATATTATTTTTTCATTGTACATAACCAACCCTTCAGACTTAAATGACAGATGAAGGAAGCTGACATGGCACAAAATTTTGATGGAAACTTAGCAAGTTACAGAAGAAGCCAAGATAAACTTATTTTTACACATAGCTACAATTTTGAGATATAACATACTATCATTTTCCATAATAAGGCTGCTAATGATTCTGCTAATACAGAAGTAGTCTATTAGTTCTATAAACTCGCTACCTGTGTGTGCATATATGCTAATACATACGTAAATTCAGATGAACCATGAATTAAACAATTGAGTGACATATGTTCTGAATACAGAAAATATTCTATAAATAACAGTAAAAAGAAAACTTTTTAATACAACAAAATAGCTCATTTTCACCTGTTTCTCTTGTTAAATACATCATCTTCACAGAGAAAGAAGTTGGTTCCTAAATCCCATGGTTGGCATTTTTCTGTATCATGAATTGTGAGTGCCTTCAAAAAAGTAGAAAACATCTGTTAAAAGTCAGGAATAAGTCACAGATGTTCACTACCTTCAGTATCATCGTTTATCTAAGGTATAAGCTTCTGTAATTAGACAAAAGGAAGTCATTAATCAAAACCAAACTCACTGGCATTGAGTCAATTTTGACTCAAAGCAATTCTGCAGGATTGGGCAGGGCAGAGTAGAACTGCCCCCTATGGGTTTTGAAGATTTTAATTAAAAAAAAAATAATTTTTTTATTAAAATAGGAATATTTCTTTTTTTAAAAATACTTTTATAGGGGGCTCTTACATCTCTTATCACAATCCATACATTCCTCCAAAGCCAAGCACATTTGCACATATGCTGCCATCATTTTCAAAGCATTCTATTTCTACTTGAGCCCGCCATCATCTCCCCTTTTCTCCCGCCCCGCCCTCATGAACCCTCGATAAGTTATATTTTTTCCTTATCTTACTTCGTTCTCCATCACCCCTCACCCACTTTTCCGTTATTCGTCTCCCTGAGAGAAGGTTCTAAGTTGATCCTTGTGATCAATTCCCCCTATTTCCCCCAACCCTTTCTCCCCTACCCTCTCCTCTAATGCTCCTGGTATCTCTACTCTACTCTACTCTCCTTGTTGGCCCTAAGGGGTTTATCTATGCTGGATTCCCTGTTTCAGGCTCTTATCTGTAGCAGTGTGCATGCTCTGGTCTAATCCGATTTGTAAGGTAGAATTGTGGTGATACTAGTGGGAGGGGGGGGGGGGGAGGAGGAAGCACCAGAGCTAGAGGAAAGTTGTGTGTTTCATTGGTGCTATACTGCATCCTGACTGGCTCATCTCTTCCCTGTGACCCCACTGTGAGGCGATGTCCAACTGTCTATAAATGGGCATCGGGTCTCCACTCCATGCACCCCCTTCCCAGCCCCCTTCACCTTGGATATGGTTTTATTCTGGGTCTTAGATGCCTGATACCTGATCCCATCTAGACCTCCTGATCACACAGGCTGGTGTGCTTCTTCTACGTGGGCTTTGTTGCTTCTGAGCTAGATGGCCACTCGTTTATCAATTGTAGTTTTTTCACTGGCTTAGAAAGCCTTTTCGTTCTTCCATGGAATGGCAGGTTTTCTAACTAGTGACCTTGTTGTTAGCAGCCCAGAGCATAACAACTACTCCACCAGGACTCAATAGAAAGTGATTAAATTAGAAAGGATACAGGTAATATATGACTACATACATCTGAAAAATCCAAAGGAATCACAGGAAAACTACTTCAAACAGTGAAAAAATTTAAAGAAGGAAGAGATGAGCCAATCAGGGTACAGTATAGTACTGATGAAACATACAACTTTCCTCTAGTTCTTTAATGCTTCCCTACCTCTCCACTATCATGACCCCAATTCTACCTTACCAATCGAGCTAGACTAGAGCATGTACATGGACAGAGAAACCCAGGGAATCCAGGACAGATGAACCCCTCAAGACCAATATTGAGTACTTATACCAGGGCTGTAAGGGGAAAATGGGGGAAGTGATCAAAATAACCTACACTTAACCCCCTCCCAGGGGGACAGCCAACAGAAAAGCGGGTGAAGGGAGACAATGGACAGTGTAAAATTTGGGGGGAAAAAGTATTTTATAAGTTATCAAGGGTTCATGAGGGACAGCGGGGGAGGGAGGGGGAAAAATGAGGAGCTGATACCAAGGGCTTAAATAGAAAGAAAACATTTTGAAAATGATGGCAATATATGTACAAATGTGCTTGACACAATGGATATATGTATGGATTGTGATTAGAGCTGTACGAACCCCTAATAAAATGATTTAAAGAATTTAACTTAAAAAAGAAACAGATAAAAGTCAATCTAAAAAACCGCAAAACCCCCAAGTTCACTGTTATCAACTTGGTTCTGACTCAGTGACCCTACAGGACAAACGAGAACTGCCCCTATAGGTTTCTGAGACTGTAACATTTTACCAAAGTAGAAAAGTCGCATTTTTCTCCCTTGGATTAACTCATGGTTTTGTACTGCTGACCATATGGTTAGCAACCCAGAGCATAAACAAATTTTATTCTGTTTTTTAATAAAGAAAATTTAAGTACTTAGTCTTCTAAAATATATTGTGTTCAAAGAAAAAAATACTGGGAAAAATTTAATTTATAACACAGGCCACAAGCATTATTAGAAAGGCAAAAGATAAATGAACATAATGTATGTATCTAAAACAAATGCATACAGCTTTGAAAATATGTAAACATGTTCAACTTCATTCATAGTAAGAGACACAAAACTATTGTCTTTTCTCCTATGTCTCCACTGGCAAACAATCAAAATGACAATATACTTTTGAAGGGTGAGAGGATTCATACACTTCTGCATTACAGGCGAGAATACACCACCAATGGAAAGGAACTTAGCAATCTATAGCAAAAGGACATATATGACCTTTTATATAGTTATATAGTTTGACAGTGCAACACCATTTCTAGAACTTCATCCTGAATGCACGCTGGATAAAATACAAAAGGCAATTATGTACTAGCCAAAGACTTCTAACAAGCATAATAATCAAATGTGAATCAGAAATTTCACCTTACAAACCTAATCTGGAGACTCAGAAATTTCATTGCTCACTCATTAGGAGCCAAAAAAAAAAAAAAAAAAGACCAGTAGCGACTATTAAAGACTAGTGGGGCTGTGTAAAAAAGTCTCAAAAATTTGAACAGGATCTCAGGAACCAAATAAGAAATGATATAAGCATCAATGAGAACAGCAATTATAACAGATAATAAATGTATCAAATGCATTCATCTCTCTCTCTCATACACACCATCAGTAGTCACTGTTGGAGGATAACTGGAAACTATTTTGAAAACTGATAATTATCCTGCCTTTCACACATATACAAAATGAACTTGACCAAACACTGCTATCGAGTAAATTCTGACTTAGTGACCCTACAGGATAGGGTAGACTGCACCAGTGAGTTTCTGAGGCTGTAACTTTAAAAAAAAACAACTTAACTCTTGGTGGGGAGTAGAAAGCCTCCTCTTTCTCCTGAGGTTTAACTGGTGGATTTGAACTGCTGAACTTGCAGTTAGCAGCCCAATTCATAATGGTAACCAAAAAAAGAGGGGAAAACACAGTAAAATAATGGTCTCATGGGAAAACGTGTCACCAGTAAAATGATCCTGGCAAAAAATTCAATCTGATTCTCAGTATTAGTTTACTAAAAACATTAAGAGCAGAGGCACATGTGACAAAATACTTGATTTAACAAATGTCAAAAAAAAATCAGGGAAAGGAAACAGTTTAAAGGAAAGAAAGTTTAATATATATACTTTAGTTAGAATCTTACTAGATCAAGTTTTAACAAACAATTCATAAGTCAATTAGCAAAGTATGAACTCTTTTTAGATACTTCACCCACTTCATTTCCTTATATTGAGGCCATTGTATAATCCAATGGTTCTCAACCTGGGCGTTGAATAACCCTTTCACAGGGGTCGCCTGATTCTTAACAGTAGTAAAATTATAATTACGAAGTAACAACGAAAATAATATTATGGTGGGGAGTGTGTCACCACATGAGGAACTGTCGTGGCATTAGGAAACTTGAGGACCACTGGTATAATCAAGCTCTTCTTCTTTGAATGAAGGCTTATGTTAGTGATCTGCTTCTACTAAATGGACCTTAGCAATATTACTTTTTAAATTAGATTTACAGATTACAATTTGTTTTGCTAGTTTATTCAGATAAAAGCAAGATGCTCTGGTGAGCTACCTAAGGTGAAGTCACAGGTCAAGGATAACATATGAATGTTCAACAGCCAGTGAGTGAGTAAGTAATCCTCAGTCCCATGAAGAATTGGATCCTGCAAATCACATGTAAACAAGCTTGGGCAGCATTTTTGACCATAGCTTTGTGAAAGGTCTTCGCGTAGAAGACCCTGATAATTTGCATCTGATTACCAGCCCACAAAAACTTAAGCCAGTTTTGTAGCAACAGATAGCTAAATAAGTTATAGAGATGTTATATTTCTAGGTATGAAAATGGTATTTGATTATGTTTTTAAAAGGCACCAGTATATTTAAGAGATACATACCAAAATACTATAGAATGATATAATTTGATATCTGGAATTTCCATCACAATTAATTTAGTAGGGGAGATAAAACACAGGAAGAAGACTGAAATATATCTGGTCATCAGTTGGTACATGAGGACTTGTTAAACATGTTTATCTACTTATACAGATTGAGATTTTTCAAAATGAAAAATCTCGATAGAGAAAAGCAGAGCATTAAGACAATTTTGATATTTAATAATGAAACAGTAAAGTGTAAGTGTAAATAATGTTATCACTATTAATGAAAAAAAAATTTAAGTTCATATCAAATGGATTCTTCTTACCAAGAATATTTTCTCCCTTACCTTAATCCCTGCAAGAACGATATTCTTTGCTACAATAAAAAGAGAAAAATGAATAGTTTACTATTAAGAATGCATATTAGAAATGTCTTTATAAAGTTTGGTCAATTCTTTATTTTTTTACTATTCAAGAAATATAAGTTCCTTGTAAGAAGTTAGGCAATACAAAGGTAAACAAAAATATTCACAATCACAAATTACAATGTATTTGCCCAGACCTAAACCTGTTTCTATGAATTTACTTATGTATGCTACCACAATGAATTAATGCATTTGGCACTGATCATTCAGGATTATAAACATCACATGAGAAGCAATAAACATTACTGATTCCTGATAGAAAACTTTAACAGTATAATGCAACTGTCTTGCTTTAAAACAATAAAAATGGAATATGATTATACTTCTGGATCTAATTTTCTTTTAAAAGAAATAAAAGGGGAAAAAGCTAAATTCTATGCAATATGCTCCTCAAAAATACTTAAAAATATATAAAAATACTGCTTACCAATTTCCACACCAAGGCCACCCATACCACTTAAGAAAACATGGGACTGGGCCATCTTCTGCATAGCTGTGTCTCCAAGAACATACCTCTGTCGACTATATGTAAAACAAAAACATTTCTCATTAAAATTTTTGCAAACTAATAGCCTCCAAACTGGATCCTGTTCAGACTCATTTTTAGAGGACTTGCACAGTTTTAAAAATTCTGAATTAACTGCCAAATGACAATATTTAAAATATTAGAAGATTTGACATTTGGTATTGTAGTACACATACCTACATCCCTATATGCTTATTGACACCGAGAGTTGAGTAAGAGTTGCTCGGTTTACAGAGGGCATAGTAAATGCTCTAAAGTTTCCTACAGCTTCCATGACTCTCATTTATTCCTTAGTGGCCTCCTCTATAGGTAATTGAGCCGGTTATCTCTACTTTAAAACTTTCAGTATAAAGTTAAATTCTGAAGCAACAATTTGGTTCTCTCCAAATTTAGATGACATAGATCTGAATAGTTTTGAATGTTATCTTTAAATGTAAAAGCTGCCAAATATACAAGCTCATGGAAGCTACACATTTTAATGGCCATAGACAAGAAAGGAAATGTCAAATACTCTTTATAGATAATGAACATTCTAATGGAATTTCCTAATTATCATTTGAAAGATGAATTTGTTAAAAAATAATTCTAGAATCTTTGGGTTAAAGGTATTTCCTCTGGGAATTCTCTTTTGGTTTCTAATACTTGTTGATTTCTGGTTTGCTTTTCATATTCATGATGACAGTCTAAAAAGGTTTTTTTTTTTTGTTCAAATCAGAATAAAACTTATAGACAAGCTATTTCTTTCCTTATGCATTACAAAATATAATAAGCTCTTGCCTTCTCAAATTAGTATTCAACACTTCTGTTTTGCTATGCATCAAAATTGACTTAATGACATGAATGAGTTTCAAAGTAAAAAACTGGATTTGTCATTTACTAAAAATCAACTATAGCATGTATGGCATGGGTTATATACTCTTATTACCTTGATTTTTAACTGCTCTTTAACAGCATTCCAAGTTTTGCTGTAGCATTTTCGTTATTCTTTTCTAATTCTAATTATGATTTTTAAGATATTGGGTTAATTTGGAGTATATTTTAGGTTTTTAATTACACATAAAATACCTTAGTTATCTTTTGTGATTTCTATTTTAAATGACTTGTGAGAATTTCTTCAATTTTACAAATGCTCCCCATGTTGAATACTAAGGTCTTTACATACACACAAGGTTAATTTTAATAATCATACTTAATATTCTAAATGTTGTAATTCTACACTTGTTACCTTGAGTACTAAAATTTCCCCAACAGTGAGTTTACCTATATTTTCCTTTTATTACTAGTATCTTGCCAATACCTACTTTGTAATGTTAACACTAAGTACATACTGTCTTAGGGTTAGACATTAACTCACAAAATGCTCACAAAACCTCTGTACTTTCTAGAATATTCCTACTCTTAAAGATAGAACTTATGCATACAAAAACTAGAATAAAGATATGATATTACATCCATAAACACAGACCTGGCCTAATTCTGTTTTTACATTTATCCCTTTCATACAATGATTCTGTGATGGCTGTTTTTTTCTTCTGCCGAAAAAAACCACTAGCATGCCATTTTATTATTGTATGATTGGTCCTAATTAATTATCTTCAATGGAGGGTAATTTTGGTAAAAGTAGCATTAGAAAACCAAGGCTGGAGCCCTCAAGTAGGACTCATTCATTTCTTCAGTTCAATTCTTAAGTTAGCAGGCAGGCTCAGGCACATCTTCAGAAAGAGAAAAAAATCCATAACGTACCTATAGGGTAGGTGTGAGTTTAACTCACCGAACAATTACTTTGTGGGCAGTAATTGTTTAGGATGTCATTAAAAAATTTTTTTAATTGTGAAAAAATACTAAATGCTTGCTAGTAGTTAAAATTAGTAGATATTAAGGAATTAATTTTGTGTTGCTAGGAAGTGCTGTTGTCAGTTCTAATAACAACCCTATGTACAACAGGATGAAATACTGCCTGGTCCTGTACCAATTCTTTTGTTGGAGTCCACTGTTGTAGGCAAAATGTTAATCCATCTCAAAGGTCTTACTCTTTTTCCAGGGGCTAGTGTTCCTCATGATAACTTATTCAAAAAACACTTCTGCATTCTGACTGCACTTAACACTATTTCGTGTGCTTTTTCTGGCAGTCCAGGATATATTCAGTATTGTTTATCAACACCTAATTCTAATGCATTAATTCTTCTCTGATCTTCCTTATTGTTTGGCTTTCATATACATATGGAGTAATTGGAAAAAAAAAAACCCCAAACTAACAAAAAGCCATGGCGCACACTTTAGTTCCCAAAGTGACGTCTTTGCTCTTCTACATTTTAAAGAGGCATTTTGCAGATTTGCTCAATGCAACTGGTAGCGACTTCTTGACTGCTGCTTTCATAAGTATAGATTGTGGATCCGAGAAAAGTGGAACCTTTGCTAACTTTTACCTTGTCTACATTTATCATGCATGGCCCACTTGAGCATTTTTTCACCCTTTGCACTGAGGTACTGAGGTGCAATCTTAATGAAGGTTACAGTTTTAGAGTAGAGCCTAATTGCTGAGACTTAATTACATTTTTTTAATGTTTGTAATATATATTTATTAATTTCACAAAAACTCAGAGAGAATTTCTTATGTTTGGGAAAAACCTGTAAGCTGAAATTTAATTATAGTATTCAGAAAGAAATAAATGTTTATTGACCTTATAAATTTTAACATATAAGATACCTGTCACATTTAACATTTAGTGATTTAAAATCAATATACCCACATTGGGGGTGGTGTGTTAAAACAACACATTTGTTTAAAATGCCTTCATTCCATAGAGACAGACCCTGCCCCTGCCTCCTGCCCCACCATCCTTCTAGTGGTCAATATTCTCCAGATGTAAATCTGAGATACCTCTTTTGACAATCTAGCAGAGAATGCCTGATAGGTTGTTTTTTGTTTCAGAATGAAATATTTAAATACCTTTTTATTATCAGTATCCCCTGATACTTGCACATCTTTTCTACCCTACCCTTTCATTCTTGTAGCTTTGGTTCTTGCTCAGCTATTGAACCAGTAATTTATCTGCTTTTGCTTCTCTATATCCAATTTTGAGTTGTAGAACATAAGTCAATTTGAACTTACCATCTAGTTCTACTCAGTAATCATTTAATGAGAATCATGTAAGGAACCAACAGTATACCATGAAGGGAAAATTTGACTCTTCAAAGAGAAACCAGTATAAAATGTTAAGAAAAAATTTAAGTAACTAAATACGTATCACAGAATAGACATGAGTGAATCTTAAAGAATAAGAAAATGTTTTTAAGGCATTAAAAGGGCACACTCAGAGGAGCTGAGGTGTAAAAAGTATGAATTGATAAGGTGAAACTGGTCTCATATTTCCAGTGTAATTACAGGAAAAAGTTAAGCTGGATCATATTCTATAAGCCTGTAAGCGATATTAATGTACTTGGACTTGTAATAAGAGACAAAATGGCCAGGTCTAAGGCTATACGAAAGAAAATAGGATAGAGTATCTTCATCCTATTCTAACCTAATGCAGTTTATTCTGGGATCTAGTTCTTTACCTAAACCCATCTCTAAGCTAGGTAGTATACAGTCCCTTGTTTCATGCCCAGTCCCTACCATAAACTGTGAATACCTTGTGCCCTACCACTGTGAATACCCTGAATCTAATACAAGTACACACTAAGCAGTACTTATTTACTTCAAATTACATACACAAAACCCTTACTCTGTAGAGTGTCAATAATAAAAAAAATTAAATCCAAGAATAGAAATAGGCTTTTTTGTGAATATTTAATTTAGTTTCTATAATACATACATGCTTCTTTGCATTTCTAAGAAAATATATAACTTAACTAATAGGCAGGACTGTGATCCACTTTCAAAAGGTCAGTTATAAAACCCTATGGGGTCACTATGAGTTAGACTGCCTTGAAGATAACGGACAATTATTTTAGCATACAAGACTACTATTTACAAAAATTGCTGCCTTTATCCTTCATTATTTTTCTTCTATTGATTCTTATTCTATGATAAATTCTTAGCAAATATTACAATTTAAATAAGTACTGTAAAATTTATCATATAAGAGGAACATTATAAGGGGGTCATTCCTCAAGAAACCACTATGAAAAGCATCAACTTTCCAAAGCTGATTTCTATACGACTGAGGTCATTGTATGTCCCACCTTACCATTCTGATTCCAGTTGTCCAAAGCACTCTAGTGTAGCTGGGTTTGATAACGCATTGAAATGACTACACAGAACTCACACAATAATCACAATTATGGGGTTTATTAAGGAAGTTAACAGGCTACAAAAGTTCAGAATATAGTTTTTTAAACAAGACAGACTCTTTTTAGCAGTGCCCCCAGGCAGGTCTCTCTGGCCTTGGGCCTCTCAACAACAGGATCCACTGGCTTCAGCTTGTGTAATGTTACAAAGCTCTTCGAGAGGCGCCAATAAATACCATACACCTAAGCCTGAAGGCATCCAGCTCTAGCTCTGTGGTCCCCTACTTTCTTACCCAGGCCTGCCCATTAGGAAAAAGTAGTTTGGGAGCAATAATGACTATGGCCAGAAGTTATGTTAAATAAACCACTACACTGCAAGTTTATTTAGTAAACCACTTAGAACAATGGTTCTCAAGCTTAATGCTGCGACTCTTTAAAACAGTTCCTCATGTTGTGGTGACCCCTCCAACCATAAAAGTATTTTTGTTGCTACTGTTATGAAACGGGTGAACCCTGTGAAAGGGTCCTTTGCCCCCAAAGGGGACGTGACCCACAGGTTGAGAACCACTGGTTTAGAGTATGCCTGCAACCAGTCAAGCACTTAAAGAGCAGCCGACTACACCAAAGGACATGCTCCTGTAGGTAAGAAAATAGCTTATTTCTTTTTTTCCCTGAGCTTCATACTTTTTAATTAATTTTTTTATTAAATACTTTTACTGAGGGCTCTTACATCTCTTGTCACAATCCATACACTCATCCATTGTCAAGCACACTTGTACATATGCTGCCAGCATAATTTTCAAAGCTTTTTCTTTCTACTTGAGCCCTTGATATCAGCTCATTTCCCCCCCACCTCCCCCATGAACCCTTGATAAGCTATAGATTATTATTTTCATATCTTACATCGTCCTCCACTTAACTTTTCTGTTGTTTGTCCCCCTGGGAGGGGGTTGTATGTTGATCTTTGTGACCAATTCCCCCTTTTTCTCGCTACCCCTGCACCCCACCCCTTATCCTCTTGGTGTCTCTACTCTCATTTTTGGCCCTGAGGGGTTTATCTATCCTGGATTCTGTGTGTTGTGGGCTCCTATCTGTAGCAGTGTGTGTATGCTGGTGTAATCTGAAGGCAGAATTGAGGTCATGATAGTGGTGGGAAGGATTAAAGAATTAGAGGAAAGGTGTGTGTTTCATAGGCGCTATACTGCATCCTGACTGGTTCATCTCTTCCTTGTGACCCTTCTGTGAGGGGATGTCCAATTGTCTACAGATGGGCACTGGAGTCTCCACTCTAACACCCCTCCCCCAAATTCACATTGGGTATGATTTTGTTCTGGGTCTTAGATGCCTGATACCTGATCCCATCTATACCTCATGATCATACAGGCTAGTGTGCTTCTTCTATGTGGGCTTTATTGCTTCTCAGCCAGATGGCCGCTTGTTTATCTTCAAGCCTTCAGCTTTCTTCACCACATTTACTTCTGCACCCATTTTGTCTTCAGCAATCATGTCGGGAAGGTGAGCATCATAAAATGCTGGATTATTAGAACAAAGTGTTTTTGTGTTGAGGGAGTACTTGAGTCGAGGCCCAATGTCCATCAGCAACCTTAATTCTTAACATGTAGAAATAAGTACATAGATCTATTCCCCTCTCCTTATATATATTTACAAATGTGCATGCCTGTATTTAATAACAGCTGACTTGCTATTTTCTGAAACTTCCAATCAAGAAAACTGCAGCCATATAAAGCATATTAAATGGAAAATTTAATCTAACTTGCAAACAAAAATTATGTTCACTAATCAGTATTATAGAGCTGAAGCTATACATTTTTTCCCACAAGGATTATAACTAAATAGTGAATAAAAGTAGCCAATGTCTTGCTCTCTTAGGGAAATACCATTTGTCATTCCATGAAGAATATGCCCAAAAGGGCTTTAATAGTAAATACCAACTAAGAGTTCATTTCATAATCAGGACACCATGTGACAAAACAATATTTACTAAGTAAAACTGTTAGTATTTCATCTATTTTTCTAAATATATACCATAATTGGAATTTGGATTAAATAAACCTGGTAGACTCTATCAGCTGTCTCTAAAGTGCTCATAATTAATTCTGGATTGCACAGGAAAAATAAAAAAGGGGGGGAGAGAATACAGATTAAGAATATTCTTCCAAATTATACCTACAAAACCCAGCTATTTTTAATAATTATAGAGCAAAGAAAACTAGTAACTTTTAAATGGGGACTATCTTCCATACAAACAACTCTAATTATTAGAATTCTTAGGCACAGTACCAATGAGATTTTAATTTTTCCTTAAATTTGTAATTTGTATTCCATAAGTCACTTAAATTTATTCATCATTTTAATCATGTTATACTTTCCCACTATCTAGAGATATTACAAATATACTATACTGCCAGTAAGAGTACATGAAGCAACTGTATTCCTGAATACTATTATAATCATTTTTAGTCATCAACTAAAACTAAAGAAAATGTTATTTAGGTATTATCAGAGCTTTCAGACTATAGTCTTTTTAAAAAGCAAAAATTTTCATTTTAATTTGAAAAGACACACTTATGATATATTCACAAAATTTGCTCTAAGCCTGATAGTATCTTGTAAAAGATAACTTGAAAGCAATGAATTAAGAAAAACTTTCTGCTTTTACAAGGCTCTTACCTATATAATGCATCATCAATCTCCAAAGAGTCTGTCGACATGATGGGCAAATTTGTATTTGTTCTGAAAATAGACAAACAAAATTATAAGAGAAAGTATGGTTATTAAACATTCATACTCTATATTGCTACATTCTACTGTATGTCATCAGGGTAACTAACTACCAAGTTTTGTAAGAGTAACATTTTATTATCACTTCATTTTACTTTTTGAAAAATACTGAAAGTACATCCATGGATGAATTGCTTGCTCTGTCCTACATGTATTGTAAAACTCCAGTTTTTATTGCTGTTAGCTGCCATTGAGGAGTCTGCCCCTGACTCTGGTGACCTCTAGGAAAACAGAACATTGCCTGATCCCTGTAAACCATAGGATTTTCATTGGCTGATTTTCAGAATTAGATTGTCAGACCTTTTTCTTAGTCTATCTGAATCTGCATGCTTCACTCATAAAACTCTCCAGAGCAGTGGTAGGCACAAATGAGGTGTGTTTGGCCAGGAATCAAACCCTCACATGAAAGGTGAGAATTCAGGGGGAAATATTTTCAGGTATTATTTTACCATTACTATATACATTCTGATGAAATTTAAGTTTTGGCAGTTTTGTTGGAAGTACTTTCTGAGCTTGGATGTATTGTTCTTCTGCTGTCTATCAACATGATCTCCCTATATAGTCACTCAGCCTCATGAAATTTGATGCCATCCATACACTGAATTTTTTATTTGTTCTCTTCACAGCTGGATTTTAAACACTTGCCAAAACAGTATCTATATTCTGATGTCTGATTGGCATCACATACATGGTTAATTATTGTGTGCTGTGAGTGATCCCAACTCAGCGACCTTGTAAGACAGAATAGCACTACCTCTAGATTTTCTAGGCTGAGAGCTGTAAAAAGAGGGAGCAAATTGTCTGACCTCTCCCTCTGAGCTGCTGGTGGATTCTAACCACTGTTCTATTAACAGCTGAGTGCTTAACCATTGTACCACCAAGGCCTCTAGTACAAATATAATAAGCCCAAAATAGAGCTCAACTCCTGCTCCTTAACCTATTCTTTCTCAGTATTCTCACAATTTGTTTCTTATATGACTATCTACTTAATTGCTCAGGTCAAAAATCTAGGTATCCTCTTTCTTAGCTCATTCCCTCACTTTCTCCATCTGTGAGTATGTTGGTTCTACCTTCAAGAGCTATCTCAAATCTGAAACTGAAAGCATTCACGCTTCATAAAGGAACCAGACAAGGATGACCCTTATCTCAACTTTTATTCAACATTGTGCTGGAAGTCTTAGTCAGAGCTATTAGACATTAGAAAGCAGACAGAAATTCAGATTGGCAAAGAAAAGCTCTCGCTAATTGCAGTTATAATATTATATGTACAAAATTCCAAAATTTTGACCCCCCCCCAAAAAATGTTGGCAACTGAGATATTTGGCTGCAAAGACGTATACAAACACGTTAACATAAAAAATCAGTTAGATTCCTGTATACTAAAGAGTTCTAAAAAAGAAATTAAGAAAATAAAACCATTTACAATACAATAATCACACAAAAAAGAAATACTCGGGTAAACAACCAAAGAAACAAAAGACTTGCACAAAGAAAACCTGTGAACACTACTACAGGAAACTAAAAACCTACACAATGGAAGATATTCCATACTCACAGATCTCACTGTCATGAAGTCAATGGCAACCCTCCAGGTGCAGGGTACAAGAGCTCCTGTGAGTTTCTGAGGCTGTAATTCAATGTGAACAGAAAGCCCTACCATTCTCCCAAGGAGTGGCTGATGAAAGTTTAAAATTGTGACAATGTCAATACTACCCACTACCCAAAGCAATTGATAAATATAATCCAATTCCGATCCAGAGACCAACTTTGTTCTTTTAAGATGAAAAAACTTCATAAAGAGAGAAAAGAGGCTCAGGATAAGCAAAATACTTCTTAAAAAGAACAAAGTAGGAAGCCCATCACTTCCTGACTTACTACAGAGCCACTTACTGGTACAATGACAGATACACAGACCAATGGAACAGAATAGCGAACCTAGAAATGATCTTTGACATGAAATTAAAAAAACATTAAGTGGTGTGGTAGTTTTATAAGTAAAGTGTAGGGGTTTACTTTAGTCTATCAATCAGGTCGCAGCTTGATGACCTCAATTGTAGGTGCAACCAAACTTGCTGGAGGTCAGGCCCCCTACCCACCCTCTACCTTCACCTTCCTGTTGAAGAGATCTGCTGTAGACCTGTCAGACCCCTGGAGATGCAGCCACTGCCATTCGATCCTGCATTTTGTATCATTGCTTGTGATTGCGTGAGTCTGAAGAGGAGTTTATGGACTAGTATCGAACCTGATCAGGCCTGGAATGTTTTCCTTATAACTACTTCTTGATAAAAACCTTTCTCCCACATATATGCATGTTCTTGGTTTTCTTTCACTAGTCAACTAGGCCTACCACAAATGGGATGGACAGTCTCTTCAAAAATGGTGCTGGCAAAATTGGATTTCATTCTGAAGAACCAGGACATACTGCAAGACAGACACATTATCAAATATAACAAAGTAAACACAGAAACCTATTAAAAGACACTTTTATGTGTATGAAAAGATGTCATCAAAAGGGTAAAAAGAAAACTAACAGTGAGAAAAAAAATGATGTCACATAAGACAAGGGCCTAACTTCTAAAATCTACAGAAGTCTGTAGCAGCTCAACAAGAAATATGATCTCTTTTCACTACTTAAACCCACAAAATCTTAGGCCAAACCATTACATTTCACCTCAACTACTTTGCAAGCCTAACTAGTCTCCCTATTTCTATTGCCTTTCTCCAGGTTTTTTTCTCCCCAGAACAGCCTGGGTCTTTAAAAATTTCATTTTAAAATGCAGCCACTGCCTTCTTTAGAACTACTCCAGTAGGTTTCTTTTCATCATAGAATAAAATTCAAATACTTTATCATCCTTAAAAGGGCTATAGGTTTTGTCTCTTTACCTCTCCAAATCCAATCAATGCTCACTATTCTCACCCACTTGTTAACTATTTTCAGTCACACTACTTGCTGTGCTTCAGAAAGTTTGCTTTGATTTTAGGTTTTATATTTGCCGTTCCTTCTGCCTAAAATGTTCTTCCTTCACATTAATGCATAGCTAACTCCTATCATTTAAACATCCTTAAAAGTATTACCTTGTTAGAGGCAGTCCTGATCACTCCATCAATGACTCTTATGCCATTCCTAACTGCTATATTTTATGTCTGAAATATTATTATTTATAAATGTGCCTACTTGTCTATTCTCTGGTTCTTTCCATAGAATGCATGCCCCATTAAAATCTCAATACTGTATTCCAAATACCTAAAATAATGCCTGGTATTTAATAATAAAAATAGCTAACATTCTGCCACACATTGAGTGTTCTAAGTATTCTCAGTTAAACCTCTCAACCACCTAATGAGTTAGATACTAAAAACTATTACTCTTCACTGAATAGAAAAGGAATAAACTGAGGTCACGGTGAGCCTTTAACTTAAATAACTTGCCAAAGGTAACAGGGCAGAATCTGTGACCCAGTCAGTCCAGCTCTTAACTGGGCTATGCTGCCTACTACCTCTCACAGTAGGCATAAAGGAAGCATTAAAGAAATACTTATTTCAAATAATTAAAAAAAATAATTTTAGATGTAAGGGGAAGGGGACAGGGAAGACCCTAAGGTATCGTGTAATGATTAAGCATTTGACTGCTAACCAAATGGTTCAGTCTAAAGCCCTCAGCTTCTCTGGGGAAGAAAAGACCTGGGGATCTCTTCCCATACAGATTTTAGCCCAAGAAACAAAGCTGGCTTACTACCCTGTAAGGTGCTACAAGTTGGATCAACTCAACAGCATATGACTTACATTAGCGATAGTTCATCTATAGCAGTGTACCTAAACTTTTTCAGAGCGCAGTATATAAACTATATATACCTGTAGGAAACAGAAATGAATCACTGCCAGAGGGATCCAGTCAGGGGTGTTTGGACCTGATCCACCACTTTGAGAACCCAGATTATCATTTTGGCCAATGTGTAATCCATTTTAGGCTTTGTAAAACTGTTACATACAATACTCTTAAAACAACGTGTCTGGAACACAAATCAGTTTGAGAATCCACTGTTCTAAAGCTTGGCACACAAAAATAGGCCAAAAAACTTGTAAACACGTGTCATAACACTGTCATCATTTATCTTACCAAACAATAGCTGATATCATCAGATGTTATCAGCTGCTAATTAGTTGTAAAAAAAGTCAACCAGATAGTAGACACTGTCATGGATCAAATTGTGTCCCTCAAAGAGCCCTGATGGTGCAGTGGCTACGCGTTGGGCTAACTGCATGGTCAGCAATTCGGAACTACAGCGGCTCTCCTCATGTGCAAAAGACGTAGCTTTTTACTTGAGTGAAGACTTGCAGTCTGGAAAACTCACAGGGCAGTTCTATCGTGTCTTATAGGGATTTATTAATTGGAATCGCCTTGAGGGCAGTGGGTTTTGAGCCTGAGGTTAGGCCATGATTCACAGTACAGTGTGTAGTTGTCCTCCATTTTGTAATCTGATGGGATCCATTTGTGGTGTGTTGTAAACTCTAGCCTTTTTATCTGTGGTTAACTTCCATTTTAGAGTAAGTTGGTCCACTACACTAATGAGACAGAAAGAAATAAAAAGCAATGAAACCCACTGGTATGACTAAAAATTATTTTGCTAGAAACTGAAACTCTCTCCCTTTATTTTGGACTTAAAGCTAAAGAAAATGAAATTTAAGTATCAGAGCTTTCAGAACACACTTTTCTAAAATGGCAAAAATCTTCTAGCACCGGGAAGAGGATAACTAACAGTTTTACTAATTATGAGTTAAATGAAAATATAGTACAATTAAACCCCCCCAAATTAACCCCATTGAAGGAGCAGATTCCGACTCATAGAGCACAAACAGGAGACAAGAGAACTGCTGCCCACGTTTCCCGAGACTGTAAATATTTATAATAGTAGACACCTTCATCTTTCTCTGAAGAGCAACTATACGGTTCACAATATTGACCTTCGGGATAACGCATTACGCCACCAGAAATCATTGCGAAGTTGACTGAAAAACCCCAAATGCCTTTTAGTCGATTCCAACTTACAGGCAGCAGGGCGCCTTCCCTTCAGGTTTCCGAGGCTGCAAGTCTTTACAGAAGCACCACCTCATTTTTCTGCCATGAAGTGGAGCGGCTGGAGGGTTCGAACTGCTGACCTTTCGGTGAGCCGCCCGACGCCACCAAGGCACTGGGCCACCTGCGCAGCCGTGGACGTAGAGCGAGGAACCAAGATCTAGGTAGGGACCTTACCCTGGCCGTGGTTGGGAAGTAAATTACTCGCCAAGAAACAGCGTCGTCCCAAGACGCACATCCCGCCCTCTTTGGTAGGGAGGTTAAGCGCATGAACAATTAGGAAACAAGAATGGGTAAGTTGTGGATTATTTTTCCAACTTTCTGAAAACAAAACAAACTACGATCAAGAGGCCTCAGGCCGTCCAGACCGCTCCGGAACCATCACTAACTGCCCTCGGGTAACGCTTTCCCGGGGGAGGGCGGGCAGCGGGGCGAGGGGCTTGGCGCCGGAGTTGTCAAGTTCACACCACGACGGGCGTCCGGACGGGCGTCGTCCAGGCGCGAGCCCCCCTGTCCGCGGGCCGGGAGAAAAGATGTCGTCAGACCCCGAACGGAACTGAGAAAGCGCCGAAAGGGGCGGGAAATGGGCTTTCTTCTGAGAGAAATCAAGAGCGTCCTGTGCCCGGAGCCCGCGCCGTCACACCCACCCCGCGAGCCCTCGGCGCCTCCTGGGGCCCGCTCGTCTCGGCCCCTCGGCCTCTCGCGCTTCCCCCAGTCCGCCCGAGGGGAGACGCGGAGAGCCGAAGCTCAGGTCCTGCCGGCAACCACCGTTTCCTCGCGGCCCTAACCGTCCTCTCACCTGCCGGCGCCCCAGGACGAGCAGGACGCCGCTTCCCTTTCACGCGCGGCCACGAACTCCGACTCCTCCATCGCCAGTTTAGGCTCAAGCCGCCACCGCCGCCGCCGGCTACTGAGAAAGCAGAATAAGGGGCGGGAGCGCAGGGGTCAAGGGGCAGGCGCTGACGTCACCGGAGGGGGCGGCACCGAGGAGCGCCGAACTGACCGCGCTTTCCCGTCAATCCCGGTGGCATCCTCGTTTCCGGTTTGGGTGTGGCCATGGGGCGGGCTTTGTAGCAGGTGAGTAAACTCGCCGTCGTTCCCTGCGTCCCACAGACATATATGGAAGGGAAGTAATGACGTTTCACGTCACGTGTGGCCCAACGGCCGAGCGTGCAGGATAATGGTGACCCGTTAGCGAAATGATGGGATTGGGTAGCAAAATTATTATTTTATAGCAAGATGAAGAAACCTCGTAATTTTGTAAATGAAAAACTAAGATTACTAATAGAAATTTCACCCCAGGATTACGAATAGAAATTTCCAGCCCAGGATTCAGTTTTTAAAATTATACCTTTAATAAATGATTTGGGGGCACCTACACTTCCGGTACTGTGCTGAACACTAGGTGCAGACTGATGTCTAGTAACAGAAGTAGACATAAAAGATTTCTGCCGTAATCTCAATCCCAACCCAACCCAGTGCAGTCAGTGATTAGGACACATAACGACTCTGTAGGATAGAGTAGAGTTGCCCCATATGGTTTCCGAGGCCCACTGCGACATCTTTCTCCTGCTGGGGAGCTGGTGGCTTTTGAAACATCGATCTTTTGGTTAGCAATCTCCCCTTTAAAGAGCTGAATCTAGTACGAAAGTTCACAGATAATCATAGACTCGTGATTTTTAGGATTAGGGTATCTAGTTGGCCCCTCTCATTTTATGGATGACTTGGTCAAGGTCAGATGAAGTTCCAGAACACATGTCTAAGCCAAGGCCTAACATAATTATCTCTACTGATTTCCTGTTTAAACTTGTTTTGGACCCAGTATTAGAATTTGTTTTCCATTTTAAATAACATTTTATCGGAAGAAATGTCTGTGGGATAAAAACATCAGTATCTTTTTATTTGGGAATATATATGTATATTTTAGGAGTCCTGGTAGCATAGTGGTTATGAATTCGGTTGCTATCTATGAGGCCAGTAGTTTGAAACCACCAGCCACTCTGTGAGAAAGGTGGGGTTTTCTACTCCTGTCAAGAATTACAGTCTCTGAAACCTACAGGGTTCCTACCCAGTTCTGTAGGATCATTTTGAGACAGAACTGACCAGATGTCAATGAGTTTGGTAGGTTTTCTAAAATTTAAATGTTTAGGAAGTTTAGAGATATACATACATATGTGTATATACATAGTATATATACATATATGATGTCTACTCCTGGCTAGTGATTTACTCTCTTCACCTCCCACCTCTGATAAACATCCCTTCAATTAGTGTCTGTTAGTGTGAAAACCCTTTCTTGACTTTCAAAAATAGTGGTCTTATACAGTATTTGTTCTTCTATGACTAAAAACAAAAATGCACTGCCATCGAGTTAATGCTAACATATAGTGAACCTATACAGAGTTTTCTGGGCTTTGTAAATCTTTACAGAAGCACACAGCCTCATCTTTCTCCCGAGAAGCAGCTCATGGGTGTGAATCATGGATCTTTTGGTCAACAGTCCAATGCCTCCATGATTACAATTAATTTATTTCATACAGCATAATATCCTTTAGGTTGAATATGTTATGTGCTGTTTTGAAGAGTTAGAAGTACCAGTTTACTTATCAAGCCTTCCACCGATGGGAATTTAGGATGTTGTGAATACTGCTGTGATGAACAAGGTTATACATATATTTATTCATATCATGGCCTATATTTTTCTAGAAAGAACAAATGTTCTAAAATGTATTATGTTGATGATTGAAAAGCTTTTAAATAATGAACTATTGAATTGTATGATATGTCACTTATATATCATGAAGACTGTTAAAAATCTGTTTTGTGTTTACAGTCTATGTTTTAAATTGTATATTTTAATTTGTTGTGTATTTAGTTTCACAATTATTTAGAGGAATTAATTGGTGATTATGGCTGATATTGATTTCCACCTAAAAGATAGTTCTAGTCTGTTCTTTCAAGAAAAAGAGAAAACACAAGCAAAACCAATCTACTGCTGCTCTTCTCACCTTTAAGTATCAATTAGCTAAGTATCTTGGGAAACTGAGCTCTAAGATGAATTATATCCTTAAGGTGTTCAGGGCAATCCCATTCCTCTCTGGTTTAGAGGTGGTCCTATGTTTCAGTTCTTATGAATTTAAGGGAGTGTTAGTGTTCTGGGTAAAAGATACAAAATGTACAAACATTCTTTCTTTTTGTTTGTGAGACTTGAAATGAAACAACGAAATGAAAGAAAAGTCTAATGGAGACAGATCAGTTGACTCAGAGCTCCTGTTACTGCTGATAAGGGTTTAAAGCCTGGAGCAACAATTTAGAGAGAAAGAGAGAAATTTTAAAATTAGAAGATGGCACCATGTGGAGACCAAGAGGAATTCAGGCTGTATTGATGGCATCCTGTTTGAAGTTAGCATACTGAATATAGACTTTTTACTTTGAAATTTTACTCTGGCAGAGTTACATACAGCTGCTTTTACATTAACTCAGTTTTCTGGATAACTGGGGGAGCAACCATTGACCATGAGCAAGCCAACAGACCAATATGTTTCCTTGGGCCTTGGACCCCTCTCAGGTTGTCTCTGTTGATTAACAGAAAGCATTACCTAGCCTTTTGTTCACAACAATCAAAGATTTTTCAAGCTATCTAACCCTTCCAGGTGACACCTGCATTCAACTTGTTTTTCTTTGAGCAATGTAGCAAGTTATAAAAAGTCCGTAGAGAATGCATTAAGTACAGTAACTTGTGCTACATTTTGAATTAATCAACTCTGCATGCCTACTTCTGGGCTTCCTGTAACAAATGAGATGAAAAACATAAGTTCAGATCTCACATACCTATTATAGCAGAAAACATGCTAATAAATAGTGATGCTTATAAATTATACAAACAGATAACATTTATTGTGTTTGTTTCTCATTACAAATGCAATATATGTGTTCATTATGGAACTTTGGCTTACAAGAATTTATTTAGGAAGAAAATAAAATTTTATCACTCAGCTTTATTTACATTTTTACATGTATTCTTTTATTGCTCTTATGCATGTGTTTGTATATGTTATATATGAGTTTTGAAATTGAACGACTTGTCAAAATTTTTAAACTTGCCGTACCTGTAAAAATGATAAGTGAGATTAAAAGTCAATCTTCATATTTTATTTAGTTTCATATTGACACCATTTATAATGATTAAACAAGCCCCTTGCATTGGTTCAACATTTGAAACTTGACCAAAGTTTTAAAAAAAGGAATTTGCATAATATTTTAATTGCCCTAATTAAATATTATCTTTTAGTGGCTATTAAGCAAATTTGGAGAGTAAATTACATTCAGGGAGTACCTAACGCATTTAGACTGATTACTCTCCTTAATATTGATAATATTGAGCCATACTCCCTTCCCCATTTCATGGCATTTAAAAACTACAATATCTGTTTCTCATGCTGAAATTAAATTTGTGCAATCTTTGTTCAGTTCATTGTCATTAGTTCTTTACTAAATTGAGTTGCTGAAGAAAGCTAACATTTTGCAAGTTTTGTAGACTAAATTAAAAGAGGAAACAATACTAGTTATTTGTTAAAGAAAAAAACAAAACTCACTGCCATCCAGTCAATTCTAACTCATAACAATCTTATAGGACAGGGTAAAACTGCTTCTGTGGGTTTCTGAGATTATAACTGGTTACAGGAGTAGAAAGCCTCCTCTTTCTCCTGTTGAACAGGAACTGGTGGTTTGAACTGCTGACTTTGAGGTTAGCAGCCCAACACGTAACTACTATGCCACCAGGGTTTTCTTTAGATCAAAAGAACAAACCAAAAATACTGCCAGTAAGTTGGTTCTGACTTATAAAAACCCTATAGGTTAGAGTAGAATGTCCCCATAGGGTATCAAGGCTATAAATCTTTACAGAAGCAGACTACCACATCTTTTTCCTGCATAATAGTAAATGGGTTCAAACAGTTGACCTTTGGGTTAGCAACCGAGTTTTTAGTCACTGTCATCATGGCTCCTTTACTCTGCAGAACACTTGCTTGTATCCTAAGAATCTTTATCTTTTTTTATGATAGCAAGTAGAACAAATGCCTATAATATCAAATATAAAGTGCTTTATGGTACGTGTGTCTTTAATTTGTCACAATGATTTTTGGAGTTATGAATTTTAGTTTAAATCCACATCTATATTATCATTATGTACCATATTATTCACAGTATACTTGTGTGAATACACTGTGTGAATGTTTTCTCTACACATGTAGCTATAAGAGAGTTCTGGGTTTGAAAAGGATGATTTAATAAATTATAGCAACATAATTTCATTATCACATTATTTTTCATGCATATAAACATGAATATTCTGATGTTTAAGGCAATATAGCCTTAAAATATAAAAAAAATCATGAATTCTTTTTCTGTGTCAGAGTGCCTTTGACAATGTGGTGTAGCCTATAAGCACTCTCAGGCTGTTTTTGTTTTCGTCAACTTTTTATTATGAGTTGGGTAAAGGTTTACAGAGTAGAACAGCTTTCCATTCAACAATTCATGTACATTGTATTTTATCTCATTTTTTTCCAATTCCCTTAATTCACCATAATGTATTCCACTTCCTTCCTGTTTTCACGTTCGTCTCTTTCCTAGACTTTTTGAACTTGGTTGGGCCTTGGGTAAATGTCCGTTGTAAATGCTTTATTGTTTTAAGGAACGCATACCTCTCCAGTGTTAATATTTCTGTATAGACTCATCTATTGGCTGAACATTTAACCATGGGTGTGTGTTCATTTACAGACTTGAATGGTGACTAAGGACCATAGTCTCAGACTCTACCAGTCCTATTACGTCAATAAGCCTTTTATGATTTTGAGTTGTTCTCCTATTCCATCCAGGATCTTCTAATATCCCTTAGAGAACAGTTGGTAGTGGTTGACAGGCACCGTCTAGTTCTTCTGGTCTCAGACTAGTGAAGACTGATGTTCCCATGGTTGGTTAGCCCATTGGACTAATTGTTTCCATCCATCTTCCATTTTCATCACTCTTCCTTCCTTCAGAAAGACCAATAGTTGTACCCTCAATGGGTTCTCATGAACTTTTAAGACCCCAGTCACTACTCGCCAAAGTAAGGACGTATAACATTGTGGATTGTGTTATGCCAATAAATTTTGGTGTCCCCTGTGACTATGGTCCTGAGGCCCCATACCCAGCAAGTCATTCCTTCAAAGAATTTGATTGTCTCTAAGAAATTTCACAATTTGTTCCTTGCATATTCATAAATATATGTACAGCAAAGGTAAATACCCATGTACAAATATCCTCTTCCAATCACATATCAGGATAATGTTTTTAAAATTAATGTTTATAAAAATAATACAAATAGAACTAAAGAACAACAAATTACATTGATATGTAGTTTTGTATGTGAACCATAGGTTACAGATGCCTGTGTCAAGTTTTGAATAGCCCTTTAGTTTGTGTGTTAAAAAATACCGGCTTGAAAAAATACTCAATAGAATACTTTCTTGACTGTGTAAGAAACAAGTTGACATATTCTTTAAGCTTGTATATGTTCAAGTTCCTAGATTGTTTCTTGTGTAATTGTGATATTTTTTGCTTTGAAATCCAGTAGAAAGTTTTATCTAGTTTAGGAATAAGTGTTCATAGTCATGGAGAAGGATCATTTTGTTATCTACATTCGTGTGTCATGCATTGGGATTGTCAATATGCATGTCTTTAAATTTGACTTTAAGCACGTTAACACACTACAGATTTTGAGCCTTATCCAGTTCAACTGTCAAGTTGAACCATGGGTTAAATAATGGAAAGTTTGAGTTAGAAAAAAAATATGAATGAAAGTATAGAAAGAAGGTACACAGTGATGGTAGACATAAAATTTGTGCAGATAGATTGGAAAATAATGTAGGATTTGAAAAAAAAAATCCCACAATAATATTAATGAAGCTAAAAGAAAAAGAGCACATATAAGGGAAGGAAAAGAAAGAAACAGACTTACCATAACTTTAGCTAGCAATTTACTTTCCACAATGCCCATGTTCTGGAAGTTTTGGAAATTACATTTCATCTTTTATGTGGTACTAGTGGTATTAGATTTTTCACATGGATCTAATAATATATTAACTTAAAAAAAGAATGTTAAAATGGTCTATTTCCTTTAACTCTTTTCTTGCTTTTCTCATTTAACTGTTGTTATACTTCATTGTTTACATCCCCTTCCCTTTTTTATGGAATGAGCAGATACTGGCCTGAAATAAAAGAGCGGTGGTTTTGTAGTCCTATGTTTAAAAGTATGTCACTTAATGTGGCTACCAGCAAATTTGCAGGGTTGTGTGTTTTGTTTTTCTGTTGTGCAGTCATCTTTGATGTCCTTTCTTACCTTTACAGCTTAAAACTGTGCTTTTTTCCTATAGCATATCTTTTTGCACCCCAAATATGCTTTGTTTGTGCACTGCTCTTGGATTTCTTACTGATTTTTTCCAGTAATGTATGAATTATAAGCTTTAGTAAAGTCAGGACATAGGAAAAAAATCCCCCATATTATTCAAACAAAGGAATTTTGTACATGATATGTAATCAGTATAGGTCTTGATTGTATTTAAGAATACACATTATTGCCACAGTTAATCACTACAGACTTCACAGACTAAACAGAGAAATTGTCTGAACCTTTCTTCAAATTTTAATCCCTCTAGAACCCAACCCACTTTAAAACTTTCTAGCTTGTGCTATGTATGTAAAGAATGGGTAAGAAAGCACTACTCAAAAGTCTTGAGGCTGGTGAAGTGGTTGATAGGCTTGGTTGAAGAGTACTCCAAATTTCAGAATTCTCAAAGACAGAATAAATAAGATTCACTGAATCTATTATTTTTTAAACCAAAGAGGGAAGAATCATGTGCCTTTTGCCCTATATTATTATACTATAAAATCTTAATTGTTCCCAAGCCCTTTAGAAAAAATTCTCAAAGGTTTGCGGATGATGGGCACTCAGCTTTATGTTTTGATATATCTTTAACATGGATTATGGCTATGTTAGCTATTTAAACATTGTAGTTTATAGTATACACTCTATAGTTTACAGTATAATATAGTACAGGGGAAAAGTGATGAAAACCCAAAGTAATGAATTTAAGAACTCAGAAATAGAAGAAATTAATTCAGAAGTTTGTTGATTAAAATAAACATTTCAGTCTATTTCCCAAAGATTTTGTTTTTACTTATAATTGAGGATTTGATACTATGGTTTCTGAATAATTAGGATGATAAATTAGGCTAAAATCCTGCTTTGTTTGCATGTGAACATGCTGTATGTACCCTTTGAGTTTATCATGCTCAGTTGGGGAAATTCATTACCTTGCTCTTTCCATAATCTACTGTATAATCTGCCAGTTACAGAGAGAAATATCCATATATAAGTGGATCAAAACAGGGATTTAGAAAAGCAAAAAGAAAGAAGAAGTGATTTACTGGCTCAGAAACCTTGTTTAACATTTCAGGATCAAACCAATACCAAATTCCTAGGAAATAGTAGGGAGTCCAGCAGATAGTAAACGAAGTGGCAAACACAACCGTCATCTTTAGGGTCCTCAACCTTGCTTTTGGTATATTGTTCTTGGATTGATTCAGTTGTAGTTCTATTAGAGAGAGAAAATAATAGGTTTTGAACGACTAGTTTTCTCATAAAATCAAAATAGACAACATCACTAATTCAATCTAATGAATAAAATGCAAGCAAATTTACATTCTTTCTAATAATGATGATTTATTTTAAATGCATGCTTTTGTTCCAAAATTTCCACCCTGCCATTCAATGTTTAGAAAATATTAAAGATGACAAACTCATTATCATCCTGTCAAATCTGGCTCACAGTGACAAGGGTAGACTGTCCCTGTGACTTTCTGAGACTGTAACTGTTTATGACAGCCCTGTGGTTTTGAAGCTGCTGACCTTGAGGATTGCAGCCCAAGTTGTAGTGCTCTTAAAAATTTTCACTAAACTAATCTGGATTTGAAATATACCAAGCCAAAGCATTTGCGGTTGGGTAGATTCTGATTCTTAGTTACACTATAGGGATGGGGTAGTAACTACCCTGTATGGTTTTCAAGGCTGTAACCTTTACAGCAGAAGACTGCTACATCATTCTCCTTTCACCTGGTAAGTTTCAACCACTAGCCTTTGAAATATAAGAGTACTCATATTCTGAAATACAAGTTGAAAAGAATAAGCTAAAATTGAGTTGAGTTTAATTCAGCGTTTACAAATAATTATGTTCCCAAAATTAGTATCTTTCCACTCAGTATAATAAAAATCATGCATAGATGAAAGAATGTTGCGCCAAATTATCTTTCTCAGTTGTATGCTTCTTTCTAGTTTGTCCAGGACTATTTAGTTTCATCCACATCTATCTTGTTGTGAAGTACTGTGGAGAAGTGAAATTACTTGTTACCACTCTTCTATCCATTGTCGTGCTAAACTTCAACAAATGATCAGGTGGGACTATGCAAATAGGGTTTGTGACACTCTAATAGAGCAAATTGATCAGTTTTGCCATTCTGCTGGACATAAAGTGAGCCGTTTCAGAAGCAGGACAGGGGTAGCAAGAGTGGAAAAATGAGAAGTGAAGCATGTCTGAGATCTTTAACGTGGAAAGGCAGCAGAGGAGTAATGTGGTGATCGTGAGACAAAGCAGAGGAGCAACACAGAGACTGGGAGGCACAGTGGCAGTCTTCTCCATCCACAGAATGAGTAGGACTGAGTGTCATTTGGCAGGATGTTGGCTTGCAAAGCGAATGATCTTGGGTACTTATTAGCTCTAATGGAGCTTTCTAACAGTTGCCCAAGCAGAGAAGAGGTAATGGACTGTGTGACTGAGAGGTCAAGGACCAGCGAGAGCCATGCCTACCAGCATGGCAGAGAAGTACTGTAGACCGACAAAAGAACAAAACCAAACTGTAACCTTACAATTCTGTAACCTCTTAGCTTCCCTAATAAACTGTCATAATTGTGAATATCATCTGGAAGTTCTATGGAGTCATTGCAACAGATTATGGAACCCAGTAGAAAAGTGTTACGGATGATAGTGTCGGAATAAGGTAAAAAGGTTAGAGAGTAGAGGCATGTCTGATGTCTGCCTCATAGGAATCATTTTTCAGCAGATGTGGCATCCTGCCATTTTCTCAGGTGCCCTCAAGTTGGTTCCAATCCTTGTGATTCATAAGACAAACAAATCTGTCTTGGAAGAAGTACAGCCAGAGTGCTCCTGAGTGCCTCCTTAGGCAAGGATGGGGGGACTTCATCTTACATACTTTGTACATGTCAGGAGAGACCAGTCTGTGGAGAAGGACATCATTCTTGGTAAAGAGGAGGGGCAGTGAAGAAGAGGAAGGCCCTTGACGAGATGGATGGACACAGTGGCGGCAACAATGGGTTCAAGGCTAGGAACAGTTGTGAGGATGGTTCATGTGTTGCTACCATGGGTCAGAGCCGACTCAATAGCATCAGCACCAGCAACAACAACAGCACTTGCCCTATGTACAGCCAAAGGAAAGGAGAACCAAGAGGAAACACTTCCAGTCTTGTGGTGTTGTTTAAGCCTATTATTGTAAGCTATTAACTTGAGGATCCTCCTCATCTCACTCCCCCTTATCAAGCATGATACCCTTATCAAGGAATGGTCCCTACTGATAACATGTCCAAAGTATATGATATGAAGTCATTCCATCCTTGCTTCTGAGCACCATTCTTGTTTTAATTCTTCCACTGTAGATTTATTCATATCAATAAATCGCTTAAAATTCAGAGGTTACACAAAATATAAAATTTGTTATATTTTAATTCAATTGTTGAATTTAGCAGTCAGTTTGCCTATAAAAAGTGTATGACTTGGGCCCTAATGGTAAAATGCTGCAGTACAGGAGTGCTCAAAATTTGTTCTTCTATTTCATAATTCATAACTGCTATTTTAAAATTAAAAGTTTATTTTTTGTCATATAGGTAAAGCTATTAAAAAACAGACCATGATAAACTATGGATAACCTTGAGAAGAATGGGAATTCCAGAACACTTCATTGTTCTCAGAGGAACATGCACATGGATCAAGAGGCAGTTATGTGAACAGAACAAGGGAATAATGCATTGTTCAAAATCAGGAAAGGTGTGTGACAGGGTTGTATTTTTACACTATACTGGTTCAATCTGTATGTTGAGCACATAGAGAAGCTGGTTTATATGAGGGAAATTGTGGCATGAAGATTGGAGGAAGGCTTTTAAATTTTAATCTTTTTATTGGGGGCTCTTACAGCTCTTATAACAACCCATACATCAATTGTATCAAGAATATTTGTACATATTTTTTAAACATTTACTTTCGATTTGAGTCCTTGGTATCAGCTCCTGTTTTCTCCCCCCTCCCCCTCCCACCCTCGTGACCCCATGATAAATTACAAATTATTATTGTTTTCATATCATACACTGACTTCTGTCTCCCTTCACCCATGTTTCTGTTGTTCATCCCCCTGGGCGGGGGTGGCGGATGGGGGTGGGAAAGGGCCGGATTATGTAGGTTCCCACTTCCTCCCCTTTCCCCCCACCTTTCCCCAACCTCCTGGTATCACCTTTCCCATTTCTGTTCCTCAGGGGTTTATCTGACCTGGATTCCATGTGTCATGAGTTCTTATCTGTACCAGTGTACATGCTCCAGTCTAGCCAGAACTGAAAGGCAGGACTGGGGTCATGATGGTGGGGACTGAGGAAACCTCAAAGAACTACAAGAATATTGTGTGTTTCATCAGTGCTATACTGCGCCCTGGTTGACTCATTCTTTCCTTGTGACCCTTCTGTGAGAGGAAGCCCTATTGTCTACAGATGGTTTTTGGGTCTCTGCTCTGACCCCCCTTGTTCTCAACAATGTTGTTTTGGGTCTTCTGGTGCCTGTTACCTGATTCTGTTGACACCTCATGATCACACAGGCTGGTGCCCTTCTTTCATGTGAGCTTGTAGCTTCCCTGCTAGATGGCCAATTTTAAAATTTCAAGCCTTTAAGACCCCAAATGCTATATCTTTTGATAGTCGGGCACCATCAGCTTCCTTCACCATATTGCTTGTTCACCCATTTTATCTTGAGCAATCATGCTGAGAAATTGAGCATCACAGAATACCAGGTTGTTAGAACAAAGTGTTCTTGTGTTGAGGGAGGGCTTAAGCAGAGGCCCAAAGTCCGTCCACTTTTGGAGGAAGGTTTACAAACCTGTGACATGCATATGACACACACCTGCTCACTGAATGTGAGGAGATCTTGAAACACTTTCTGATGAACATCAAGGATTGCCACCTTCAGTATGGATTACAAATCAATGTCAAGAAGACCAAAATCTTCACAACTGAAACAATAGGTAACGTCATGATAAATAGAGAAAAGTTGAAATTGTTAAGGATTTTGTCCTGCTTGGATCCATAATCAATGCTCAGGGAAGAACCACTCAGAGTTTAAAAAATGCATTGCATTGAGTAAATCTGCTGCACAAGACCTCTTCAAAGTGTTGAAAGCAAGGATGCTGCTTTGAGGACCTGGTGCAGCTGACCCTAGCTACAGTACTTTCAATTGCCAAATGTGCATGTGACAGTTGGGGATTAAATAAAGAAGATGGCATAAGAATGAATGCATTTGATTTGTGATTAATGAGAAGTACCATGCATTTCTAAAAGGACAAACAAATCTGTCTTGGATGAAGTACAGCCAGAGTGATCCTTAGAGGCAGAGATGGCAAGAGTTCCTCTTACATATTTTAGACATACTGTCAGAAGGGACCAGTCCTTGGAGAAGGTCACTATGCTTGATAAAGTGGAGATGACAGGAACAGAACAGGGGCTTCTGTCCTGCCTTCCAAGACAATGAACAATGGACACTGTGAAACAAGTTATGAACAGAGGGCTCTGTGTAAACTGACTTGGCAAACACCTTAACCTTGAAGCCAAGACCTAGTGAAAATCCTGATACAGGACTGTACTCAGAGATAATTCTGAAACATTTTAAGAAATGTTGACCAGCAGCCCAGAAAAAACTGAAACAAAAGATGATTAAGACCTAAAAACAAACAGAACAACATATTAGAAAGTTGCTTCACCCTCTGCAGAGCAGCAACACCTGCCCGTTCGAAAGTGCCGTATAAAAACTAGAAGTGTTCCCCTAGACCGTGTCCCCATCTCAACTCTCGAGGAGGCACCCACTTCACCTCTGGACCATATGTTGTCTATGCTTATCTATTCGAACTAGAGAGAGGGTCCTGCTTCAGGCCTTTTGAAATGACTCTATGCTTTAGTAAAACGGTGGCTTAACTCTGCTGCAATGTGCGTGTTTGTGTGTGTGTGAGTTCAGCTTACCCCTGAAACCTAACAAAACACACAGGTTTGCAATTGCTAGTTCCCCCATGAACAATAACTCCGGTGCTGAACTTCACAGAGGATCAGCGAAAAACAGGAAGGC
>NW_022111369.1:69019458-69021422 GCF_000313985.2 Echinops telfairi | reverse complement strand
ACACATTTGCTTATATACCCATTTTGTCTTCAGCGATCGTGTCAGGGAAGGTGAACATCACAGGGTGCCATGTTAGTAGAACAAATTGTTTTTGTGTTGAGGGAGTACTTGAGTGGAGGCCCAATGTCCATCTGCTACTGTAATACTTTATAAATAAATATATGTACATAACTCTATCCCCCTATCATTGTTTGTAAATGTATTTACATACATACATGCCTGTATTTAGACCTCTATAAATGTCCTTTGTGTTTGACACAATGAATATATGTATGGATTTTGATAAGAGCTGTAAGAACCCCCAATAAACTATAATTTAATTTTTAAAAAGTCACAATCTTGAAAGACCTATGGAATGCAGTTTCCTCTGCAACACACAGGTCAGAACTGACTCAACTGTTTACATCGTGATGTTTTTGCTATGTTGTAACATCCCCGAGAGCAGAATCGTCAGCTAGACTTGTTTTATTCTCCATGGTATCCTCCTGAGTGGTCAGTACACACACAAACACACACACACACACACACACACAGAATAAGCAAAGGATCGGATAAATATATTTAGTAATGTATTTAACTATTTCTTTTGGCTTGTGCTTTTTGTTTTGTTTTTAATGCTTCTGAAATGCTCATATGTTTTAACTTTTGTTTGGGATTTCTCTCTATTTACTTTTTACCTTAGCCCCAGTAGACAAGAATTTCTCAAGGATATGATTTTGAAAGTTAGTTGTTTTTGCAGTATACTTTACTGGGAATATCAAATACAGTTTTGTGTTGACAGGGTGAAAACTTCCCAAGGACCTGTTATAGAGCATCATCATAATTATCTCCTTCTGAAACATTTATAGATGTATAAATACAGGCATGTACATATGTAAATATATTAACATATAACAATAAGGATATAAATCTATATACATATATGGATGTGTTAAGTATCAAGGCAGCAGATGGACATTGGGCCTCTACTCAAGTCCTCCCTCAATGCAAAAACATTTTGTTCTAATCTGGTATTCTGTGATGCTCACCTTTCCAGCACAATTTCTGAAGACAAAATGGGTGCATAAGCAAATGTGAAGAAAGCTGATGGTATTCAGCTATTAGAAGATATAGCATCTGGGGTAGTAAAGGCTTGAAATTAAATAAGTGACCATATAGCAGGGAAGCAACAAAGCCCACATGGAAGAAGCACATCAGCCAGTGTGATCATGAGGTGTGGACAGGATCAGGTATTACGCACCAGAAGACCCAAAACAAACTATCATATCAATGTGAATGAGGGGAGCCAGAATGGAGACCCAATGCCCATCTGTAGGTCACTGGACATCCCCTCACAGAAGGGTCACAAGGAAGGGATGAGCCAGACAGGGTTTAGTATAGCAACTACAAAAAACACAACATTCCTCTAGTTCTTTAATGCTCCGTGTCCACCACCCACCCACCTCCCATGACCCCAGTTCTACCTTAACAATATGGCTAGACTGGAGTATGTACACTGGTACAGATAAAAGTTCTTGACACATGGAGTCCAGGTCAGATAAAGCTTCAGAAACAGTAATAGGAATAGCAAGATCATGAGGGTTGGGGGAAGGTGGGGGAAGAAGGGAATATGATCACCATGATCAACATATAACCCCCTCAAGGGGACAAACAAATGTGGGTGAAGAACTCGAGTGGACAGGGTAATGTATGAAAATGATAATTTATAATTTATTAAGGGTTCATGAGCGTGTAAGGATTGGGGAGGGAGGGAAAAAAGCGGAGCTGATATTAAGGGCTCACATAGAAAGAAAATGTTTTGAAAATGATGATGGCAACATATGTACAAATGTGCTTGACACAGTGGATGGATGTATGGATTGTGATAAGAGCTGTAAGAGCCCCCAGTAAAATGATTAAATAAATCCATAAAAATAGAAATGAACACATTAAATGATAAAAATAAAATAAAACAAAAATGAACA
>NW_022111369.1:68998046-69017177 GCF_000313985.2 Echinops telfairi | reverse complement strand
TGGGGATCCTGATGAAGTACCCGTGTCAGGGTGAAGATGATTTTTCCATTGCAGATCAACATGATGAGCAGAGGGATGATGAAGAGGCAGCTGAAGGTAAAAAAGTTGTAAAATGCTTGATGCCACCATTGTGGAAAACTGCAGTGAGTTGCACATTGAGAGAAAGCATCAGTCTGTCCAGAACTGTCTGCTACATGGATCATCCTGAAGATGTATAACTGCATGACAAAATTAAAAAATTATATTACTTTCCTCAAATAATATTTGCATTTCTAGAATTTTTCTTTCTTGCATTGGCATACCCTTCCAACACTTTGATGGTCAAAGCAATTGTTTAGCTCCGTGGATCATCCTTTTGACATGCTAGAAACAGTTATAACTAGATATTCACTTAAAATATGGGTAAGTGTGAATGTGAATCTATAGGATTTGGAACTTGAGGATTTAATTTCCAATTTACATAATAACAACTAAGAATCAAAATCCACATTTGTCTGCCAATTTGTCGTAGTGTGGTGGCTTGTGTGTTGGTGTGATGCTGGAAAATATGTCACCGGCATTTTGAAAAGCGACAAGGCCACCCATAGTGAAAAGGTTTCAGCAGAGCTTCCAGACGGAGAACAGACTGAAGAATGAACAGGCTGTTCGCTTTTGAGGAATTAGCCAGGGAAGGCCTTATAGACAGAATCAAGACATTGTCAGATAGTGAACACATAATGAATAGAAGCAGCACACGGTCAGAGCCCCTCAGAGCAGAAGACTTTCTAAACATGACTGAGGAAGAGCTGCCTTCTCAAAGTAGAGTTGACAGGAATGACATGGATGGAGTTAATCTTTGGGCGTTGTGGTAGTTACAAAATCTCCTGTCGTCTTGTGAAGGGGTGGAGTCTAGCCTGTCAATCAGGTCACAGCTTGATGACCTCATTAGGAGGTCAAAGAAGAGAAATAGCTCACTGGAGGCCAGACACACACTCTGCTTTGTCTCCCCACGAAACAGTCCTGTTGACAAGCCACATGGAGCTATGTTGATAGAGTCAGAGCCCTGGAGCTGGAGGAACCATGTGGAGACCCATGCCAGTATTGAGATGCTTCCACCACCAACACAGGATCCACAAGTCTTTTCACGCACTGGCCTCTGATCTTCCTGAATTCAGCATTATTGCATGTGCATTGTGTGTCTAAAGAGGAATTTATGGACTAGTATTGACATATGGGGCAATATTGGACTTATGGACTTGATCTGGACTGGGCTTGGATGTTTTCTTAATGTAAAATTGCTCTTTCATATAAAGTTATCTTTTACACACATTTGTGTGTTTCTGGATTTATTTGTTTAGTCAACCCAGAATAACGCAGATGTTAATTGACTGATGGGTCACCACTCAAAATGAAAAGAAATAGATGAAAATGCCAATTAATAATTTGAACTTGGAACATACAAAGTATGCATCTAAGAAAATTATAAGTTGTCAAATTTGAAATGCAACACATAAAGAGAGATATCATGGACTCCAGTGATCTGAAATGGACTGGTACTGGCCATTTTGATCAGAAAATTATGTGGATTACTTTGCTGGGAATGGCAGATTAAAGAGGATTGCTGTTGAATTCATCATTAAAAAAGACATTTCAAGATCTGTCTTGAAGTACAATGCCATGATAGAATAAAATCTATTTTCATACAAAGAAATCTAGTCCATACAATGATTCAAATTGTTCCATGATAGAATAAAATCTATTTTCATACAAAGAAATCTAGTCCATACAATGATTCAAATTGTGTGAAGGCTAGTGATGAAGTTAAAGAATTCACCAATGTCTTCAGTCTGAACTTGATCAAACATGTAATTAAGATGCCTACATAATTATTGGCATTTGGAATGAAACAATTGGAAACAAAGAAGGAGGACTACTAGGTGGAAAATATGGTCTTTATGAAAGGAATCAAAATTGGAAATTGCATGATAGAATTTTCCAATACTGACATTTTGCATATAACAAATACCTTCTTTCAACAACAACAACAAAAAGGCAATTATACGCTTGGACTTCTCCAGATGGAATACACAGAAGTCAAATTTACTGTGGGAGGAGATGATGGAGGAGCTTAACATTAGCAGCTAAAAGCAGGCCAGAACACAATCGCTGAAGACAACGGGTGCACAAGCAAATGTGAAGAAAGCTGATGGTGCCCGGCTACCAAAAGATAGAGCATCTGGTGTCTTAAAGGCCTGAAGATAAACAAGCGGCCATCTAGCTGAAAACAACAAAATTCATATGGAAGAAGCACACCAGCCTGTGAGATCACGAGGTGTTGAAGGGATCAGGGAACAGGCATCAAAGACAAAAAAAATATATCATAGCATTGTGAATGAGGGGGCGTGCAGACTGGGGACTCAGGGCACCTCTGTGGGCAATTGGACATCCCTTTGCAGAAAGGCCACAGGTAGGAGACGAGTCAGTCAGGGTACAGTGTAGCAATGATGAAACATACAGTTTTTCTCTAGTTCTTGAATGCTTCCTCCACCCACACTATCATGATCCCAATTCTACCTTACAAATCCAGCTGGACTAGAAGATGTACACTAGTACAGATAGGAACTGGAAACACAGGACAGATGAACTCCTCAGGACCAAGGTGAGAATGGCAATACTGGGAGGGTGGAGGGAAGGTGAGGGAGAAAGGGGGAACAGATTACAAGGATCTACATATAACCTCCTCCCCGGGGGACGGACAGCGGAGAAGTGGGGAAGGGAGACGTCAGATGGTGTAAGATATGACAAAATAATAATTTATAAATTATCAAGGGTTCCTGGGGAGGGAGGAGCAGAGAGGGAGGGGAAAAATGAGGAGCTGATACCAAGGGCTCAAGTAGAAACCAAATGTTTTGAGAATGATGAGGGAAACGTACAAAAGTGCTTGACACAATGGATGTATGTGTGGATTGTCATAAGAGTTGTAAGAGCCCCCAATAAAATGATTTAAACAAACAAACAAAAAACAAAACAGGTCAGAGGCTGACTATGGAACTATCATTTGTTCATATGTAAATTCAGTTTGAAGTGAAGAAAATTGAAACAAGTCCACAGTGTCAACATACAAAGAATCTATCCTGCTTGAGTTTAGAGAACATCTCAAGAACAGAATCACATATTGAACATTAAGAACAGAAGACCTGATGAGCTGTGGGAGGATATCAGACATCCAAATAAAGGAAACGGTCATTAAACAGGAAAGAAAAAAAGATCAAAGTGGATGTCATAAAAGATTCTGAAATTTGGTCTTAATCATAGAATAGCTAAGGCAAATGGAAGAAATTATGATATAAAAAGCTAAGTAGAAAATTTCAAAGGACAGTTTGAGAAAATGAAAGTTTTATAATGAACAAAGACCTCGAGTTAGAAAACCAAAAAGGAAGAACATATTCAGCATAATTTAATCTGAAAGAACTCAGGAAAAAATTTATGTCTCTAGTTGCAAGCATTAAAATAAGATGGAAAGAATACACAGAATCACTATACCAAAAATAACTAGTCAACATTCATTCATTTCAGAGGTAAAATATAGCTGGAGATCTTCAAACAATGATTGCAATACATTGACAGGCCAGATTCAGAAGAGAATGTTGAATAAAGGGTAGCATTGCTAACGTCAGATAAATGTCGGCTGAAAGCAGAGAATACCAGAAAGATGTTTACTTGTGTTTTATTGGCTCCATCAAGGCATTCAGCTATATGGATTATAAGAAATTATTTATAGCCTTAAGAAGAATAGGATTCCAGAGCATTTCATTGTGCTTATGGGGAAAACCTTGTACATGGATCAAGAGGCAGTTGTACAAACAGAACAAAGGAGTACTACCTGGCTTACAATCAGGAAAAAACATGCATCAATGTTAGATTCTCTTGCCATAATTATTCAATTAGTTGCTGAGCAAATCGTCAGAGAAGCTGAATTATATGAAGAGGAATATGGCATTAAGATCGGAAAAGATTTATTAATAACGTGAGATTTGCAGATGATGCAACACTGCTTGCTGAAAGGAGAACTTACAGTACTTGCTGATGAAGATCAGATTACAGAATTCAGTATGGATTAAAATTCAATGTCAAGAAAACCATAATATTCACAATTGGACCAAGAGGTAACCTGATAAACAAAGAAAAGATTGCAGTCAAGGATTTCATCTTGCTTTGATCCACAATCAATCCTCATGGAAGCAGTAGTCAAGAGACCAAAGGATTCATTACATTAGGTAAATCTGCTGTACAAGACTGTTTTAAAATGTTTAAAAGCAAGTATGTTCCTTTTGAGAATAAGGTGTGCCTGATATTTTCAATTGCCTCGTGCATATGAAATTTAGATTCTGAAGATGAATCAGTGGTTTTGAATTATGGCGCTGGTGACGAATGTTGGAAGTACCAAGGATGCCCAAAAGAATGAACAAATGTATCTTCGAGGAAGTACAGCCAGGATGCTCCTTGAGTATGCTATCAGGAGAGACCAGTCCTTGGAGAAGTACATCCTGCTTGGTACAGTAGATGGTCAGTGAAAAATAGAAAGGCCTTCACAACAAGAATGATCAACATAGTCAACTGAAACCATGGCCTCAAACGTAAGAACAATTGTGAGGATGTTGCAGGATCAGGCAGTGTTTTGTTCTGTTTTACATAGGGTTGCTGACTCAATGGCATCTAGTAGCCAGGAAGATCAAAATCTTGTTTGTAATTTTAAGATATATTTGTACTGAGTAAACTCTTTGCAAGTGATTTTGTTGCTGTTTTATCCCTTGCACTGCGCAATGTGTTTGCACACTTAAAATGTACCAAATAAAATACATATTTAAATTTATTTTAGAGACAGAAAGTTTCACTAAGATATCCTTAATTTTTAAACAAAATTGGGCAATAGCACCATGAGTCAGCATTGACTCAAGGACAGTGGAAGTGATGCCCTAAGAGGATGATTGCTAATGTTCTCTAACATAAAATGGCAATGATGTCTCTAAAGCTAACCCAAAACATATATAAACCATAGCTATCTGAATGGATTTTGGGCTTGCCCTTAATTCTAGCCCCAATCTCACAACAATTTTTTCTTATGACATGCCTGAAGCACACCCTCCTGAAGAGATAACTGAAAAAATGTGTGCTATAACAAACTGTAGTGAAGAAACTAGATGGTGCATGGCTATCAGAAGAAATAGTGTTTGTGATCTTAAACAAGCAGCCTAAAGATGGCCTAAAACAAGCAGCCATCTCCACATAAAAGAAGCACAAGGATTGTAAATAAATCCAAATCCAAAAAAGAGAATGGTATTAATGCTTAAATTGTGAACACCTGGTTTACAGAAGGCTTTGGATGACAGTGGAACCCAAAATCCACTTGGAGGGTCCCAACTTGGTATAAACCACTGGTTAATCCCTCTGCCCATATCAAGGGATGTGAATAGCCTTTGCTCAGAGAGCCTTGTAAAGTCAATTATGGCAGACACAGCCCTGTTAAAATGTAGTATCATTTGATCTCTCTTTCAACCCATTTTAAAGTTGTTTCAGTTTTAAAAAAAGTGAAGGGGAAATGCATGTGGATTAAGCTTCTGGTTAGTCCCCTCTGACCAGGAATGTTTACATCTGAGTATAATGCAGACTGCATTGGAAAGTGGACTATTGCACATGCAGTTAGGTTAAAATTTAACACATTATCACTTGATGTCCCTTTTGACCCATTTTAAATGTGTTCTAGTGTTTAGTATTTTCTGCCATCTTGTTGATTAAGGTTTTTCATCTGTTTTACTTTGTTATTGTTGTTTTTGTTGTTCTTACAAGGTTTTGTTTCTTTTTTGCATATGAAGTCCAGATAGGTTAACTTATTGAGACAGTAGTTGTGTGTGTGGGAGGTCAGATGAGCAGGCATTCCCCCCACTGAGGGCAATCAGTTGCCAGACTGCTATCTCATCCCTCCACAGGGGTGGGCCTGCTCCCTGCCTCTGGGGACAATGGACAGGCTCCTGTAGGCCGTGTTTTCACCCTACTGATAATGGTTCCTATGGAGACCCAGAGACCACCCCCTCATTGCTGTGTAACCTATAATGTAACCCCTTCCTGTGACGTATGTCTCTACCTGTAATTAGTGGGCTAGCATGCCCCCAAAAGATATATAAGCGTGGGTCAGCAATATAGAACTCTCTCTGACTCCCCTCTGACCTCCTTGCTGCTCACTCCCTGGTCACTCCCCTCTCTTCCCCTTCTCCCTTGTTCCCTTGCCCTCCTTCCCTTCCCCCTCTCTCCACGTGGACCACCAAGCTGGGCTGAGGTGAGCAATGCTACTATGTAATGTGTCTTGACTGTATTATTGTAATATCTCTCATGCTCTCGATGACTTTAATATAATACTTACATATCTCAACCGTACAATTGTGCATTAGTGAACCCAGATGTAGTATTACTGAACCCGCGATTAGCGGTGGGGGCTGGCCCCCCACCTCCCCCCATCAATACTTTTAATTTAATGCTACCTAGTTGGATTGTTTTTTGTTCCTTGGGTGTATGGCAGGGAGGCTTGGGACATGGAGAGCTAATTAGGAAGAGTACTAGAAGGAAGAAAATGTTCTATAACTGAGTGTGGAGGTAGCTACACAACTCTTCTTGATGTAATTGAACTATTCAATTGTATGATGCAAATTATATGCCAATAGTACAGTTAAAATTTTGGACAAAAGACATTAGCAGATATTTCAAAAATATATAAAAATGACCCATAAACATATGAAAAGATGTTCAGCCTCAATCATGAAAATATAAATTACAATGAAAGCTACACTGAGATGCCATTTTAATTCAAAGCACAACATTCTGTGTGAGATGCTGTGAAGAAACAGGCACTCTCATACAAATGCAAATGGGTACAATCCAGCAAAAAATGGTGCAGTCGCTGCATCTGACCTCTGGTTACGCAAGGGAGGAAAGTCTAACTTTCCTGAAATAGACCAGTTTAAATTGGGTAATTTTAAATTACAGATGTATGGGGTAGATATCATAGGGTGGGCTACATTTTACAAATCAAATATGTACAAATTTTAAAAAACCCAAAGAAGCACGTACGTGATTTTTCCAAAGGACCTCATCTGAAGAAGAGTGGAGTCAATCACAGGGGTTCTGGCCAACGAGCTTTGCCTGTGCTCTTAGCAAATCAGGTAAATTACCCAGAGCCACTAGTTTACATGACCTTATAATTCAGCTAATAAGACACACTGAATCCAAAGTCCAAATTTCTATGAGAGGGAATGGATGGACCAGCTTGGGATTGAGGGCTCTACCACTGATCCATTAGTCCAAAGTGGGGATTTGGACAACAAGGTCAACTGCCACAAGACAGCCAGACATGCTTCTATAGTCCATCCTTTTATTCTCTTCTCACTTCAACTATTCCCCCCACAGTTCTCTACTTCTCTGCTAGGTTTGAAAATCCATTGCAATGACCAGTCAGAACTCTTAGACAATACTCATGACGAAGGGGTTTATTAGGGATGATAATAGGTTACCACATGCCAGGATCAGAAAACATTAAGGAAATTATAGGTCCATAGCAACATTGCTCACAATGCCAGCAGCCCTGTTTCTCTTACTGGTCCTTAGCCTCTCAGCCATGTGGTCCTTTGGTCTCTGCCTCTAAGGGCCAGGAAACCCTTCCGTTTCTCTGCTCAAAGTCTCATGATCTTGGTGATGCAAATCCTGTGCTCTGTCTCAATGAGGCCTCTTTGCTCTGACTTATGGTCTCCATATGGCAGCCTCTTATGCCTCTGGTCTTGCCCTCTACCACTTCAGGCTTCTCCACTGATGGTTCTTCTTTGGTGGTCCTGGAATTCTCGGTGTTCCTGCTTCTGAGATAGCCCTCTTATAGCTCAAATTGACCAATCCCACTTTTTAGTTTTTCAAACATCCTCTTTGCATAGTCCCACCTAAGCATGTGGTGGGAGCAACAGAGACATGGATACAGTCAAACTATGATACTCCAGTGCAATAAACATAGAGAATAACATTCTGGACAGGGTGTGCAATTATTAGTAATCTTATACATTGCTGCTGTGGTTGTAAACAAATACAACCATTGTTGAAAATGATATTGTAATACTGAAAACAACTGGGAATGGAAATAGCATATGACCCAGAAATATCTCTGCTAGATAAACCAAACACAAACAAATATCATATGAATTCGGTATTATACAAATAAACACTAAGAAAAAGGCAGGGTTCTACTCTAAGATCATACTACCTTCTAATCCAATCTCCCATACAACTAGGTAGGGAGCTTTCCTAGAGCCTATGAACCATATACCACCAGCCCCTCCCCCAGCCATTTATTGTACAGCTTGAAAACCACATTGACAGAGGAAGCCTCCCCTTAGCTGGGGTCAGTTTTCTCAAGATGTGAGGAGAGAGAAAAGATCAATCAGTTTCTGCCATACAATAATGTGCTGAGGTCACCCCAAACCCCCAGACACACTTTCAAGAGTGGTAAACAAATCTTACTGGAAACTCAAGTAAAGACATTAGTGGGGGACATGCTTGTCTCAGAGAAGGTAATTACATTTTGATTGGTGAGTAAACCAGGTGGAGCAACATGCTATTGAGGAAAAAAATACTTAACAATATTTATAACGGCCCAAGGGGAGCATATGCCCAGGATTTTGTTTCTAATTGGACACTTTGTTCAGGTGAGACCAGCCCCTGGAGAAGGGTGTCATGTTTGGTAGAGTAGAGGGGCACAAAACAACAGGAAGGCCGCCAGGAGATGGATTGACAGAGTGGCTGGAAGAGTGGACTCAGGCAGAGGAACCACTGTGAGAATGGCACAGGAGCACACAGTGTTTCTTTCGGTCATGCAGCAGGTCGCTAGGGGTTGGAACTGACTCTATTGCAACAAGCAACAACAACAACAATTGTTGAGGGTGGAATGTGATATATCATTGTTGCTTTGATTTGCATTTCTCAGAAAGCTAGTGATCAAGGGTATTTCCTCCTGTGCTTGTTAGCCATTCGAGTGTCATCCCTGGCAAATTGTATACTCATGTCTTTAGCCTACTTTTAAATTGGATTATTATTTTTTTATTGCGGTGGTACAGAATTCTACAGATTTTAGTAATTAGTCCTTTACTCATTGTGTATTGCTAAATCTTTCTATCCAGCCCCTGGTGACCCAAGCCATGTCTCTAGAAAACTGGGCTACATAATCTATCTTTTAGAGGTGCACAATATCCTTCATAGTGCACACCAGAAGGATCCATTCCGATTTGGAAAGCCTACTAAGGAAACGTTGCCTTAAAATAAGATTTAATGAACTGACATACTTCCTTGGATTTAAGGCTCAAGACTTTTTCCTTGTCTTTGGGCTCTCATTTGATTAAGTTTTCTGATGTTCTTAAGTGTTTTATTTTTAATAGATCCCAGTCATCCCTGTTGCCTCCGGTGTGTATGCTTCCTTTATTATATGTGGTATTCCTGCAATAGGGCCCTGAAGTTTGTCCTAATTGTCTCGTTTATGATCCTTATAGTCTCAGGTATTATCTTTAGGCCTCTGATCTACCTTGAGTTTGTTTTTGTGCATGTGGTATGGGTCCTGTGTCATTCTTATGCAGAAGTAGATCCAGTTTTTCTAGCCCTATTTGTTGAAGAGTGTCTCCCATTTAATGTTGTTGTTGTTGTCCTTTGTTGAAATCAGCAGCTTGTAAGTGGATGCTTTTATTTCTGCATTTTCTATCCTATTCCATTTGTCTATATCTATCATTGTAATAGTCCCAGGCTCTTTTGACTATTGTGGTTGTGTAGTAGGTTTTGAAGTCCCATAGTCATTGCAATATCATTTTGTAAAACAAAAATCTTTACAACAGGACCCATAGAAAACTTCCTGATAAATGGAGAATAGTTTGAAGTTGTCAATGATTTTATTTTACTTGGATCCATAGTCAACACTCATGCAAACAGCAGTCAAGAAATCAAAGGACATGATATCGGGCAAATCTGATGCATAAACACTCGTTTAAGTGTCGAAGAAAAAAGACGTCACTTTGGGAATTAAGACTCACCTGAGCCAAGCCTTGGTATTTTTAAGAGGGGCTCAATGAATCAGAACCTACTTAAAGGCAGCTAGCAACAACATACATATATCTAAATAGATTTTTTTCAATAGTAGTTGAGTTGCTATAAGTGCATCTTATACTTTTTCCTTTAATACCAGTGGTTCTTTCTCATCTGTTACCTCCTGAAATGATTAACCAGTTCTTTCTGGTAGCAACTCTCACTGTATGCTTTCATCTTCTTCGATATTTTGCGTATCATCTCCCTCCAGTGGAATCCTTCAGTATTACCATTCAAGGATATAATTTTTTTCTTCAATTTTCAGCCTGAAAGATGCTGGTTGTGTTTTTTCCCTTTTGGCTTTTTAACTCCAAGTCCTTTTTACTTTTGATCATAATACTTTATTTTGCTTTCTTTAACTGTCCTTTGAAATATTCTTTTCTGTTCTGTTCTTTCATTAAAAATGTTTCCTGCTCCTGTACCATACTCATAATCACCAGCATGTGTGAGTCCACCATTGTAACTATTGTGCGGCCCATTGCTTGAGGTCTCCCATGCACTCATTGGCCCTAGACTTCACCAATCATGCAGTCCCCCTAAAGTGACTGATCCCGTTAGATGAGCTGGACAGTGCCTTATTGTCATCTATATGTTTTCATTGTCTAATTTTCCTTTCTTCCTAACACTGTCGTATTTAAAAACTCTTTGAAGCCTAATTTACCATTGGTGACTCTGCTGGGTGTTTGAAATACCCGGGCATAGCTTCCAACATCATAGCAACACACAAATATGTCTGGTGGGGGAGACAGTATTATATACATTTTTAGCTATTTTTATAGTTAAAAATAAGAGTCATAATTACAAATATGGATGCATATTTATTTATTTGTTGTTGTTGGTAGGTGGCATTGAATCAACTCCGACCCATAGTGACCTCATGCACAACAGGAAAAACCACTGCCCGGCCCTGTGCCATCCTCACAATTGCTCCTGTGTCCGAGCCCGTTGATGCAGCCGCTGCTCAATCCATCACGTCAAGGGCCTTCCTCTTTTTTGTCTCCCCTCCACTTTACCAGACATGATGCCCTTCTCCAGGGACTGGTCCCTCCTGATAACATGTTCAGAGTACGTGAGAGGAAGTCTCACCATGCTTGCCCCCAAGGAACACTCTGGCCTTATTTCTTCCAATACAGATCGGTTTGTCATTTTAGCAGTCCGTGGGACATTCGGTGTCCTTCTCCAATACCCCAATTCAAGTGCGCCAACTCTTGGATGGTGTTCCTTATTCAGTGTCCAACTTTCACGTGCATATGTGCAACTGAAAATACCATGTGTCACTTAAAGGAGTGTTTATGCATCAGATTTGCCCGATATATTGACATCTCCAATTATTAGATGGTAATCTTGAATATGTTACTAACAGTCCCAGTCTTAGTTTTTTATGTACAAAATTGGGATAATAAATATACCTAATTTTTGGGATTGTTGAGAGGATTACATTAAATAATGCATGTAAAACACTTAGCACAATTTCTGGCACATATACGAGTATATATCTACAATTGTTTATTACTTTCGTCATCATTATTTTTGTTGCTACATTATAACAGTGCCTAGCAGATTGTACTCGTGTTAAATGTATACTGAATTTAAACTAATTACCTAGTAGAGAAATGCATTCTATCCCTGTAAATTCTCTCTGTGTCAAGGCAAGCCTCTATGCATCTGCAGACCACACATCTCTATACTAAAGACTAAGGGGCTGAATCATCTATCTTTCTGAGGGTTTAAAAGGCATGGATGTTTAATGTTCTGTATTAGCACAGATGGGATGAACTCGCCCTGTCTGTAATCTGCTTCTTTAGAATTTGTGTGGTCTTAAATTACCCTCACTGGAAACCATGTGATTTTAAATTAGATATGGACACAGCTGATTCAGAAAATGTTTTCTCGTCACTCTTCAGCATGCAATTACTAGCCTAAGCCCAGACACTTAATCAGATCTGCTCCCTGGGCATGTTTGTTGTTTGTTCTGTTTCTTTCATTTTAATACTACTTTTGAAAATATGTCATTAGTACTTTTTTTGCTTCAGCATAAATAGCTTTCAGAGTTAGTAGGATAGTTTTGTGACTAGGAAGTAGACTGACCAAAGTTACTTACCAGTCAGAATTCAGAATGAATGTTATAATTTGGAGTAGTTTAATAATCAACTTTTGTTAATTTTTCATAACTAGGCAGTGGTTTACATTGCAGATCATTTTTGTATTCAACGACTTACCAAACCTGCGAATAGCTTGCCTGGCCCCACCATTTTTTCTTGCCGTCTCACTTGTAAAACAGTACACTCCCATTCACAGGAATTACTAATTTGTCTACCGTCTAGTCAATTCGAATCTTCCTCTTCCCTTTCTTTTCTTCGCACCCCTGGAAGGACTAAAGTCTGTTTCTTGTGGTATAAAACCTTTTTCTTATTTTTCTTTTATTAGTATGCTCTCAAACGATAGTTGTCCTTTTGTGATTACTAACTCCACTCGGCATGTTTTTCAAATCCATCCATTCCATGAAGTGCTTCACGATTTCATCATTATTCTTTAGTGACAGGTACTACTACTCCTTGTGTATGTACCAAAGTTCATGTATCCGTTCTTTCACAATTGGGCATCTATGGATTTCCTCCTTCTTGCCCTTGTGAAGAGCGCTGCGATGAACATCAGTGTGCGTATATCTCACTGTGCTAGGCTCTTCTCTTCCTGGTTGTTTTTATGGTTAGATTTATCCCGAAGAATTTCATCCTCTGTGGCTATTGTAAATGCTATTGTTTTCTTGATTTCCTCTTCCGAGCGCTCTAATTATACAGGAATCGGATTGCTTTTTGTATGTTCATCTTGTACTCTGTCATGCTGAGGATGCTTTCAATTCTTTCCAACAGGTTTCTTGTTGAGGCTTTGGGAGTTTCCTAGAGTAGAATAATGCCATCTCTAAATAGAGACTTCTACTTCTTTGCCAATTTGGATGCCTTTGATTTCTTTTTGATGTCTAATAGCTCCAGCTAAGACTTCCAGCACAAGATTGAACAAGAGTGGTGATAAAAGGCACCTTTATCTGGTTCCTGTTCACAAAGAGTGTTTATTCAGCTTCTCCCCAGTGAGCAAGATGTTGGCCTTTATCATGTTGAGGAATTTCCCCTTCTATTCCTACTTTTCTAAGTGTATTATTTTCTTTTTAATCATGAATAGATATTGGATTTTGTCAAATGCCCTTTCTGTATCAACTTATATATTTATCTAGTTCTCTTCTTTTGCTTTATTTATCTGGTGAATTACACTGATTCTTTTTGTAATGTTTAAGCATCCTTGCACATCTGTTATGAATCCCACTTGAGCATGGTATATTATACTTTGGATATTTTATTGAATTCTATTGGCAAGGATCTTGTTGAGAAATTTTCCACCTATTTTCATAAGGGCTTTTGTTGTTAAATGCCATCATGTTGGCTCTAGCACATAGCGACCCTATGCCCAACAGCATGAGACCCTGGCTGGTCCTGTGGTAGTAGCCTCATACTTGCTGTTATGTTCGAGGCCATACTGAATGCCTTCTCACCTGAGGGGCTCATCCTCTGGTGCTATATCTGACAATGTCTTGCTGCTATTGATAAGGTTTTTAGTATGTGACAGTTTCACTGCTATTCATAAGTTTTCAGTGGCTAATTCCTCAGAACTGAACAGCTTATTCCTTCTTTGTGGTCTGTTCATTGTCTGAAGGATCTAATGAAGCCTGTTCCCTTTGGGAGACCCTGCTGGTATTAAAAACACCATGGATAGAGCCTTCAACATCACAGCAACACGCAAGCCATCGTAATATGATGACCTGACAGACAAATAAATGATGGTCATAAGGAATATTGACCTCACAATTGCTTCTGTGTTTGAACCCATTGTGGCAGCTAGTGTGTTAGTCCATTGTGTGAGGGTCCTCCTCTCCCTCGCTGATTTCTTTACTTTACCAAGCATGGTGTCTTTCTCTAGGGATTGACCTTTCATAGTATTGAATTATTATTTTTTTTATTTCAGTTGGTTCTGTTGTGATTTCATCCTTTCATTCTTATTCTTGATATTTGCATCTTATTCTTCTTTTACTTTGTTAAATTTGCCAGTGGTTTGTCAACTTCATTAATCCTTTCAAAGAACCAAATTTTTGTCTTACTCATTTTTCTATTGTTTTTATATTTTCTAATTCATTTATTTATGCTCTAATATTTATAAAAATCTTTTCTTCTGGTAGCTGAAAGTTTATTTTATTGCTCTTATTTTAGCTGTTGAAAATATTAAATTAATTTTTTGTTTTGTTTACCTCTTCTTTTTTGATATATACTTTTATTACTATTATTATACTATAGTACATAGTATAGTATATAGTAATGTAGTATACTATATTACTATTAATACCCATGGATTAAGCCTCTGATGAATTCCCTCTGACAAGAGACCAGTGATGTGATTAGCCTTGCTATCAAGTAAATGCATTGGAAATAAACTATTGCAGATGCAGGTAGGTTAAAATATAATGCCTTATCATTCTATCTCCCTTTTGATACATTTTAAATTTTCTCTCGTTTTCAATATATTCTTCTTTATTTTTTATTGAAGTTTTCCCCTGCTCTATTTTGTTATTGTTGCTAGTTATTTTAAAAGTGTTTTTCTGTATATGAAATGCAAAAAAGGTAAATCTATAGGGATAATAACTAGATTAATGGTTCTTTGGAGATATGAAAAGGGAGGTTGGGAGGGGAATAGGGAGATAATAATGTTGAGTACAAGAACAAAGAAAATGTTTTGTTGGTTTTGACTTCCTTTGTTGTTTTATTTGGCTTTTCCTGGTTTTTGTACTTATTAATGTATCTGCATGTCTATCTAGATAAGATAGGTGGGATAAATTTGGAGATGAAAAGAACAAGACCAATGATTCCCAAAGGGATACGTGAGAAGGGGGGGTGGGAGAAAAAGGGAACAACAAGTGAACTAAAATCAATGGAAAGAAGGGCATAGGATGCCTAGTGGGGCTTAATCAAGGGCAATATAGCAGTGAGGAATAACTAAACCTGAATGAAGGCCGAACATGATGGTGGCACAAGAGGAAAGTAAAAGGAAATAGAGAAAAGAACCAGGAGGCAAAGGACATTTATAGAGGTAAAAATACAGGCATGTACATATGTAAATATATTTATAACGAGAGGGGGATAGAACGATGTACTCATATCTATATGTTAAGAATTAAGGTTGCAGATAGATGTTGGGCCTCAACTCAAGTACTCCCTGAACAAAAGAACTTAGCTGAGAAGCAACAAAGCCCACATGGAAGAAGCACACCAGCCTGTGTGATCATGAGGTGTTGAGGGGATCAGGTATCAAGCATATAAGACCCAGGGCAAAATCATACTCAATGTGAATGTGATGGGGTGGGGGGGGCATGGAGTGGAGACCCAATGCCCATCTGTAGACAACTGGACATCCCCTCACAGAGGGGTCAAAGAGAAGAAATGAGCCAGTCAGGGTGCAGTATAGGCCTGATGAAGCACACAACTTTCCTCTAGTTCTTTGGTACTTCCTTCCCCCCACTATCATGACCTCAATTCTACCTTAAAAATTGGATTAGACCAGCACATGCACACTGCTACAGATAAGAGTCCACAGCACAGGGAATCCAGGATTAATAAACCCCTCAGGGCCAACGAGAGTAGAGATACCAGGAGGATTAGGAGTGTGTGTGGGGGAGAAAGGGGGAATTGATCACAAGGATCAACCTCTCAGGGGGACAAATAATGGAAAAGTGGGTAAGGGGTGACAGGGTGATGTAAGATATGAAAATAATAATATATAACTTATCAAGGGTTCATGAGGGAGGGCAGGTAGGGGAGGGAGGAAGAAGAAATGGGGAGCTGATATCAGGGGCTCACGTGGGAAGAGAATGCTTAGAAAATGATGATGGCGGCATATGTGCAAATGTGCTTGGCACACTGGATGAATGTATGGATTTTGATAAGAGATGTAAGATCCCCCAATAAAAGTCAGATAAAAGAAAACAAATTTAAAATATTGATTGTGGTGATGATTGTAAAACTCTCCTTAAAATTGTTTAATTATTGAATTGTATTACTTGTGAATTATATGCCAATAAAACTGTTTAAAAATAAATTTCCACCCAAGCATTGTGTTTACTGTGTCTCAAAAGTTTTGCTATGTTGTATTTCTCATTTGTTTCAAGGAAATTTTTAATTTCTCCAATTAACCAGTCTTTAAGCAAGGTCTTTTCAGTTTCCATATTTCTTATTAATCTTCCTTGGCCTTCCTAATATTGACTTCTAATGTTATTGTACTGAGGTATGAAAAAGCAGTTTGTCATATCTAAATGTTCTGAAATTTATTACAGCTTGCTTTGTGCCCTAACATATGTTATATTCTGTAGAATGTTCCCTGTGCACTGGAAAAGAATGTATGAAATAATCAACTCTTATATAAGCTTGCTTTTTGACTATTTCTAAAAGTATCATCCATTTTCACACTCATCTATGCTTACCTTTTAAGCAACAATTTATATATATATATATATATATATATAATGGTGTGGGGAGGGGTACGAGAGATGGAACCAAGAAAGGAGGAAAAGAAAGGAATGATAATTTACTGAATGTTCATAATACTGTCTTATCCTAGATGAATTTGAATATTTTTCTTTTTTTACAATTTCATTTTTTAAACTTAGAATGGCTAAGAATTTTTCTTAGATTGGTGCCTGGTTATCAGAAAGAATAGCATCTGGGGTTGTAAAGACTTGTCTTAAAATAAGCAGCCATCTAAGTGAGGTGTCAACTTAAGTCCACATGGAAGAAGCACACCAGCCTGTGTGATCCAAGGATTATAAATAATATAATCCAAATTTAAAGGAGGGAATGGTATCAGAGCTTAATTTGTGAACACCTGGCTTTCACAAAACTGTGGATGGCAGTGGAAGCTCTATCCACACATGGATTAAACCTTAGGTGATAATTGAGGGATGTGAATAGTCCTGTTAAGATAGAGCATTATAAAGTCGATTAAGGCAGATAGTGTTAGGTCAGAATGTATATCTTATTACTTCATTGCCCTCGGGACCCATTGTAAAGCTATTTCAGTTTTTTTTAAAAAAAGTGAAGGGGAAATATACGTGGATTAAGCTTCTGGCAAATCCCCTCTGACCATGGACCAGGTGGTGAATAGCTTTGCTGTCATGCACAGTGCATTGGAAAGTAAACGTTGAAGACACAGTTAGGTTAAAGTTTAGCACCCTATCAACTGATTTCTCTTATGATCCATTTAAATTAATTATAGTTTTAAGTGTTTGCTGCTTTATATTCTTTTGAGATTTTTTTATTTGTTTTACTTTGTTTATTATAGTTCGATTTAAAAAATGTGTTTCTGTCTATGAACTCCAGGGCAGGTAAATCTATAGAGACAGTAACTGGATTAATGGCTCCTTGGAGGTATGGCAGGGAGGGTTGGGGTAATGGGGAGCTAATAACAATGAGTACACAATGAAAAAGTGTTCCAAAACTAATGTTGGTGATGATTGTAGAACCCTTCTCGATATGAGTGATCTTTTGAATTGTATGCTATAAATTCTATGGCAATAAAACTGATAAAAAGAGAAAGTTTATTAGAACCACATATCTTGTAAGAGACAGCATTCTAAATACAACAGTATACAATTGCTGAGCCCTGAACCATCCCACAATAGTTATATTTGAGTCCATAGTTATGTTGTAGTCACCGTGTAAATCCATCTCTTTGATGGTCTTCCTATTTCCCCCACAACTCTCTACTTTACCAAGCATGATGTCCTTTTCCAGGGACTGGTCATTCTTGATAACATGTCCAAAATATGTGAAATAAAATCTTGATATATTTTCTGGTCTTCTTTATTCCAGTTTTCACGCGCAGAAGAGGTGATTGATATTACTGTGACTTGAGTCAGGTGCACCTTAGTTTTCAAAGTGACATCTTTGCTCCTTAACACTTTAAAAGAAATCTTTAAGAAAGATTATTTTCCCCAAATACCCCTTTGATTTTTCGTCTGCCTGTAAATAATGTTGTAGCTAAGATACACATAGATATCATGTCTTATTTCAGATCCAGACTCCTAAAATTTCCCCTCTAGGATTCTCCACTAATATCTTTTGGTAAATGTGTAACTAAGGTTGAGACCGAGTTGTTGAAATAAAGAGACAGACTGAAAATATAATCAATATTTAGCCTCTAGCAGGGGCTTTGTTAAACAGCTCTCAACATATAACAGCCTCCCATAAAACAAATCAAACTCAAATGACATTGAGTGGATGCCAACTCATAACGACTCTTTGGACAGGATTGGATTGCCGCTCGGAGTCTCCTAAACTGTAACAGTGTACAGGAATAGGAAGAAGCCCCATCCTTCTCCCATGGTTTGGCTGGCGGTTTCCAACAGCTAATATTGCGGATCGCAGCTGAAAGCATAACCACTATGCATCCAGGACACGTGTAACAGTTTTAGAATGCACCAAATAAGCTTATTGATAATGCTTAGGCTTAAAGTTTAACAAACCCTTTGTAATTTTGTTGTTTTCTCCCTCTCTTCTAAATGCCTTCTAGAACACAAATTCTCTGTTTGCTTAATCTTTTAAAAGCCTATACTGTCCCCACCCCCCACCCCCTGCACCTGAGCATTGCACATCTTGTCTGGATGTCTGTAATCTTTCTCCACTTCAAAATGATCCTATTCTTTCAAAAGTTTTATTTTAATTTCTAGATCACAGCCTGAGGGGTGCAAAGTCTTGTGTATTCAAAGGAAGTGGCCCCATCTCCAGGGCTCCTGTAGGTGTCCAGCAGGTCTCTGAGTGGCTCACTAGCAGGAATGTGAAGCAGAAAGAGAGAGGAAGTTCCTAGGATCCTCCTTATGAGTAGACCACACCCACCAGGAAGTACCATCAGGCTGTGACTTTATTGACAAGCTAGACTCCACCCATATCTTCTTACGGTGCC
>NW_022111369.1:68985588-68997124 GCF_000313985.2 Echinops telfairi | reverse complement strand
CTTGTTCCATGTTCTCTTCTGGATCCAGCCTGAACCTCTGGCAGCTCTGGATCAATGCACTGCTCCAAAAGTTGTTGGATGATCGTCATTAAAATTCTACTTACATGTGATATCAATTATATTGTTCTTTAATTTGAGCATTCTGTGTGGGCCCTATTTCTTTGGAATGGAACTCTTGCAGGATGCTGGTCAAGTAGCTATCTTCTAAATATCTTGGCATAGACAAGGGCTTCATCAGTTTGCCGATACATTTCAATTGGTATTCCATCAATGCTTGGAGCCTTGTTTTTGGCTAATGCTTTCAGTGTAGCTTGACATCCTCCATCAGTTCCATTGGGTCTTGCTCATTTGTTACCTCCTGAAATGTTGGAATGTTGACTAGTTCTTTTTGGTACATTGATTTTCCATCTTCTTTTGATGCTTCTGCATAATTCAATATATTTACCATAGGATCAAGGCTTGATATTTTCTTGAATTACCCTAAGAAACTATTAATCCAGCTACTGTCATTATAGTTTTACATGTCCTGGATTTCAAATACAGAAAAACATACAAAACAAAACAAACCCAACAACAATAACAAAGTGAAGCAGAGAGAAACCTCTACAGAAAAGAAAGCAGAAAACACTAAAAACTAGAACATATTTAAAATGAGTCAAAAGGTGTATTCAAACAAGCAGCCATCTAAGTGGGGTGTCAACTAAGTCCACAGAGAAGAAGCAAAGCAGCTGGTGTGATCCAAAGATGACAAATAATAAAATCCAAATTCAATGGAGGGAAAGGTATCAGAGCTTAAATTGTGAATACCCAGTTTATAGAAAGGTATGGATGACAGTGGGAGCCTAAAATTCATCTGCATGGTACCTCCATGCACTAAGCCTCTGGTGGATTCTCTGACCATAGTTGAAGGAAGTGATAGCCTTACTATCAGACAGAGATTATTATAAACTTAATTATGATGGAAGGAACTATGGTATAATATGATACTTGGTCATCTGATCACCTTCTTGATCCATTTTGTATTGATTTAAATATTTAGCTTAAATATTTCTTGCCCGTTTCTCAACAGAAGTTTTTTTTTTCTGGCTGAGTTTTAATATTATTGTTGGTCTTTTTTTTCTTCCTTTAAAAAATAAATGTATTATTTTCAATTTATTTGTTTGTTTTGTATGCTTCCCAGTTTATGAAGCACAGAGAGGGTGGATGTATAGAAACTATCATTGATGTAATAGCTTATCAGGGATGGGGCGGAGGAGCATTGAGGGGAATTGTGGAGCAAATAATGAATATGGCAGTGGGGAGGATGCACTAGAACTGATTGTGGTAATGTGTATACAACTCTTTTAAAATATGACTGAATTATGGAAATGTATGCTATGTGATTTATAGTTCAATAAAGCTATTGGAAAATAAATAAAATGAGTAAAAGGGAGATCAAATGATATGTTATTAAATTTTAACCTATGTCTGCAACAATCTACCTTCCAATGTACTCTGTTTGATAGCAAGGCTACTTACATCCCTGGCCTCTGTTCAGAGGGGATTCACTAGAGGCTTGATTCACATGCGGACCCTGAAAATAATCTTAATCAAATGTGGTGAAGGGCTTTAACTGTCATCCATAGCTTTCAGCAAACTAGATCTTCAGAATTTAAGTTCTATTACCATAACTTCCTTTGGTATTAAATTTTATTATTAAAACCTTTGGATCACTCAGGCTAGTGTGATTCTTCCATGTGGACTTAGCTAATACCTCACTTAGATGACTGCATAGTTTTAAAAAGTATTAAATCATTTTATTGGGGGCTCGTACAACTCTTATCACAATCCATACATCCATCCATAGTGTCAAGCACATTTATACATTTGTTGCCATCATCATTCTCAAAACATTTGCTTTCTACTTGAGCCCTTGATATCAGTTCCTCATTTCCCCCCTCCCTCCCTGCTCCCCTCTCCCTCATGAACCCTTGGTAATTTATAAATTATTATTGTTTTGTCATATCTTACACTGTCTGACATCTCCCTTCACCCACTTTTCTGTTGTCCATCCCCCAGGGAGGAGGTTATATGTTGATCCTTGTAATCCGTTCCCTCTTTCTACCCCACCTTCCCTCCACCCTCCCAGTATCATCACTCTCACCAATGGTTCTGAAGGGATTATCTGTCCTAATTCCCTGTGTTTCCAGTTCCTATCTGTACTGGTATACACCCTCTGGTCTAGCCAGATTTGTAAGGTAGAATTGGGATCATGATAGTGGGTGGGAGGAAGCATTTAAGAACTAGAGGAAAGTTGTATGTTTCATTGTTGCTGCCCCGCACCCTTACTGGCTCGTCTCCTCCCCGTGACCCTTCTGTAGGGGGGTGTCCAGTTGCCTACAGATGGGCTTTGGATCTCCACTCTACACTCCCCCTCATTTACAATGATAATATTTTTTTGTTCTTTGATGTCTGATACCTGATCCCTTCGACACCTCGTGGTCACACAGGCAGGTGTGCTTCTTCCATGTGGGCTTTGTTGCTTCTGAGCTAGATGGCCGCTTGTTTATCTTTAAGCCGGTACGACCCCAGATGCTATATCTTTTGATAGCCGGGCACCATCAGCTTTTCTTCACCACATTTGAGTATGCATACATTTGTCTTCAGTGATCATATCGGCAAGGTAGGCACTCACTGATATGATTTTTTGTTCTTTGATGCCTGATACCCGGTCCCTTCTACACCTTGGCGTCACACAGGCTGGTGTGCTTTTTCTATGTGGACCCTGTTGCTTCTGAGCTAGATGGCGATTGTTTATCTGCAAGCCTTTAAGAACCCAGGTGCTATATCTTTTGACAGCCAGGCACCATCAGCTTTCTTCATCACATTTGCTTATGCACACAGCTGTCTTCAGCGATCGTGTCGGGAAGGTGTGCATCAAAAGTGTTCTTGCATTGAGTAAGTACTTGAGTGGAGGCCCAATGATGACTGCATATTTTAAGACCCCAGATGCTATTCTTTCTGACAGCCAGACACCATCTGATTTCTTCACCACACTTTGCTCTAGCACCCATATCGTCTATCATCTCTTCAGAGCAAGTATCAAGTAGCTCCACATCATAAGAATTAATTGTGTTTTGATTAGGGCTATAATTAAGTACCAGTTCAAAATTCATTGATATATCTATATTTTATACATATCTCTGGTCACTTTATAGACATCTTTATCCTTTTATTGAGGGACATTATAAATCATCCTCAAGAGACATATCGTAATTCTATTGATAGCATTATTAATTTAGCCAATAGCAAAGAATTTAAAACATTGCTGAGAAGGGGAAGTATACATGTATAGGACAGCTTTTTAAAACAAAGTACATGGATTGTTGACTTGTATAGATTTAAAAATTAAGTGACTGAACACTATTTAAATACATAAACAATGAAAGTTGGAGAAAGGGCAAGACTTCAGTAACACATTAATAAAGACAGAACCATGCCTGATAGACTATAAAATCAAAGAGAGTATGAAAATAGAAAATATATGGTAGTCCCAAGATGCCAGTCATAGGGCATCCTCAAAACAAGAGATCAAAACCAAAGTTCAACAACCTCCAAATCCCTAGCCTTATTTAACAGAGCCTTCGTGATTTAGTGGGTTGAGTGTTAGACTGCTAAGCATGAAGTCAACTGTTTGAAACTACCAGTTGCTTCATAGGAGAAAAACGACTTATAGTGATATCTCAGTTGTTGAGTGACTTCAAGCTTGACATTTCCACTACTTGAACAGCAAAGTTAGAAAAAAATCTTTACTCCATAGTCAAACCAAAATTCCAACTTGAAAAAGCCTGAATGGGCAGAGAGGGAGTCATATGTTGCACTCACTTTTAACTTACAGGGATCATGCTTCAGTCCGCAGACAACATACAGTGCTTGTGTTAGTGCATTAAAACATTCATCATTGTACTTTTTGGGGGTGCTTTAGTTGTGTAAAATATGTAACTATGACTCCAAAGAAAATTAGTGATCCCAGCAGAGGAAAATTGTGAGAAACATGATAGAATTAAAGAAAGAAATTATCGTGAAATTTGATGCAGGTCACCATTGTTTGATGTAGTGGCTGAACGTAACATGGCTAAGTTGACATTATCAACACTTAAAAAAATGTGGTTAAAGGGACTAATGTAGCAAATTGTGTGAAATGGTTAAGCAGGAAACAAAGAGCCCAGACCACCAAAAAATTTGAAAAGTGATTGTTGATTTGGATAAATCAGAAACAACTCCATGGAGATGATGTGATATACAAGAAGGCTAAAATGTAAAATTCTAGAAAAATGAATTTATAAGTGTGATTTCTGGATTTCAGAACCAATTATTTAGTTTTCCATTATTTATTATGGGAAAAATATGTTTAATTCTTGAACTCTTCAGTGCTCAAACACGGATTTGGAACAAGTTGAATTGGATAACTGAGGTGTCACTGTATAGTCTCAGAAACACAAGGGGCAGTTCTCTTCAGTCCTATAGGGTCACTGTGAGTTGGATTGTCCTATAGGATCCTATGAGTGCATGAGACCGTTCACCAGAAGCCTACACAAAGAGATGATTAACACATGGGAGGTGAACCTCAAAAAGTTCATGGGAAAATTCCATTCTTTTTTAATTCCATCTGTTTATGAAATTTTAAAGCCTCTTTTAATTGTATATATGTACTGTGTACTGTAATCTGACAATAAAGTAAGCTATAGGATAGGTAATCTTAGTAAGGCAATTATAAGAAAAAGAAAATATATGAATAGTACTGCACAGTATTTAAGTCATCTGTTTACAAGATGAATCACCTCCATGTTGAGTAGGCTGAGGCGGAGAAGAAAGAGGGGAGTCTGGTCAGCATGGCAGCCACAGAGGAGACAGCAAAGGAGGCAGACACACAGGGGGGAACTTTACGGAAATATGTCATAATTTCTGTTTGATGCTTTTGCTGTTCTGTTTCCCTAACATATTTCTACATATCACCAGTCCTTCTCCTATTTACTTTAGTTTCAGTGTCCACATCATATTAAAATATCTAATATACTTGCTTGAAAAAAATCTGCATATAAATGAATCCGTGCAGTTCAACTTGTGTTGTTCAAGGACCAGCTGTGTATGGAACAAGCAGTGAAGATTAAGGTCACTGCTTCAGCCTTTAATTAATCACTACAGGCTGCTTCTTTGCATTGGACTTATCCAAAGAGTGTGTTGAAGCTCAAGGCAAACTCAACAAGTGTCACAATTTAGAAATAAAACATTTCTATCTATCATCTTTCCTTTCCAATATACATAATGTTAGTCAGGAATTGAAAACATTTTTATTAATAGAGCTAGCAGAGATCAATATTAAAATAAAATAACTTGGACATAATACGAAGCAGCAGTCAAGAAATCAAATAATGGATTGCACTGGGTAAAGCTGGTACACAAAATCTCTTTCAAGTGTTGAAAACCAAGGATGTCACTTTGAGGACTAAAGTGTGCCTGACCAAAGCCAGGGTATTTTCAGTGATGCAACCTGATATGCAGGCGGAAGTTGGATATTGAATAAGGAAGACCAAAAAAAGAATTGATGTATTTGAATTGTGGTGTTGGTGAAGAATATTGAAAGTGAACTGCCACAAGAACAACCACCTGTCTTGGGAAAAGGATAAGAATTGTCCTTAAAAGTAAAGATGGAGAGATTTGTCTCACATAGTTTGGACATGTTATCAGAAGAGAACAGTCCCTGCAAAAGGTCATCATGCTCAGCACAGTAGAGAAGCAGGACCAGAGAGGAAGCCCCTAGCTAAGCTGGCTTCACTGATCTGCTCAAACATAACAATTGTGAGGATGGGACAGGACTGGGTAATATTTGTCATATGGCCACTATGAGTCGGAGCCAACTCAAAGGCACCAACACCATAAGCAGAGGTGTGTTTAACTAGCTCGGTGACATTGTAAAAACCAATGAATCCAGTTAAACTAGTCATTTTTGAGCTACAGAATAAGGAACAGTCAGTTGTAAACAACACTGAATAATGAATGTGACAGAATAAAATATTTCATGTAATAGTTTTTCATTTATATGAAGTGGTTTCAAAACCTTCGGGAGGATACCTGATGGTATAGGGGGTTACACCTTCAGCTGTTAACCACAAGGTCAACAGTTCAAAATTACCAACCACAAGGAGGGAGAAAGATGGTTTTTTTTACTCAAGTAAAGAGTTACTATTCCAGAAACTCACAGGGGCAGTTCAATCCTGTGCTGTAGGGTTGTTATGAGTCGGATTCCAACTCAGCAGAAAATTTTGAGTAAAATCTTTCAGGGAAAAATAGAATGAAAAGATAATGGGATTTTCCCACAAACTTTTTGAAGCCCCTGCATATGTGTGCAAAATAAAAAGACAGATTAGGTCATGGTGTAGTATTTATTAATTATGTTGAGTTAGTTACGGCTGGGAAAGGGTTGAATGTCATGGCTTTAGTTTTCTTATATGTACCATGGAGACAATAACACTGCCCCTACATACTTCAAAGAGTTAATATAAATGTCAAATAAGATTATATTAAGTATATGAGAGTTTTCAGGACATGTCAACAACTTCTTTAGTAATCTAAAGGGTTCCTGTAAATATGAAAGTAATTTGTTTTATGAAGGAAAATACATCATTTTCTGTGGCTCATATCCACATTAGATTCTTAGGTAGAGTAAATATTTGGACAGGCTCTTAAAAGAAATTTCTACATAATTCAAAATTAATTTTGGGTTGTCTTTTTACTATGTCAAGATAGACAACTATCTGGCATAAAATTTCTATTATTTTTGTGATAAAATAATTAACATCATAATTCAGTATTTTATTTATAGGCTCTGTTCTAGTCATTAAGAAATTGTGAAATTGTGGATTTCCTTTTAAATTATTATCACAAATTTAACTTATTTTAATTGCTGTATATTTAAGAAAGATCAGCAAGCTCTACTTAGATGAAGATCTTACATTGTTTTTGTAAGTAGACAGACAAACAGTCCTTTCTTAGTCTGTTTATTTTGATTGTTTTACTATTCAGACTCATGGCTAAAAATATCAGATCTATATGTTTCTCTGCTCTAACATTAAGGAGCACTGGCATCCATTTGTGAAAACTAAGACCCATGGTTAGACCCACCACAGCTCTGAGTGAGAACGACAAAGCTGTATGCTCTTATTAAGGTAAACAGCCTCAGAAACTCTACAAAAGGCCTTTCATGACTTGTGATAGATTGATGACAGTGAGTTTGATTTTGGTTTGGCTCTATTATTAACTAAATCCAACTTTTTGTCAAGCTTTGTTTTTTGTTTGAAATATCCCTCTTATTGTTAATTTCCTTGATACCACCCTGGCCACTCACCTAACACTTATAATGCCAAATTGTCTCAAAAGGTTCTCTTTATTAGGGTCGAGCCCTGGTGGTACCATGGTTATGAGTTGGGCTGCGATCTGCCTGGATGACATTTAGAAATCACCAGAAAGCAGCCCAGCAGGAGAAAGACTGGGCTTTGTAGCCAGTAAAGAGCTATAGTCTCAGAAACCCACAGGGGGTCACTAGGAGTCAGCGTTGACTCAATGGCAGTGACTTTTTATTTATTTATTTAGTAGTCTACACAAATATTCTTAATGAAAAAAAATCATTTGATTACTTGCACAGTACTTACAATGGCCTTAAAGTGCTGATATTAATCTCAGAATTTTCCCTGGCTTTCATTGTTTTCTGTAATTTAAATATGTAATATCTCTCATTCATTCATTTATCCAAACAATATTACATTTCTGTTTTTTCTAGGTATTTTATCAAGTACAGTAAATACCAATTAATGTGAATACAACAGCGATCCCACTATTTATTTATAAATCATAGTGGCAAAGCCAGTCAGGCAAACATACATAAAAGTTACAAAATTTCATGACAAAGAACTGATAGGCTATGAGAGTGTATAGTTGTGTAAATGACACAGAATGGAGCAGTGCTTTGTTTTGTTGTACAAAGGGTCACTCTGATTAGGAACCTACCTAATGGCACTTAGCCAAACAGGATGAGGTATAAGGAAAAACTGTGTTACCGAGTAGAACTATTCCATTGGGTTTTCTTGGCAGTGCTTTGTTAACATTCAAAAAATAGTATTTTTAGTTTTGCTAACATATAATTCACATATCATAAATTCAATAGTATAAAAATAATATTAATGGCAACCTACTGGTTTTAACTATAGTGACAGACTTTTTAGCTTCCAGTCCAAAAGTTCCAGATAAAATCGATTGTAACCACTTTCTACCTATGCAAATTCCAGAGCTCTTAAAAAGTTTCTCTTCATTAACAAATTTATGTCCACCAAGCAAAAGGAGAAAGAGATGGAAGACAATATTAAGAGGTAAAATTTGAGAAAACTACCTATTATATTTATAATACCTATTATAAATTATACTAGACATTCATAAAACATTGGATCAAACCAAGAGCTATCTAAGGTCTATAGTCCCTCCATTAGATAAACAACATATCTGAAACCCAGAGAAGTTTGGTAATTTCCCCAAGATAACACAACAGAGCCTGGATTACTCTACTCTTTCTGACTTCTAGTTCCCAGTATCTGAAAAATATTACAGTAATGCCATTGACAAGACATTTACTCAAGTTTATTTAGAAAAGCTGTGGTCTCCATATTGTAACAAATCAAAAAATCATGTTTACCTGTGGTCCAGCAAAGACACTACTGAGGATCCAGGCCAGGCTGATCATGGATTGCCGGAGCTTACTGTAGCTTTTCATAGCTATGGGCTTCGTGATGGCCAGCGAGCGGTCCAGGCTGATGACAGCCATCATAAAGGCTGGGGCGTACATGGAGAAGAGCTTGAGATAGCTGAGGACTTTGCAGAGGGCCTCTCCAGCATACCATTGCACTGTGATGTTCCACAGCCCATCCAGGGGCATGACAATCAGCGTCTCCAAGAGGTTGGCCAAGGTCAGATGTTTTAAAAGCACCTTCATTCTCGAGAGCTTTTTTCCTTTCTCTTTCTTTTGAGTCCATTTCTGAAGTTTCAACAAGAAAGAGGCATTAAAAGTTGTGGAAAGTAGAAAGAGGAAGAAAGTAACTGTCACTCGGATTTTACCAGAGAAGGTCAGGGTGGGGAGGTTGCCCTGCATCAATGGGATGCTGTTGTTGATGACTGAACAGTGATTTTGATTCTGTTCAGGAGAGGCACTGATTGCCATATTTCCCTACTGATAGAGTGTCAGGATTTGTATTTCTAGTGCTTCTGATTTATTGTAGTCAAATCGAGTCCAGTTTTATTTCTGCCTTCTTTGGTGAAAACGTCACAGGTTTGGATTTTTGTCAAATATTTTCTCTGAGTTAGTTTGGACTTAATGTAAAAGATCAAGGCAAACTTGTTTTGAGGGTTTATAATCCGGAGTGTTAAAACAGATCATGCTAGAGACCTTCTGAGGGCCAAATGTAACCGTAGTACCTCAGCAGATGGCCTGGTTTTCACAACATTTTTCCTAAGTGAAGAAAGACAGTAGAAACCTAATTTGCTAATGGCATTATGAAAATAAATTTAATTAAGAGATTGTTTTCCTAATAACTCTTAAGTGCCAAATAAATGTATGCAAAATAATAATGAAAAAGAGAACTTAAAATGTTCATTTAAAAGCTACTATCTCAACACATTGATTTCTCAAAAACATTTCTTTGTTTTCTTTTGCAGATACACAAAAAGCATGGTTTAAAACAGTTTTATTGATAAAATTTACATGTCACACAATTCAAGGATCTAAGTATATTAAAAAGAGTTATGCAATTGCCACCAAAATCAGTTTTAGAACATTATTTTCTTTCTTGTACTCCTTATTATTAACTCCCCATTTCCCGCCAACTTCCCTTGCCATAACCCTATGGACATACTAAATCAGTTACTGTCTCTATCAATTTATCCATCCTAGATTTCATACACAAGAACACTTACAAAAACATAAACTAAAAACCCCAACAATAATAACAAAAAGTGAAGAATAAAACTCCATAAAAAATAAAGCAGGCAATATTAAAAACTAGAACACATTTAAAATGGGTCAAAAAGGAGAACAAATTATAAGGTATTAAGTTTTAACCTAACTAAATCTGCACTAATCCACTTTCGAATGTATTCTGTCTGAAAGCAGGGCTACTCACATCTCTGGTTTATAGTTAGGGAGGATTCGCAGGAGGCTTAGTCCGTGTAAGAACCCTGTAAATGGGTTTTAGGCTTTCATTTTCATCGATAGCCCTGTGAAAACTGGATGCTCAGAATTTAAGTTCTAATACTGTTCCCCCCTCCATTCTTGAATTTTTTATTTACAACCATTGGATCACACAGGTTCATATGCTTCTTGCATGTGGACTTAACTGACACCTCATTTAGATGGCTACTTGTTTTAAGACAAGCCTTTAAGACCCCAGATGCTATTCTTTCTGATAGCCAGCCACTATCTGATTTTTTTTAAACCACACTTTCTATAGCACTCATACCTTTAAAGATCTCTTCATGAGGTCAAGTGTCAAGTAGGACCGTGTCAGAATAACTAATTGTTTTTTAGATTAGGGCTATGATTAAGTGTTTGCTTTGGGATTGGATATGGAGCTTTGATGTCATGGTAATGTTTTAGGTTGGGTTCTCTAGAGATGCAAGCCATCGAGGCTTGCATGTGTTTGTTGATAGAAAGAGATTTATATAAAAATGACTTACACAGATGTAGAAAGAGCTAAGGCAAGTATGGTTCAACTCAGCCTTCCCCTGACTGATGAACAGGAAGCAGAATGCAAAGGCTGAGACAGTGGAAGACACAGCGGATGCAGATTCTCCAAAACCCGATGCTGGTGGATATGAGGTCCAAAGTCAGCCTAAGGAATCTACCATTGGTAGTCTGTTGATGGCTCCTGGGATGGGCAGGCGAGGCAACCGGAGATTGAAGAACCGGAGGCAAATGCAGTTCTGGCAGATAAAAAGGACCAAAGAGGAGTCGACTCTGCTCCATCTCTTTCTCTTATATTAAAAAGTTTATGACACCAAGGAGACGTCATCAGGCTATGACACAATTTTTAGGTTGAGCCCCACCCGTACCCTTACTCAGGAGTGTCTAGTTGACATAATCCCTTACTATCACAGGCAACATGGAAGTGGACAGGTCTGTGCCCTCAGGGGAGCAGAAAGAAAATCTAATTAAAAACAAAGCAAAACATGGTTAGGTGAGTGTGCCTGCATCTGCCTGCTTGCCAGTGTCTGCTAGGGAGGCGAGTGTAGCTGCAGGGGGTGGGGCTGCATGGGAAGAAGTAAGAGGCAACAGAGAGAAAAGAAAAAGCAAACCCCCCCACCCCAAACTGAAAGAAACAAGTGAAAAAGAAATTTGCTGTTTTCGTGGGGATTTCTGATCCTTTGGCAATGTTGGTATGTGCATGCATATGCTGTATGTGGGAGGGGGCCATGAGGCACAAGGGGGCCAAAGAGTGAAGAAACAGATAAAAAAAAA
>NW_022111369.1:68966279-68983468 GCF_000313985.2 Echinops telfairi | reverse complement strand
TCCTGGATTCCCTGTTCAGATGGTCCATGATTGAAACAATTTATTTTTAAATTCAGGCTTCATAGGAGTTTGAATGGTGGCTCCTAAAATGGGAGGTTAGGGTCCTAATTTCTGGAATCTGTGTATGTGACCTAATCTGTGAATAATTAAATTAAGAATCTCTAGACAGGTTCAAGCACAGGAACAATTGTGAGGATGGCCCCAGACTCTGCAGTGCTTTGCTGTGCTGTGCAGGGGCTTGCAATGGGTCAGAACCGATGTGACAACCCCTAACAGCAACAGATTATATCATCTTGGATTAGCGAGATGCGATTAAAGTCAGTGATATGTGCCCATGTGAGTGACTGCAGAGAAGGCAGTAAAAGAGGAGTAGACAATGTGGAGATGGAGGCAGAGATTGGAGTTATGCAGACATATTAAGGAAGACCTTTGTCCATCAGAATCTAGAAGGGACAAGGATTTTGAAGGAGTGCAATTATTAGGCTAAACGCAGGGCTGCTAAGCACAAGATCAGCACTTGAAACCCACTCCACAGGAGAAAGACAAGGAAGTCTACTTTCATAGAGATTCACAGCATCAGAAACCCTATGGATTAATTCTACTCTGCCCGATAGGCTAGCCAAGAGGTGGAATCGACTAGATGGAAATGGGTTGAATTTTGATTGGCCTCCAGAATGATGAGAAAATAAATTTCTGTTGTTTAAATCATCAAGTTTATGATAATTTACAGTTCTATGAAATAAATATTCATTATAGCAATTTAATTATTAGATTTCTTTTAAATAGTTGCTTAGTACATCCTCACATTCAGCTTATCAATAACTACCAAATACCATACATATACATTAGTTATTACAGTTGATGCAAAGGTGTGTAAGACATAACCTAGGTTTTTACGGAGCTCATTAGTATTATGGAAAACTGTTGTTGCTGTGTGCTGCCCAGTCAGTTCAGACTCAACTCAAACGCTCCTGGCATTGGATCACTTCTGACTCAGAGCGACCCTGTAGGAGAGGTGAACTGCTCCATGGACTTCTGAGCCTGTTACTGTTTACAGGAGTAAACGCCTCATCTTTCTCCAAGGGAGCAGATTTTGACTTTATTGATTTTTTTTTGGTTGTTGTGGCTTGCAGGAGTCACATATGCTCTGGACAGTGAGTTCTTATTAGGCATATGATTGCTAAGTATGTATTCCCATCCTATGGGTTGTCTCTTAATTTTCTTGCTAGCATATTTTCATATGAGAAAGTATTTGCAAAAAAATTTTAGGGAGGCAAGGGCCAAATTCTAAAAGCCTTACAAATTTGTCCAAACAATGCTAAATTATATATAGTGGTCAAAATTGAAGATTCATTCTCATTTTTGTTAGTATATCTTATTTGGAGAATCACATCTTGAAACTTTGTCATTACTTTTACTTCAGCATAAATATATCACAATTAAATGATATAAAATTATATTTGAAAATTTATGTAAAATTTTGAAGATCAGATTAAGAACAATATATACAACACACCCACAGTATTATGAAATGAATGAAAAAGTTGGAATTGACTCAATGGCACCTAAAAACAATAGCATTGCTTGACTGAAAGGATCTCAGGTAGTGGATTACATTCCAGGGTTGAAAGATGTCTAAAGGCCATAGTTTCAGGGGTTCTAACAGTGTATCAGACCAGGAAATCTGCTCATTTTCATGGTTTTGCTTTTTGTTCTACATTTTTCTTCCACTCGCTCCAAGACCTTCTGTTATAGTACTAACCAAAGCAGTTGGTAGTGGTAGCCAAGCACTGTTGGAGGTTGTGGTTCTCATGACCCATTAGTCCCGTGGACTAATTTTTTTCTCACTGTTCTTTGCTCTGGATTGGAAGAGATGACCTCTGTGAGCGTTACAAAGACCCCAGTTTCTACCTTCTAAAGTAGGTTGTAAAGTACAATCTTTATGAAATATGTTATGTCAACTGACCTTCATATACCCCAATACTATGGTCATAAGTCCAAGGGATTTAGTCCCTTGAGAAATTTGGTTATGGTTGAAAACGTCACATAATTTTGTCCCCTGCAATACTCTAGTATATACCTGGATATATTTGCAAACATACAAATACATACATAGAACTATCCTCTGCCAACCTATATTTGTACTTGTATATATTCTCACATGCCATCACACAGACAATGGAGACACTTAATATCATTTGCCAAAACTAGGCGGGGGTGGGGGTGGGTGGGCATGGGATGGGACTGTGGAATAGTTCATTAATTGCTCCTATGTAAAATCAGGATAAAGCTGAAGAAAATTAAATTAAGTCTACAGGAGCCAAAATATGACCTTGAGTCTATCCCACTTGAATTTTAAGAACATCGCAAGCTGACAAATTGAACATGAATGACAGAAGACCTGACGAGCTCTGGGATGACACGAACAGCTCCTTGCTGCAAATGCAAATTGATTCAAGGTCAGCAGGTAAGATGCAAGCTGCTAACAAGTCTCATGATCCATAGACAATATCACAGGTGGCTGACTTAAATTCAAAGAACCAAAGGTCAGATGACAGGTCAGATGATGCAGGATCCAGACCCAACAAAAAACAAAGCAAGTTATTCCACAGCATTCACATATAGTGAAAGCAGGCAACACCCCTGAGGAAACTTGCTTTCAATTGATTGGTTGCTCATAGCAAATTTAATTATGGAGGTGTTTAGATTATATCAGACCTTATCATCGGGATTGACTTAACTGCCTGAAAATGGAGCAGAAGGACATATCTGACCTCCTCTGTCTACACAATCAAGAAAGAGAATCTAACTCCACACAAACTCAAAGCTAATTGCCACAAGGCAAAAGTCAGCTATGCCTCCACACTCTATCTTTCTTTACCTATTCTGACACACCATTCATTCCTCCCACAACACTCCATTTTTCTGGCTTCAATAATTCATTGCAGTTGCCACACAGAACTCACTGACACAGCTCACATTTTGGGGGGTTTATTAGGGAAGCTAACACATTATCAAGTCAGGATCAATAAACTGTAAGGACACAGTCTCTGGTACAGTGCTTTTCCACTTGGCCATCAGCCAAGTCTCTCTGGTTGTCAGGCATGTGGTCTGTTGGTCTCTGGTCTCCATGGACCAGGAAGCCCACCTTCTGCTTGGTCTCACAGTTTCACAGTCTCAGTGTTGCTCCTCTGCTCTGTCTCATAGTCCCTTTGTCTTGGCCTCTGATCTTAGTGAGGTATGGCTTCTGACACTTCAGACAGGGATTTCAAATGTACTCTGCTGGTGCCTCTTGAGGGTCCCAAGACTTTTCTCTCTGCTTCCAATATAGAGGAATGGCTTTGATGGAGGTGTAGTTTTTGTCTTTCAGCAGACCATGTCCCCAAGGAAACAAAAGGTAGCAACTTGCGTAATACCCTTGACTAAGGTGGGAATTCAGAATAGATCCTGCCTTAATCTTGTAACAAGATGCTCTCTTCAAAATGGGACAATACCATGTCATATATCACTCCCCATTTTTCTCCAAGTCTGTTTATATATTTTGGAGACGTTTTTTTAAATGTGCATGTGTTAGTTTCCTTTAAAAGGTCCAAGAGAGATAATTTTTCTTCTGCTTTTCTGTATTTTTAGTTATCTTTAATAGACTATTTATGCCATAGTTTAAGGTCCCTAAATTTTCCCTTATTTTTTCTTTGATGATCTTTATAGTTTCAATTTTCACATTTATGTCCTGAGTCACATTGAATTAGTTTTTCTACATGGCGTGACATATGCATCCTGTTTCAGTTTTCTAAAAGACTATCTCTTCCCTCATTTAATGGTCTTAAGAACATCATTTATAAAGAAAATGAAAGGTCATTAAAAAGTCAGGAAAGAGAGAAAAGATCAAGGTGAGTGTCAGAAGAGACCCTGAAACTTACTTTTAATCAGAGAGAGGCTAAGCCACATGGAAGAAATGATGAACTCAAAGGGCTGAACAGAAAATTTGAAAGAGCAGCTGGAGAACAGAGTGAAATATAATGAAATGTGCAGAGACCTAGGGTTAGGAAACCCCAAAGGAAGAACATATCTGAAACTGAACGAATTCAATAAAAAAATATAAACCTTGAGTAGCAGATGATGGAAACATTTACTCATTATGCCAGAAAATTTGGAAGACAGCTACTTGGCCTACTGACTAGAAGTGATTATTTGTACCCACTCAAAAAAAAAGTGACTCAGCAGAATATTAAAATTATAGAACAATACCATCAATGTCACATGAAAATAAAATTTTTCTGAAGACCCTCCTTGTAGCAGTACATTGACAGGGAGCGGCTAGAAATTCAGTCTGGATTCAGAAGAGGACATAAAACAAGGGATATTATTGCTTATGTCAGATGGAACTTGGCTTGGAAGCAGAGGATACTAGACATATGTTTACTTGTGTTTTATTGACTATGCCAAGGTGTTTTACTGTGTGGATTGTAACAAACCACAGATAACTTTGAGAAGAATGAAAATTCCAGAACACTTCATTGTGCTCATGCAGAACCTGTACATGGACCAAGAGGCAGTTGTTCAAACAGAACTAGGGCATACTGAATGGTTTAAAATCAGGAAAGGTGTGTGTCAGGGTTGCATCTTCTCACCATACTTAACCAATCTGTATAATGAGCAAATGATCAGAGAAGCTTGATTATATGAAGACTGATGTGGCATCAGGATTAGAGCCTTCAGTATGGATTACAACTCAATTTGAAGAAAACCAAAATTTTCAACTGGACCAAGAGGTAACATTACGCTAAACAGAGAAAATATTGAAATTGCCAAGGATTTTGTCTTTCTTGGACCCACAGTCAATGCTCATAGAAGCAGCAGCCAAGTGATCAAGTGATGCATTGCATTGGGTACGTCTCTTTAAATTGTTGAAAAAAAATATGTTACTTTGAGGATTAAAGTGCACCTGACCCAAGCCCTTGTATTTTTTCTTTGCTTTACATGCATGTTAAAGTTGAACATTGAATAAGGAACCAAGGAAGAATCAATGCACTTGAATTAAGGTGCTGCCAGAATATTGAAAGTACTTATGTGGTAGTTCCATAATTGCATGTCAGCTTCATATATAGAAGTGTAGGGGTGGAGTCTAGCCTCTCATCAGGTCACAGCCTGATGTACCTCCTTGTTGGTATGATCCTCTCATAAGAAGGGTCCTGGGAACCTCCCCCCACCCCAGCACCTCTCTGATTTTATCTTCCTGTTGGTGAGCCACACTACCTGACAGAGACCTGTTGTGCTTCCATGGCCATTGGATACCCAGGACTTTTCACCCACTGGTGAAATCCGTAATCTTTCCACATTCTGCATCTTTGCATGTGGCTACATGAGTCAGAAGAGGGACTTATGGACTAGTATTGGACTTTGGTTGGGCTGGGCTGGGCTGTTTTCTTGGTATATAATTACTTCTTGATTTAAAACTCTCTCTTACACTCATACATGAGTGTCACTGGATTGGTTTCTCTAGTCAACCCAGCCTAACACAACCATGTACTGCCAAAGAAATGAACACACCTGTCTTGAAAGAAGTACAACCAGAATGCTCCTTAGAGGCAAGGATGGCAAGACTCTGTATTACATCCTTTACACATTCTGTCAGGAAAGATCAGCCTCTGGAGAAGGACATCATGCAGTGAAAAGAGGATGCACTTCAACAAGATGGCTTGACAGAGTGGCTGCATCGATAGGAGGATGACCAAGGACTGGACAGGACCTAACAACAATAATGTTCCATGTTGAGCCAATCAACTACCGCCTTAGGACTTCCATTTTTAACAGGAGCAGTGGGAGGAGGGTTTTAATTTTATTTGGGGCTGTTAGTTTAGCCTTAAAGATAATCTAGTTGTCACTAGTGAGCTTATTTTTACCCCCTGCTCCTTAAATGAAGACAGATGAAAGGTTAAGATAGGACAGAGATAGAGACATCATTTGAGCCCTAAATTATGTCAAATGTAGATGCATGAACCTTTTAGTTAAACTTAGAAATGTATAACTTACGTTTAAATATTTTAAAGACAATAGCATAAGTAGCTTATTTTACTAATTCATCCATAAAACTTATGACTAATGTTACATTTTAGGTTACTATAGTAGGTAGATTTTAAATTACAACCACATCACTTGATACCATAGAGTTGTTAGGAGTGTGCACTCAGGAATCAGGTGGTCTGAGTTGAATCTCCTCTCAGTCCTTACTATCTCTCGGGTCTTATGCACATTTTTGGTCCCTCAGTTTCGTTGCTTATAAAATTGAAATACTAAGGGAACATCCTCATTGATGTGTTGTGAACTTTTAATATAAAGTGTTTGGAACAGTGCTCAGCACACAGTAAGGGCTCAGTCTATATTAGCTATTATTAATGCAGTTTGGAGGTCTCTGAAAACAAGGATATTATAATGAAGATCATTAGTAGTAGCTGTAGGATTGGTTATTAGTGATGAAAAGAATAAATTCTTATAGAGTTAGGAGTGGCCTAGAGGACTGCAGTCTGAGAAAGCACTTTAGTGAAGTAATATTTTGGATAAAAGCCCACTAACTTGCAGATTCCACAGGTAAGCATGAAGAAAGGCAGGGCAAGAATGACCTGTGCCCTCATTCAGGAGGAAGGAGAAGCTTTTGACTTTCGTAAAGGCTTCTTGCCCCACTGGCGTGGGAGGCTGCAAGGCAGGGTCACCATTTGAGAAGCTGCAGCCGCTCTGTGTGCAGAAGTCAATGGGCGCCATGGTGAAGAATTTGGAGAGAGGGAACATTTGTAAGACTCAGGGCATCACATTCTGTGTAGTGCCAGTTGTTGTGAAGACAATCTGGCCTCAGTGCCCGAGTACACCAGTGCATTTGTGGCCACACACCAGGGCCACAAGCCCAGATGCTGGTGAACTAGCCCACGAGAGAGGTTGCAGGTCTGCGTGGCCCGGTGCATGGCAATGCACTGCAACGACAAAGTCAATGACTCAATGGATGCACGGGGGAAGCAACTGCAGGCAAAGCAGCAGCGGGAGAGCTGTGTGATTAAGTGGATGGTTGATCACAGCACCCACCTCATCCCATTCATGACCAAGAAGACAAAGGAGTCGCTATCATGCATTGCAAAATAAAAGGCAGTGTCAGTGGGCACTGGGAATAAGGGCAGGAATTGATATAAAAAGAAGAAAGAATTGGGTCTTCTAAATGAATTTTATGAATAATAAAAAAAAAGAAGGATGGGAGCAAGTTTAGGGAATGTGTCACCTGGCTCTGAACAATCTCTTGTAGCTTTTGATACACAGGAAGTAAAGTGGAGGAAACTGGTGCTAAGATTTGGGTTGGAAATAGTACGAGAGTTAAAAGGAGATTAAATTGCATGTGGTAGGTCCATGTCTTTGCAGTGAACAGCTCCCTTCATGTATCAAGCCAGAGCTGGACCCAAGTCACCAGATTTTCCTTAGTTTACAGATACTAACGGGCTGGCAAGTTCTTCCAAACTGTCTGCGATCCGGTGGAGTTTTTCGGAAAATAATTTATGTTTCTTGTCAACCTCCTCTTTGCAAGAAGGGTCATCACCCCATTTTCCATATACTGTAGAACAAAATCCGAGAGCACTAATTTAGAAGTGAAAAACAGATATCTAGGTCTTTGTTTTGCTTGGTTTGGTTTTATATACAAGGGACTGAAGTTGATTCAGATGTCAAGTCGGGAGACTGAGTAGTTTGGATAAGAACTTTAAAAAAACCATTTCATTGGGAGTTAATACAGATCTCATATCATCCCATTGTTCAATCACACAAGCATTACTGCACTACTGTCAGTTTTAAAACATTATTTTCCTTCCTGAACTTAAAAAAATTGGCTTCCATTTACCACTCCCACCCAGCCCCACCACTGTTACACCCCTCCCTTCCTAAACCCTTACTCTACTTGCTATCCTTCCCTCCTGGGTTAAGAACTTTGAAACATTATTTGGCCATCATCTGGCTGCCAAAATGTTCTGTTCTTGAGATTCTTACACATCGAGTCTTTCAGCATAGAGACTATGCAAACCCTTGAGAGACTGTCTCACTGGCTGTGGGTGGCAGAGCTTCCTTCTTGGGGACCCTGGGGCTGTGTGCTGTAGAGTAACAGGACAATCTTGCAGTGACATTTCTCCTTGAAGAAAGGGGGGTTTGATTGTAATATCTACTGGTATTTAGGCATGAATGATGAATATTTAATGAAAAAAATTGTACTGGATTGTAAAGATCTAGTTTTTCATAAACTCAGTTTTGCTTACTTGTTAGTTTCCATTGCCTTGGCCCCAACTCATGTTGAACTTTTGTATAACAAAGTCTAGCCTCGTTCCGTGCCATCTTTATGATCACTGATGTGTCTAAACCCATTGTGGTAGGAGTCAATCTTATTGAAGGTTTCCTCATTTTTGTTGACCCTCTTTCAAATGTAATGTTCTTTTTTAGAGATTGCTCTTTCCTGATAACATGTCCCACTGCTTACTTAGCCCCTGTATTCACAGAAGCCTGTTTAACCAGTCTCTTGGCAATAGGGAAGTCAGGGGAGAAAAAGTGAATGACTCAGGGGTTAGGGAGAGCTGTGAGTCCTTAAGAGCAAAGGAGAGCCAGCCCCTTGTTATCAAATACCACTCCCTGCCCAAGGTCTCTGTAGCGTGTGGTGTGCCTGCCTCAGTGACATCTTATTTCCACAAGGGGCTTGTCACCTTTCCGCCAACTTATTCCTTGAATTGTTAGGTTGTTTGTTTTTTTTTTATTTTTTCAGGGTTTTGTTTTTTTTTCTTTTTATTTTATTTTTTTTTAAAGGTTTAATCACTCCTCCACCCACCCCCAAAAGACTTACTGTCTCAGAAATCCACCATGTCCTATAGGGTCACTATTACCCTGCATGGACTCGATGGCAGTGAATTTAGTTTGGTTTGGTCCCCTCATGAGCAACTAGAATGTTTCAGTATGAACAAAAGTAGAAATACATGGAAACAAAATTTATGTATTATTTATTTGGTTTGGTAAATTGTATTGTTAAAGAATTTTAAGAATATGATAATATATCCCAAACCACATTTATAAACACATACCTAAAGTAAAACTATGCTTGAGCGTATGGTCCACATTTTAATATATGGCTTCAATATATTATGTCAATAATGCTACTTCATATATCATCACAAGGAGCCCTGGTGGCTTAGTGGTTATGTCCTGGGCTGCTAAACAAAAGGTCAGCAGTTTGAAAACTCCAGCCTTCTCCACCTTTGGTCTTACTTTTTAATTCATAAGCATCATAATCTATTATTATATCTACACTTCATGAGATTTCCATTTCTATTTGTGTCTTTTAAGGGATGGAAATTATAAATAGAAAATGGATTATCATTGGCATAAAGACTACAAAGAAAACATTTTCTGGGTATTTTTCATAGCTACTGTAATGATGATATACCATATATTGGTCCTTTGGAAACGATATCCTTACCCATTGTCTGGAACACCCAATTATTATCAATGTCCAATAAACACAAAATTTTGATAGTTTAAAATTGTGTCACTCTAAATAATCCACATTAAATTTCACAAAGGCAGATCATTGCTAAATTAAATGTGGTTTGGGAATTGATATATATATATATATTGTGGGCTTTAATCTACAATGGACTTCTGAATTAGAGACCAGTTTTAGAATAGATCCAATCTCGATAATGTGTCACTCGTGTGTAGACTCCAGGCTTGTTTGGTAGAGCACATTCATCTCCCCAGCTTACAATACCTGCAAGGAACCAGGTACCTTTAGAATCCATACTAACGAGAGGTCCACCAGAATCACCCTAGAAAGAAAAGGGATATACACAGTTACTATAATTTAAAGGAGAATATTTCATATTTTTTCTCTCCAGTAAACTGAGATTAGAGGACAGAAGAAGAATAAAACTCAAAAACAGATATTTCAATAGTAAAACTATTCGAGTATAGAATATTTTTAGATTCCGTAATAGTTTCTTAAAATCAGAGTTTAGTATATGTCTTGGGATAAAATAATAAAAATGTGAAAGAATTATAAAGATTTACCTTAGTTATTAACCAAAGGAATTGCGGAAGGTAGTTTCACTTATGTAATCATTATAATGCTGACAAACCCCCCATTATTTCCCCAACCCCCTCCATTTCCAGGTCAAGACAAGGGGAAAGGAAAGCTACTCATCACCAGCACTTGGCCAACTGCTCGTCCATTCATGTGTCAACAATTCTCCAAGTTTTAGTATTACATCATTTAGCTGAACACCTGTATGCATTTCATAGCTTTCAAACTATTGATTTAGGTTGTTTTCAAAGAAAGAAGGACCATGTGCTGCAGGTTGCTGTGGTGATGGAAGTTAAGTCACTGGTACTTCAAGGGCCAGCTGGGTCATTTAAAGTGCACCGGTTTCAGTTCTACCTGACAAATCCGGCTAGACCAGAGCATGTACACTGGTATAGATAAGAGCTCAACACATGTAATCCAGGACAGTTAAACCCCTCAGCACCAATAATGTGAGTAGTGATACCATGAGGGTAGGGGGAAGAAGGGTGGTGAAAGGGGGACCCAATCGCAATGATCAACATTTTACCCCCTCCCACCAGGGTGACAAACAACAGAAATATTGAGACAGCGGATGTGTAAGATATGAAAATAGTAATAATGTATAATTTATCAAGGATTCATGAGGTTGGGAGGGTGGGGGAAGAAGGAAAAAAATGAGGTGATTCCAAGGGTCAAGTAGAAAGAAAATGTTTGAAAAGGATGATGGCAACATATGTACAAATGTGCTTGACCCAGTGGATGTATGGATTGTTATAAGAGATGAAAGAGCCCCCAGTAAAATGATTTATTAAAATAAAAATATAAAGTGAACATATTTCAGTATAATTTCCAGACTAAGGACAGACTACAAAGAAGGACTGGAGCAGTATCAGATACTGAAGGCCTAATGAACACAAGCAAAACATTGTATCCAATAGTGTCAGAAGATGAGTCCCTCGGGCCAGAAGACACTCAAAATATGGCTGAAGAGGAGCTGCCTACTTAAAAGTAGACTCAAAGTAGAGTCAACCATGACAACGTGAATGGAATCAGGCCGAGGGAAGTAAAATCTTTGGGATCTTCATGTGTTAATGAGGTATGATGCAAAATGACAAGAAGTAGCTGCCAAAATCTACTGATAATTGGGACTTAGAATGCACAAAGTATGAATCTAGGAAAATTAGAAGTTGTAAAAAATGAACTAGATTGTGTAAACATTGATATCCCAGGAATTAGTGAGCTGAAATGGACAAGCATTTGCCATTTTGAATCAGAAATGCATATGGTTTACTATGTTGACAATGACACAGTCAAGAGAAATGGCATTGAATTCAGTGTCAAAAAGGACATTTCAAGAACTATCTTGAAATGCACTGCCATCTGTTATAGGATTGTTGTATCTAGCCACATTCAAAGAAATCCAATCAATGCAACTATTATTAAAATTAATAAAGATAGTGATGCAGAAATTGAAGAATTGTACCAATGCCTTCAGTCTGAAATTGATCAAACTTGCAATCAAGATGTATGGATAATTATTGGCAATTGGAATGTAAATGTTAGAGACCAGGAAGCAGCAGCAGTTGGCAGTAAGGCATAGGTGATAAAACAAAGCTGGACATTACATGGTAGAATTAATCATGACCAATGACTTATTCATAGGAAATTCATTTTTTCAACACCAAAAATGACTACACACATAAAATTTTCCAAATGGTATGCATAGAAATCAAACTGACTATATCCATGGGAGGAGATAGTGAAGAAACTCATTATCAGCGGAAATATCAGGTCAGGAACAGACTATCAATTGTTCATATGTAAGTTCAGGTTGAAGCTGAAGAAAATTAAAACAAGCCTTTAGTCTATACCACCTGGGTGTCTAGAACATCTCAAGAACAGATTTGATACACTGAACACTAATGACAAAAAACCTGATGAGCTATGGGAGAATATCAAGATCATTATTCATGAAGAAAGCAAAAGGTCATTAAAAAGAGAGGAAAGAAAAGTTCAAAGTGAATGCCAGAAGTGATTCTGAAACCTGCCCTTAATTATAGATGTAGTTAGGGCAAAAGAAAGAAATTATGAAGTCAAAGAGCTGACCAGAAAATTTGAAAAGGTAATTCAAGGACAGAGTAAAATATTACAATGAAATGTGCAAAGACCTAGAGTTAGAAAATAAAAAAGGAAGAACATGCTCAGCATATCTTGAACTGAAAGAACTATACAAAAATTCAAACCTAATTTGTAATCTTGAAAAATTCTATGGGGAAAATATCGAATGATGGAGGAACCACCAAAAGAAAATGGAAAGAATACATAGAATCACTATATTAAAAAGAACTAGTTGACATTCAACTATTTTAATAGTTAGCATATGAACAACAACCAATGGTACTGAAGGAAGAAGTCCAAACTGTTCAGAAAGCATTGGCCAAAAACAAAGTTTCTGGAATTGATGGAATACCAATTGAAATGTTTCAACAAGCTAAAGAAGCATTGGAAGAACTCACTAGTCTATGCGAGGAAATTTGGAAGATAGCCACTTGGCTAACTGAATGGAAAAGATCCATATTTATACATATTCCAAAAAATGGTTGTCCAACACAATGCTCAAGTTATAGAATATCATTTATATCACATATGAGGGGGTACTCCCACCCAAACGGAAAAAGCTTCACTGGGAAGGGCTTTCATAGTACCCATATTTTCTTGCTAGGTGAGCATCGAGCAACTCGCTCTGACTTAATGCACCCAGTGGCGTCACCAGGGAAGGTTCTCTCTGGTCACAGTGCATTTTTTGTAAAAGCAGCTTTGTTCAAACCTCGTTTTTTTTGTGTGATGGGCAATTTAAGAGACCAGCGTGAGGCTGTGAAATTTCTTGCTCAGGAAAAATACTGCAGAAACTGTTGTGATGCTGAACACAGCTTACAAGAACAGCACATGGGAAAAACTCAAGTGTACTGAAATGCCGATTGATTAAAAATCTCGATTTGGACGTCTGTCAACTTCTTGGACAGACGAAAATGTCAACAAGATTCATGCACTTGTGCTAGAAGACTGACAACAGACCATTGCAGAGATGCGGAAGTTATCTGGACTCTCTTGGAGCTAGGTTCAATGAATTTTAATGGATGTTTAGGGAATAAGAAGGTCGCTGTGAAATTTGTGCCTTGGATTCTGACTGATCAGGAAAAAGAGCGTTAAGTGGAAACATGCTGTGTTTTGAAAGAACAGCTCTGAATCGACCCAGACTTTTTTCCAAGGTCTTTACTGGTGACGAGACATGGTGCTATTCTTACAACCCTGAAAGCAAACATCAATCAAGTCAGTGGAAGGCACCATTGTCACCTCACCCAAAAAAGCTCATCAAGTGAAATCAAAGATCATGACAATGCTCTTTTTTTTTTTTTTTTAATGTGTGGGGGATAGTGCATTTGGAGTGGGTTCCATCAGGTCAGACTGTTAATCAAGTTTTCTATTTAAAGGTTCTGAAAAGATTGCATAACAGTGTGCAACAAAAAAGGCCTGATTTGTGGCAGACAGGGGACTGGTTTTGCCACCACAACAATGAATCTGCTCATGCAACCATCTTGGTGCACCAGTTTTTGGAAATAAAAAACAGCATGCCTCTCTTGCCCGATGCACCTGACTCATCTGACACCTTACTTTGCTCTGCATGACTTCTTTTTTTTCCCTTTTGTTTCTGTGAATGCAGAGGGGCATGAAAGGATCGTGATTTGATGAAGTAGAATAGGTGAAGAAAAAAACGAGGGAGGTGCTGCCAGTTATCCAAACAGATGAGTTTGAAAAATATTTCCAAGCATGGAATCGCAGATTTGACAAATGTATTAAGTGTAATGGAGAATACTTTGAAGGTAATAAAGTTGTTTTGTAAAAGTATTTAAATACCATAACTTTGGGGAAAAATCAATTTTTTGGTGGGTACCTCCTTGTGTAACAAGTAAAACTTTGTTGATGATCATCCAACAATGGTTGCATCAGAACATTGACAGAAACCTGGCAGACATTCCGGCTGGATTCAGAAGTGGCCATGGAGCAAGAGATGTCATCGTTGATGTTGATGTTAGCATCATGGCTGAAAGCCAAGAATACCAGAAAGGTGTTGCGCTTCATTGACTTTGCAAAGGCATTCAACGTGTAGATCAGAAGAAACTATAGATAGCCTTAAGAAGAACGTGAGTCCCAGAACAATATATTGTGCTCCTGTGGAACTTGAACCTGGATCATGAGGCAGTTGTGTGAAGAGAACAAGGCCCTTCAGCCTGGTTTAAAATCACATAAGGTGTGACTAAGGTTGTATCCTTCACCTGAAGCCAATATAAGAGAAACTGGATTATATGAAGAAGAGAGAGACATCAGGATTGGAGGAAGGCATTTTAACAACCTGCAGTAAGCAGATAACACAACCTTTCTTGCTGAAAGTGAAGAGGATTTGAAACACTTGCTGGTAGAGATCAAGGATTACAGCCTTCAGTATGGATTATAACTCAATGTAAGTACCACTATAATCCTCATAACTTTACCAATAGTTAACAATATGATAAATGTAGAAAAGGCTGAAATTGTCCAAGATTTCGTCTTACTTGGATCCACAACCAATACTCATGGAAACAGCAGTCAAGAGATCAAAAGACGTATTACATTAGGTAAATCTGTTGCACAGGGGCTCTTTAGAGTATTGAAGAGCAAGGATATTACTTTGAGGAGTAAGGTGCACCTGACCCAAGCCATCGTACTCTCCATTGCATCATATGCACGTGAAAGGTGGACACTGAATACGGAAGACCATAGAAGAAGAGATGCATTTAAATTGTGGTGCTGGAGAACAATGTTGAAAGCACCATGGACAGCTAAAAGGACAACTGATCTGCATTGGAAGAAGTAAGACCTGAGTACTCCTTAGAATTAAGGATGGCAAGACTTTGTCTTAAATACTTTGGACATGTTGTCAGTAGAGACCAGTCCCTGCAGAATGGGCTAAAATATAACAATAATTATGAGGATTGTATAGAATGTTTGATAAAGTGGAGGGGTGGTGAAAAAGAGGAAGGCCCTCAACAAGATGGATTGACACAGTGGCTATATCTATGGGCTCAGGCACAGGAACCATTATTCCTATGCCTAGGATGATGCAGGACAGTGAAGTGTTTAGATATGTTGTGCTTAGGGTCCTTATGGGTTGGTGCCAACTAGATGGCACCTAACAGAAACATGGGTAAAATAGTGAATGATGAAGGAAGGATCAAAAGAAGATGAAAGAATATATAGATATTGTACAAAAAAATTTTTTGTACATGTTCAAATGTTTCAAGAGATATCATGTGATCAGCAGCCTATGGTGTCAAAGAAAGTATTCCAAGCTTTACTGAAGTGATTAACCCAAACGACATTGCAGTAAAGTATGGAATATCAACTGAAAACAAACTGATCCGGTGCTGGAAGCTTTTACTAATTTATGCAAAGAAATTTGTGGAAGAGATTTATATTTGTGCCTATATCAAAGAAAGGTGATTCAATGAAATGTAGAAATTACACGATATCATTAATGTCATATGCTAGTAACAATTTGCTAAAGATAATTAAGAAATTGATGTAGCAGCCCATCTACAGGCAGCTACTAGAAATTCAAGCCAGATTTGGAAGAGTGAGTGGCAGGAGGAATGTCATTGCTCATGCCAATTGAATCTTGGTTGAAAGCAAAAAATACCAGAAAGATGTTTCTTGTATTTTATTGATGATGCAAAGGCATTTGACTATACAGATCATAACAGACTATGTACAATATTTTGAAGTATGGGATTTCCAGAACACTGCATTGTGTTTATGGGAATCCTGTACGCAGACCAAGCAGTAGTCATTTGAACAGAACAAGGGAATACAGGATGGTTCAAAAGAGTTATGTGCTTTAATCATACTTATTCAATCCATAAGCTGAGTAGATAGTAAAAGAATCTGGATTATATAAAGAATTCTTCATCAGAATTGGAGGAAGACCTTTTAACAACCTATGATATACAAATGACACAATCTTTTTGGACAACTAGAAGCACTTGTTGATGAAAATAAAAGATTGTAGCTTCAGTATGGATTACAACTCAATGTAAAGAAAACAAAAATTCTCACAACTAGAACCATAGATACCAAGATAAATGCAAAAAAGATTGAGGGAGTTGAAGATCTCATTTTACATGGACCAGGAAGCAACCCTGTTGGAGGCAGCAGTCAAGAAATTCAACAATGTATTACACTGGGCAAATGTGCAGCACAAGATCTATTTAAATAGTTAATTAGCAAGGACATCACTTTGAGGACTAATGTGTGACTGACTCAAGCCATGATATTTTCAGTAGCCTCATAAATATTTGAAAGTTGAACATTGAGAAAGATTGTAGAAATTTTGATGTATTTGAATTAGGATATTTGTGAAGAATATTGAAAATAGCAGGACTTTTGAGAAGAGCAAAAAAATTTGTCTTGGAAAAAGTACAACCAGAATACTCTTTAGATGCAAAAATGGTGAAACTTTCTCTCACATGCTTTGGACATATTATTAGGAGAAACCAGTCCCTGGAAAAAGACATCATGCTTGGTTTAGTAGAGGATTATTGAAAAATAAAGGAAAATCCTCAAAGAGATTTACCCATTGGCTGCAAGATTGAGCTCAAATATAATAGTAATTGTGAGGATTGTACTGTAGCTAGTAGTATTTTGTGCTATTGTACATAGGTTCACTATGAGCTGGAACCAATTCGAAGCTACTTAACAACATAAATCTGAGAAATAGGGCTAATAATAAAATGAAAAATGTTTTTGATAACTGTTATGATATTTTAAGGTGTTAATATTTGTCAAGAGCTAACCGTGGCATGTGGGGATGCTATACAATGGTTGTTAAACAAATGAAATGTTTAGGGCATGGAAGCAGATTAAGAATGTGCATGTATTTATACGTTTAGTATTAAGGTAGCAGAAGGACACTGGGCCTCCACTCAAGTACTGCCTCAATGCAAGAATACTTTCTTCTATTAAATTGGCATTCTATGATGCTCACCTTCCCGACACAACTGCTGAAGACAAAGAGGGTGAATAAGCA
>NW_022111369.1:68942625-68965245 GCF_000313985.2 Echinops telfairi | reverse complement strand
ATAAGAGTTGTATGAGCCCCTAATAAAACGATTAAAAAAAAAAAAGAAAGCACCAGGATCATTTAGGTTTGGTGTTGGACTCAGATAAATATTTCATAGTGAAAGAAAGTCAAACAGATTAAGGTCACTAATATTCCATTTTAAAATTACTTATTTTAAATTGAGTCTCTTCTTCACTCTAAATCACAGCTTCTCATAACAGCAAGGATTATTAAGTTCCTTAGTAGTTTAATGAGACATTGTACTTATCAGTAGAATTTTAATTAGATACTTTTGCTATAAAATACTTAAGCCTTTAAAAAGATATCAATCCTTTGAGGAACTAGAAATATATATTTTTAATTGGACATTAAGAACCGTAATAATTTTTTTTTCCTCAAAAATGGAATTGGTAGATTTACCTGGCAGGCATCCACTTTTCCCTCCAGGTACCCAGCACACAGCATTCCAGGTGTGATGATACCACCATATACCTCTTGATTGTTACATGTCTTATTATCTATAATCTTCACTAATCCTTTTTGGAGTATATTAGGGCTTCTTCCTGACACAAGAAAATGAATAATGTTTGCTAATATCAAATACATTTTTCAGTTTAGGTGATTAGTGTTTATTTTTTTTCAAAATCAGTGTGAAGCACCCATTTTAGTCAAGCTTTTATATTCAAGTAATTGTTTAAAATGCCCATGGTGGGAAACCTGCACATGGTGTATGCATTCATATGTCAGGAGTTTACATGGTGTGTACATTCATATGTGGGGAGTTTTTTTCTTTTAAATTATTTTGGAATTTTATATTTATTTTATATGGGACTTTGAAAATAAAATGACAGATTAAAATTCCAGAAACATACATTTTATGATTGCTTTTAGATTTTCTGCTAATTTTGTTACTGTAATTCCAAATCTTTGAACTAATTTTTTAAAATGAAAATGACTATCAATAGTCACAAATCTTTACATTATTAGTGTCAGTAGGATGCATATGTTTGAAGAGTTTTTATGAAGTATCACCTCATCACTCAGGGCAATCCATTTCACTCCATCATAAATTGCAGTCTTTATTCTCATCGACACTACTCCTATATGCCCAAACCTTTGTAGCCCCTAGATAGCACCTATAGTTGATGAAGCCAAGACTTTTCCTGATTTGTGTGTCCAAGACACCTAGTACAGTACCTGCCACAAAGGTGGTACTCAAAATAAATCTTTACAGAATGAATAGTGAATGAAGGAGGTAGTGAAATGGAGGAAAATGAATTATTTGTCTTACTAATATATTCCTATAAAGCTTCCACTTTAAAGGGAAATTATGGTCAACAATTTCATAAAATGTGTATCTTTAATATGAATCTTATTGAAGATATTTTTAAAACCATTGTACATTTTCCTCTTTAAAATGACCCAGATGAAGTATTTTTGAGATTTGGTTGTGATTGGGGGCCTTTTTCATTATCTTCCAAAATTAGAATTATGCATTTGAATTATGGTGCTGGTGAGGAATACTGAAAGTGCCATGGGCTGCCAGAAGAACACATCTCTCTCGGAAGAAGTCCAGCCAGGGCTGCTTCTTAGAGGCAAGGATGGCAAGACTTAGCCTCAAGTGTTTTGGACATGCTGTCAGGAGAAACCAGTCCTGGAAAAAGACATCATACTTGGCAAAATGGAGAGCCGGTGAAAAAGAGGAAGGCTCACAGCAAGATGGACTGATACAGTGGCTATAACAATGGACTCAAGCACAAAAACAATTGTAAGGATGGTGCAGGATGGGGCAGTGTTTCCTTCTGTTGTCCGTAGGGTTGTTGTGGTGGTTAGATGATTTCATGTCAACTGGATACTCCGGGCTCGGGATGGAGTCAGTCCTGTCCCTCATGTCACAGCCCGATGCTGTTTCTTTGGGGTGTGACCTTCCCCTTTCTCTGACTCCCCCCTTTACCTTTCTGCCTGCTGGGTCTGCCTTGAGCTCAGAAACCTGCCAAAAGTCTTGTCATGTTTTCACTGACCTTGGGTTCACAGGACTCTGTACCCACCAGCCAGTGACCTTCCTTCGTTCTGCATCATTGCATGTGGCTTTTGTGGGCCTGAAGAGGGACTTATGGACTAGTATCATATGTATGGACTTGATTTGTATTGGGCTGGGATGATTTCCTAATATAGAATTATATTTTTATATAAAGCGCTTTCTTATACATATATGAGTGTCACTGGATTTGTTTCTCTAGTTTGCCTGACCTAACCTAATATAGAATTATATTTTTATATAAAGCGCTTTCTTATACATATGTGAGTGTCACTGGATTTGTTTCTCTAGTTTGCCTGACCTAACCTAATTGGTTGAAACGGATTGATGGCACCTAACATAAAAACCTAGCCTAACCTACCCTACCCTAACAACATCACAATATTGGAAAAGGTTACAAACTCACCATCAGATTTTAATGTTCCCCATCCAGTAACCACTGCTTCTGAATTAGGAGAGAACCTATAAGTAGCTTCTGGAAGACACGCTCTTCGGATGCTACTTGTGTACAATACTGGTGAAGACAGATGCACAACAGCAATGTCATAATCATGTGCAGGGTAGTGGTAGTTCTCGTGAATTACAATATCCTTGACACTTCGCTGGGTTTTTTGATCACTTAAAAGAAGGCCAAAACCAACATTCCATTCTTTTGGCTCATTGGCCCTACAGAAAATAGAGTTATGTATTAACAGTTCTGTATATTGAAGTCATATGAACCCAGCTTTTATTCTTTTTAAAATAAAAATATTTCCAATTCTCATAACTTAAAGCATACAAGAGTAAAGCTATATATATGAGGGTGAAAATAAAATGCTGATAACAAGAATGGATTTTAAACAATTTTGTGCTTTAGTGGATAACCACGGAAGCAATATTTTCCCTTGTTTTGTCCAGAAATAGATAACTGACAAACATAAATATGACACTACAAGAGAAAAAAATGTGGGTAAGGATACAGGACAAATTTTGCTCAAGTAAATACAGGAAGTAGTCTGAATTCTTTCAATAGCCATTAAAAACTATAAGTAGGAAGGTATGTCTGACTTTAATTATTTTAGTCAAGAATTTGTATATAAGTGCTCAAAAGGGTGCTGCAGTAACGTTAAAAAATTATCTAAAACAAGTGGCAAAATAAGTATTATTTTAGAGATCTAAACAAGCTTTAGAGGGACTCAAAACAAGCAAACCAAATGAAGAGTTAGACAAAATCAATAGAAATTAATGAAAAGAACAATCCAAATGAATATAAAATCTTAGTTGAAAAAACAAACTTTTTTTGCAATAATGTATAATTTAAAGAAATCATCATTTTCAATAGGACTAGCATATAAAGGAGAATGCAGGATGAATTAAAATATCTGATAGCCTGATGAATTTAAACAAATATAACAATCAGAGAGACATAGAACCCTTATGTTCAATTTGAGATTTCTAGTTTCTTAATACACTGTAGAAAATGTTCTCTATTCCACTCCCACCCCCACCTTGAGACATCTGGCAATGTCTGAAGACATTTGGTTGTCACAACCAAGGGGTCACTTGACAACTTCCCACAAAAAGTAATTATTTGGTTACAAATGTCTCATCAGAGGTTTTGAAATGTTGATTTAGTCTGCATCTGTTCTTTTACTGTTCATTCATTCAGTAATTCTGAGACTGCAGTTCACAATGTTCAACAGCTGGTGGTGTAGCTGAACCATATGTGTCACACATTTTGGGATCTGAGTGAAGACCAGGGTTTACCTTACGAAACAGTGCGCAGCAGTGACTAGCCAGCTGTTACTAATCAGGGTGGCTCCACACCGGTGGACCTTGCCCTGCTGAAGGCTAGCTTGCCAGGGCCACTCGCCTTCCTCGGCATCCTTGCCTCCTGCTATTTTGTTGCCAGAGGGAGTTATTGTGCGTTGTCCACAACCTGTTCAAAACAAGAGGTTCATTAGCATTGATATTACTTATGCTTATATTTTAAAAATAGGCAACTGTATATCCTGATAAATTATCAACTGAGGGAAAACTACTTGGGAAGTTAGAAATGACTGGTTGCTGACAAAATTCCCCAAGAAGGCATTAAAATATAGGCATGACTCAACTCAGCTGACTACCATTGAGTTGATGCCAACTCACAGTGACCCTATAGGACAGACTAACATCCTCTTTTCCTCCTCCTCCTCCTCACTCACATACATACAGACTCTCTGGGGCTGCGTGTTTTATCCATGATCATACTTGAGATAGGTGGAATTAAAGGTTTGAATGCAGAAGACAAATACATAACAAGTTGGTAAATTGCACAGGAAAATGATCCTTAATTAAAGGAGTAGTTAGGTATTGTAGAACTATGATTTCTTTGGAGACATTCTTAAGCAGATGTGACTGAATGTGAATTAATTATTGATAGGGAGATCTAGTAGACAAACAGTTGTTCAGATTCAAGTCAAATACATAGTACTTAGATAAAGGGAATGATAAAGATAGCCATTTTTCAGTGTTCCATGCTTTGAAAATTTACAACCTTGCTTAATATCTAATTCAATCCAGTGAAATTGCTGGACTTTTAGAAGCTTAGAAGAAAATCTTGAATAATGGTAAATAATAATAACCGCTATTATTCTCTCCTTTTCTCTTTACTATTTCATCTTTATTCAATTAAAACACCGAGTTGGTGCTATATGTAGTTTACTTGCTTATCATCCTCATAATACATATTACAGAGAACAGAGGACAAGGAATGAGCTCAATAGACACTTGTGGAAATAAAATCTATACTCTGTAAGCCAGGAGACACCTTAGAACAAAGATGACGCTTGACTGCAAAGCCATTTCCTGTAATGAGGTTCCAGCCATTGAGAGAGTGAAAAAACTTACAATAACAAATGAACAGGACATAAAGTGGTCACTCTCAATCAGGGAGGAGTTTGCCCATCCTTCCCCTGCCCCCAGAGACATTTAGCAGTGTCTGCAGACATTTTATGCTCATTCCACCTGAGGATATGCTATTGGTATTTAGTGGATAGAAATCAGGGACGGTCCTAACTGTCTTTCAATGCATAGGATATCATCTCCTCAACCCCCAACAACTATTTGCTCCCAAATGTCAGCTGTGTTAAAGTTGAGAAATACTGGATTTAAAAAAAGTCATATGTACCAAGAAAATAATATTTAAATAATTGGAAGGGTTAGCTGGTCAAGAGATGGTACCAATTGTATATGACTAGATAGATATATTTTGATGTATTATTTTCTGAGGATGGAAAAGTATTAGAAAAAGGGAGGATCATGTTCACTTTTGTATAGACCTTTCCTGGCCTACTGAAGTGCTTAAGTTTGTATATTGCTTTGAACTCTAGATTATTTTCTTGATATTTTTTAAAGGCATCCTATTCTTAAAAAATACTTTGCTGAATAGATGGAGGCTTTGCAATTGCTATGCTTGCAGGGGAGGACTCTCATGTTGACTCACAGAATGATGCTAGGAAGAGCAAGCAAATAATCCAACACCCCAAAGGTAGTGGTTCCTCCCTATCCTGCTTTTTTTCTGTTTGGACAACTCCTAAAGGAAGTTGGCTTTTATTCAGCTTCTTTCAGAGGACTATAAAAACAAAGCTGCTTCTTTGTGGGCTAGGAGAACCTCACCCTGAGACTCCACTTCCCTGTTTCAGCTCTTACTCAGATTTCAAGTCTAATTCTTACCCATGCATCATCTCCCATTCTGAGTTTTCATTTAGTCACGATGGCTGTGTCTGTTTTCAGCTATCATCTCTGAAATATCACCTCGTTATTACCTCTTAGGAGGCACATTTGCGCTTTTGTTATCAACAGTGGTGAGACAGTCAATTTTAAGGCTCCAAGGAACACAACGAAGAGTTGTTGACCAAGCCTTTGAAGACGACTGGAGAATTTATCAAATTCTTAGAACATCCCTACCCTTCCAGCTTTTACTCTAACACTTATCACTGTTCTTTAATAAACTATGTTATATACCAAACCTGTTTTATGAAAGCTTTCTTGTCTCACCACCTGTTTATTTAAAGGATGATCAGAATCCCACATAGGCCAAGGCACATTTAGGATATGGACTAGTATTCCTGGTGACTGACAGGCAGATAGGCTACTCTCTTTCTTACATGGCTTTTATTTCAGTCTTGACTCTTCTGCCTGGCAAATTCTCATTTGTGTATTACAATTGAATTGGTCCTCACATTTTTAATTGGAATAATGAAATTTAAAAATGTTTATCAAGTTTTCCGAGGGTTAGCCAATAAAAACCTACCAAGAGGAATATAATCTAATGCAACTTTGTGCGTAAGTTTTGCCCAAGTTGTTTAGAAATATCTATGTTTGTGAGTGAAAGACAGTAAGAGTTGTGTCACTGTCACCTGGCTCTGACAAGTGACTCTTTTAACCAGTTTACCCACTTAATCTCCGTGCCCAGATAAGAGCAACACTTCTCCGAACAGTCTGCTCCAACATCATTCATATTCTAGGAACTCTGGGGATCCCTTTGCCCTTGGCAGGAAGTTAGAGACTGGAAACAATGCCTCTATCTGCAAGGTAACAGCTTGCTTGGATGGAAGGCAGCTTTTTCTTTAAACATAACACTTGGGTTTTAGGATGAGAATTCTACAGTGAGTTCCTAGGCCTAGTGCTTTCATAGGTAAAACAGAAGACACAAACAGGTCCCATTTGCTGAGTGGGAGACAAAGGAGCCTGATGGAGTCCAGGGTTATGTTGAGCTGCTAACCCACCAGTTGCTGCTCAGGAGGAGGTAAGGCTTTCTGCTCCTGCAAAGATGTGCAGCCTGGCAACTCACAGGGGCAGTTCTACTCTGTCCTTTAAATTCCACCCTTTAAGGGTCAGAATTGACTCAATGGCAGAGAGTTTGGAGTTTGGTTATTATGAGCCATATATTCGTGTGAGTGCTTTACTTGTATTACCTTATTTCATCTTCACCATAATTTGGAATAGAGGCTTTGAGAAGTTAAATAAATTCTGTGCAAATCCATTCCATTAGGAATTGGTAGGTCTAGGGCAACATTTCATTTATACCTATTTTGGATTCTAAGATATTTTTCAATAAAATTTATATTGTTTTTGATAATATACACAGCAAAAACACAACACTAGGTCTCTACATCTATAATTTCATGACATTATCTATGTAATTCCAATTGTGTACCCATTCTCCCTCTCTTGTTCTTCATTGTCATAATCTCACTGTGCCCTAAGGTTTCTAGTCCATCTTTTTTGTTACTGTTGTCTATTTGATCCCATATAGATAGTTTTAAAAATGTTTAATACTCAAGACAGAACCTTACTACAATTAACCTGAAGAATTGTTTGGTGTTAGGAAGATTTCAGAGGATATCTTTGGCTTAAAGCTTAAAGTTTCAGGGGTTGATCCACGCCAGAAAAGTCTAGCGTTCATGGCTCCAGAAAGTCTAGAGTTCATGATCATTTGAAAATATGTTCAGCATTTCCTCTCTTTTTTAGGATTCTTCTATGAACTTGTTGATTAAAATGTTCGGTAATGGTAGCCTGTCCCTACCTAGTTCTTCTGGATCTCTTTGTCAAGGAGGGAGTTGTTCCTGGAGGCAGTTAGCCACACATTCCATATTCTCCTATTACTCCTGATTGTCCTTCTTCCTTTATAATTCCAGGAAAATTAGAAAACAATTGTTGCAGCTTATATGGCTGCTTGCAAGCTCTTAAAATCCCTAGAACTACCCCTCAAATTAGAGGGTAGAACAGAAGCACCAGATGCATTAGGCCAATTCACTAGTATGCCCATAAAATCATGACCCTAAACCTCCAAACCAAGAAACCAGATCCCTTGAGGTATTTATTTGGATAGAAGAAGCCTCAGCAGCTATTTTTATTTATTTATTTTGTTGCTGTGGAATGTGTATTTATCATGTAGCTTTTTCCAAATCAACTTTTACAGGCATACAATAATAAGTTGCTGTACAACTTTACTTTTAATCAATGTGATTTTTCCCATTACTCTTAACCCTCCTTGTTCACCTACTGTTCACTGTTGGTCACCACTAATAAATATTCTAAGTTCTTAATCATCATTGTGTTTTCCTCGCTCCCTGGGCCCATCAGCACTCACGGTGATAAGTAGATTCTGGCTCACAGCGACCTTTTAGGAGGATACAGTAAAACTCCACAAGGTTTCTGAGACTGCAAATTTATATTTGCCTGATCAGCTTGCTTCATTTTTCAGCTACAGAGAGGCTGTTGAATTTGAACTGCCTACCTTGAGGTTAGCAGCCCAATGCATAGCCCACAGTGCTACCAGGGTCCCTTTTATCCTGCCTATCATAGCACATACTAATTAGTTCTTTTTAAGTTCATGACATCAGTCAAGTTGGGGCCAACTCTAGGTAACTTCCTTTGTGTTTCTAAAAGCATAATTTACATTACAGTTAATAGGTATAGCCTTGACTTCCAAGTTTCACTAGTCAATAATTACTTTTGATGTACTTACAGGTATTGAGAAGATTTTCTGCTGCTGCCATTTCCATATCTAAAATTCAAGGGGAGAGAAAATGTAAACATTTAGCTTTTTGAACACATTTGACCTTATATATTAACTAACATGTGTTATTTTGTTAAGGTGCACATCATTATCCTGTATGTTTAATCATGTTATTTTATCTTGACTTTAATTTCTATGTTAGTATAGAGGATAATAAAATCTTAGTATTCATTCTTTTGTTCCACCATTATAAACTATCTGGGTTCTAGACAATACTGTAGTAAAAAAAAGTGATCATCCATTACAGTGAACCCTCGCCACTTCGTGCTTCGACTTCCGCGGCTTCACTCTATCACGGTTTTTGCGTAACAGCGCATGCTCTGTCATTACTTTCACTGATTGGCTCATACTGTACACGCTTGATGCCATAAATAATATAATAAATAATAAATGATCATTGTAACGTCCAAAATGTTTTACTGTATTTTCCCTTTTTCGTTTAATAAATTGGGTAATACGAGTGTAATGGTGACTAAAGGGTGTTTTTTCATGCCTTCTATGCTCTAACTACGAAAATATTTGATTTACAAATAAGGAATCTTACTTCGCGGAATTTCATTTATCACGGTAGGGTCTAGAACCGATTAACCGCGATAAACGAGGGTTCACTGTATATCTTGAATCCAAATCACCATCAAATGGAATATATCTGATACTTTTTATGATGTATCACTTCAAATATTTTTGGCTCATGTATTACCGTAGCCATTGCTGTGATCCTTTATCAAGTTTGGATCAGTTTTGCCCAGCGGTAACTTAGTAGATGTTCTTAAGTCAGCACCCAAGACATTTCAATTCCTGACAGAAGAAACCAACTGAACACTCTTGGATGCACAACCTGTAAACGTTGGGTTTAACATTGCTCAGGCCGTTAATCATCCATGTAAGAAGGGCGCTTATGGACAAACGTTTTTCTATTTGGTTGCTTAGGAAGACATTTCTGAGACACAATTCATAGGTCTCAGGGAATGGAGCAACAATTGCGCTTAGCAATGTCCATCTCTCCTACCCCATTTGTTCTTTCTCTCTTATCAACTACCAGGAAGCAAGCCATTGTTCTTGTATTTGGCTCTGTTGCTTAGAGGTCCAGGCTAAGACATTAAAACACTATATACCATACTAAATAACTCTGATAACCAGGAGAGTACATATGCTATTGTTATGTGCCATTACGTTGATTCTGACTCAGTCACTCATAGTATAACAGAACAAAACACTGCCTGATCCTGTACCAGCCTCCCAATCCTTCTTGTGTTTGAGTGTATTGTTTTAGCCACTGTGTCACTTCATCTGGTGAAGACTCTTCCTGTTTCCTTTAATCCTCTATTGCAACAAGCCTGGCGTCCTTCTTAAAATGGGCCCTTTTGATACTATATCCAAAGCAGCATGTGAAATCCAGTCTTTCCATCCTCTATTCTAAGGAGCATTTTGCTGTACTTCTGAGACAGATTTTCTTTTCTTCTGACAATCTATGGCATATTTAATATTCTGTGTTGACACCATAATTCAAAAGCACACATTTTCCTTCAGTTTTCCTTATTCATTGTTCAGCTTTTGCCTGCAGATAAGGCAATTCAAAATACCACAGCCTGGGTCAGGCTATACTTTAAACCTCAAAGTGACATCTATAATTTTTAAACATTTTAAAGAGGTCTTTTGCAGTAGATTTTTCTCAATGTAATAAATACATTATTTGGTTTCTTGATCGCTGCTTCTATGGGTGTTGATTGCGGATCCAAAGTAAAATGAAATCCTGACAACTTTGATATTTTTCCGTGTATCATGATGTTGCTTATTAATTTAGTTTTGAGGATTTTTATTTTCTTTACATTAAGGTATTTTAATCCATACCGAAGTCTATATCCTTTAATGTTCATCAGAAAGCACTTTCAGCAAGCAAGGTCCTGTCCTCTACACTTCACTGTTGCTAATGACCCTCCAATCTTTCTGCTGGGCTCCTCTTCATGCAGTCTAGTTTCTTGGATATCTTGCTCATCATGGGCTTATCAAATCCTTTGCAGCTGCCTTCCTTGGGGTAATTTTTGTTTGATATGAACTACAGAATTTAGTTTTGAGCTTGGTAAAATATATCAAACCACATGAACATTTAGGGAAAAAGTTAACTATTTCACCTCCTCTGGGAAAATGGTGAGTCTTACATTTTAAAAATGACTTAGAAATCCTACAATGATACAGACATTTTTTCTTTGAAGTTTCCTTTATTTGTACATGATTTGCTAAAAGGAATGATATTTGTTGAGCTGACTTAATTTAGTAGTAGTATTATCCCTCAGGAACTTAGCGATGAAGTGGTTAAATTTCTTAGTTGCTAATTAAAGAGTCAGTGGCTTCAACCTACCAGCAGCTCCAAGAGAGAACGAGGCGGTGGTCTGCTTTGTAAAGAGTAACTTGGAAACTCTAAGAGAGTTTCTACTACTCTGTTTTATATAGAGTCGACCTGAGTCAGAATCAACCCGATGACTGTGGTATATATACATATAATACCAGAGCTTAGTAGAATAACTCCCACTTTGGAAAGGTAGAAGACAGTGAAGCTACAATGAATGAGGAAGTGAATTAAGCTGTCACGACACTCTTTGAACTGAATCACTGCGGTGCCTCTTTGTATTTCTTTCCTTTTAGGCCCTTTGGTTATAGGCAAAAGCTAGAACTGCTACAGATTTATTTCTGGATCTAGGAATCAGCAAATGTAACCTAGGATACTCTGTTTAAAATGTTCCATCAAAAGGAAGAGACAAAAACAATGGTCCTCTCCCTGCCAAGGAGGTGGTATCAAAGGATAACAAGACAAAGCAGTTTAAAAACAGCTCAGCAAATACGGAGATTAGAAAGAAATCTCATACGTTAAGTGGCACTTTGAAGCTGGACTGTCTAGAGCTCATGACCATCATTTCACGTCCGCTGTCGCTCCTGTGCTCCCTGCCACCGTGTCCATGCCCACTCATCGAGAGGACTGTGTGGATGCTGACTGAAAAGGAAAACTCACTCGGAAATTAACTTCCAGTGAGTACTTTATTCCCTAAGAGAAGAAATTTATAATGAAACATATATTTACAATGAAAATGAAATTGTATGATTCTGAAGTATATGGAAGAAATCTACAGAAGCAGCATATTAATTAACTCATAATATCAATTCTATATAGACCAGCTGGGGTCCTTGGTTTTGGTTAAGTGTAAATTTACTAATTTACATGTGTCCAGATGCTAAAGCAGTTGATGAATTCTGTTTCTCAGATGGTATTCTTTTGGTATAGCATTAAAAATATATAGGAGTTCTTTTGTGGAATGCGTTTTATGGAATATTTAAACATATCTAAGTGGTAGATCTTTAAAAACTTTAAAACTATAATTGTACCTTGCTTTATTGAGCTAGGTAACTATAACAGAATTGTTTTACAATACAATCATCTTTCATCCTGGAGGCTTATTTACAATATTTTTTGTCAAAAAGTGCTACTCTGGAGATTCAATATGACTGCTTGCTTTAAATGGCAAAGGAAAAGAGCACAGACCTAGATTGTGGTTGAATAAAATCCGAATCACTCACTCACTATAGTTTTCATTAGTCATCTGGTTGCAGGTGGACATATATATATATATATATATATATATTTTCAGTTAGATTGGAAATTTCCTCTGTGGTCAGACATTACATAGCATTTACCATTGCTTAAAGTGATAATAGATTTAATTAAAAAATAAACTGACCATCCAGACTTTCATGGAAATAAGACTTCCTAAATAGGAAAATTTTAAATTCATATTAAAAGTAGGCACTTCATAGTAAAAGGATCTCTTTCGATATGTATGCCATTATACTTTGAAGCTAAAATGAATGAAAAAATAAACTAGTTGTATCTTCAGGTGTTAGATTTTAAGGTAGAACTGTGCTTAATTTTTTTAACCTTTAAGCAGATTTGAAATATTTGAAATTTAAGATACCTATTTTTGTTTGGATATTATGTACAAGTTGCATTAGGTAAATCTGGAGCCCAAGGCCTCTTTAGAGTATTGAAAAGCAAGGATGTTACATTGAGGACTAAGGTGTGCTTGATCCAAGCCATGGTATTCCCCATTGCATCCTATGCATATGAAAGTTGGACATTGAGTAAGGAAGACCAAAGAAGAATCGATGCATTTGAATTATGGTGCTGGTGAAGACTGTGGAGAGTACCATGTACTGTTAAAAAGGACAAACCAATCTGTCTTGGAAGACGTGTGGTCCTAATGCTCCTTAGAGGCAAGGATGGTGAGACTTCGCCTTACATACTTTGGATATTCTGTAAGGACGGACCGGTCCCTGGAGAAGGACATCATGGTTGGTAAAGTAGAGGAGCAGTGAAGGAAAGGAAGGCCCTCAAGGAGGTGGATTAGCGTCCTGGTGGCAACAATGAGCTCAAGCATTGGAGTAATTGTGAGGAGGGCGCAGCACCGTGCCGTGTTTCCTTCTGTCATGAGTCAGAACCAACTCCATGGCACCTAATAACAACAATATGTCTTGTATTTTAAGCTTTGAAAACTTAGCAGAAAGTTTTTGTAACGAGAGGACAAGCTGAGGGAAGGCTGGTGAGGGAACCCAACTTGTCATATCCATGTCCACAAGTACCAAGGTGAGGACTGAACATAAAATCTAATAGTAAGAAAAATAATGAAATTGAAGTCATCAGTATGCAAAAAAAATTCTGTAAACCATGACTAAGAAAATAATGTGCTGAGCAGTGTGCAGAGACATATAGCATGCATTTTTTTTTGCAACAAAAATATTTTAGTTGGTGCTTCTAGTGTAGTGTTATGTCCTCAGTATTTGATATTTATGGCGATGATAATCAAGTATATCATGCTGTGAGGTCAGTTTGTTTGGTAATATCATTTGCATTGTTTTTCTAGTTGTTAATTTTTATTTAAAGTTTGAATCACATGAACATTATCATATATATGTCTGTTTTGATTGTTAAACTGTAAAAAAGCTTGCGATCTAGTAAACATTTATATTATGAAACAATAAAGGTAAAATTGTGTTAGCTAAATTTAATTATTGAAATAATAATTTCCACTTTAAATGAATGTGATGTTTAAACATACCCATAAAGAAAGCAAGACAGAAAACAAGCCTGCTGTTGTTGAATTGATTCTGATTCATAGGTATCTTGAAGGTGGCAAACTTCCTCATCGGGCTTAAACCTATGTGGAAGCTGTCAGCCTACATGGAAGTAGACTGCCATATCTTTCTCCCGTGGAGCTGCTGGTGGGTTGGTACTGCTGGCAGCTGAACACTTCAGTCAATGGGTCACCAGGCTCAAGAATTAATAACAAAAATCAGCTGCCATGATGTTGACTCTGACTCACAGGATCCCTTGTTCAAGCAGAGCTGTGCACCACAGGGCTTCCAATGACTGATTTCCTAAAGGGGATCTCCAGGCCTTGCTTGGAGTTGATTCTGGGTGGATTTGAATCTTCAACTTCTTGGTTTGTAGCTTGCACTACCCAGGTGCTGGACTCAGTCATTCTGTGCAATTCATAGTACTGAAAATTGTCTAAGTCATGTGAAATATATATATATAAATACAAAGCATGTAGTATAATGAAAATGTATAATGCACATATAGGAAATCTTAGTGACTTTTTGTGCATACATTTTAGCATGTAAAAGAAATGGTGCCAAGACTCTATTAACAAATGAAAACGACAACAACAAGAAACCCTGACATATTTAACCTACTGAACTAACCAAACGGCATCAGAAGTTTGGGCTGTCCAATAAGATGTTCTGACATCAACTTTGTTTGCCTACATAAACTGACCTCAGATCTCCAAACCCATTTGTGAGGTGCTGAGTATTTTCAATCCATCTTTGTAAGAACTGCCTTAAACATGAGCCTCATGTCAGCTCATTTTGATGACTTTTGGGGGCAGTTAGCTTTTTGGCTGCTAGATTTAATCCTGCACCTGTGAACCTTCAGTAAGTGTTATAGGCAGTTAGCTTCTGATGTGGAGCGAGAGGTGAAGCTAAGGCAAGGTTAAGACAATACTAAACCATAGTCTTTACCTACCTATGTTACACGTGCTAGTCACTGTTCTTCAGACAGCTGTAGGATGGCCATACAAAAATAAAACTACTGGAAAAATGAAAGAGCTATATAAGACCACCCCCCACCCCCACCCCCAAAGGAACTTGACCCTCACATACTGCATTTGGAGGAATACTGCAAATATATATTTTTCACACTTGAGTTTATAGTTTTTTAAATAGATTAGCTCATAGAAATATAACTAGGTGACATCTTGTTTACAAATTGGAGGGGCGCTACCCCTTATCCCATTCACATGAGGTAACTTCCAGAATAAACTCTGAGAAGGAAAGTTCTAAAGGGAAGCACAACTTGATGCTTCTTATCCAGAAGGAGCATGTTCCAGTGTTCCAGTTTTGCTTTTGGATACTTTTGCTGTTCCATGCAAATGAACCCTTGCCCTACATTAAAAGAAAATTAAAGTATGAAAAGAAAGCCCTTTTAGACCTTCCGGTAAGGGTGGGGACACTTTTCTGGCCTTGGTTAAATTTGTTGAGGCAGAGAACCAGTAGCTCAGCTTAGCTGTGCCGGGTTTCTGTGTACGTACATTATTACCAAGATCAGAGAGGTTCCCATTATCCGGGGAACAAGGGGAGTGTGATCTTTGCTTTTTAGAAGGCATTTTTCACAATATTGTGATGGAGGGATGCAAAGTTCATGAAGGTCGATTAGGGAGTAAGGTACGCATCAATTTTGGAAATTTGGAGTCTGGATTCCTCTGTGGGAGGAATCAAGACCCATAGAATAAGTCATCTGAGTTCCTGGCTGCCCTGTTTTGTAAAGAAATGTTTATTTCGGACCCTGCTTTCTTTAACAGTGGTTAAAAGTAACTATCATTATGCACAAAACCCCAGAACATACATTCAAATTAAAAGATGAAGCTCATCCTGTACCATACATGACAAAAAGGCTTACCTGACATTTTTTTCCTTACCTGACATTTTAAATGAGGAAGGCTCTACACACAAAGACCCAGTGTCACTCTGTAGCTTTTGATATAAAATGGTTTCAATTTCATCCCAAAATTTTTCTGCATTGTTCTTAAAGTAGGATTTAAACTTCAGCACAGCATGCACTACGACTTTCCCTTTAGCTTGGCTGTAAAGAAAAACAGAAAAATAAGTTATGCTTTTATTCTTGTGCCTCCCTCACAGGGAAGTTATTGTAGCTTTCACGGATTGCAGCTCCTGGCAGCCTTTCCAGCCCCTCACAAGGAAAGGGAGCTGTCCTGCCATTTGAAGGACATGGTAGAGTAGAATAACGAGAGGTTGATTTTGATGTAGGAACTGGAGAACGGAGTTTGTTTTCTAGATCTGCCGTTTGCCAGCACAAGCTACTTGTATTCTTTATACCTAAGTTTTCTCATGTCAGTAAGGTGGATGGTAATATTTACCGGGCTATTGTAAACATCCTATAAAAGAATGATTTGAGAATCTCAGAGTGCTACGCAAAAAGTATCTATTAATAGCAATATATCCATGTGTTATAAATCCATTCTGGATTCTGCAGGAAGAACTCATGGGGAAAAAATGAAACATAATGGGTAAGATGAGAGAGTCATTCATTAATTTGACTTTCTTTTAGCTAAGACGTTCAGTTTGTAGTTATTCATCAGTTATCTCACATCTGTCAGAAATCATGGCCGAATATGGGAAAAACCTTAGACTGGATTTATTTTAATTTTTAATTCTGCCATAGAGATGCAAATATGTAAGGCAAAAAATTTAAAAGGGAGGAACTGCTACTTACCCAGGGGAATGTTTAGTCTGTTCTAACCTTTTCTTTTTTTAATCATTTTATTAGCATCTCTCCTTATTTGTACAATTGCCAATCCAAAACATCCCAGAGCTCTAGCTAACTCAGGAAAGACCTGAAAAATACCCATTTCCAAACCTTTATGACTTGATCCAAAAATAGAAAACAACAGAGAGATTTTCCAAGTGATTACAATCCCTTTTTGTTTCCATTTTTCCAGGATAAAAATGTGGATTAGTTAATTTCTAATATACCTTACTTAGCACTTACTTAGCAGATGTCATTCCTTTGGAAGGTATGAATGTGTTGTTTCAATTTTCTTTGTAAGCTATTGTAATTATATGTTAATTTTGCATTTTAATTTCTCTTTCTCCACTTTTATGTTTCCTACAGGTGCAATGTCAATTTTATCTGATCTGCAGATACAAACCCTTTATTTATTTTTGATGAGGATTACATGTTACTTTGTTTATTTTAAGGAATGACACGGAAATCACCCTGAACTTTTCTCCTGGGTCAAATAGCGTATAATCAAACTAAGTATAGACATATTGATTCTTAATCTGATGTCATTACGGTCATATGGACCTCTCTATTAACAAAAACATGAACTAAAATTGCTGAAATTTTATCTTTTCCTAACTCACAACACTTTTAATTTCTGTGAAAAAAAGTCTGTAATTTTTTGCCACAGGCAGTTTTTCTTTCCATTCCTCAGTTTCCCATTCATTCACTCATTCACTCACCTAACAGACATACATTGGTCCACAAAATATATCAGACACAGTTCTAGAGACCAGAATTCTATCAGCATATAACATAACAAATTCCCTGCTCTTATGCTACTTATATTCTAGTAGGAGGGACAGATAGAGATGAAAAGACAGACATGGCACCATCCTCAAGGCGAGCAGTCTGACAAGAATAGAGCAGTGATGGAAAAGTAGAGGTGGAAATGTTATTACACAAGGGTTTAGGGAAGGCCCCTTTGACGTGACCTAATGACAAGAAAAATGAGTCGTGCTAAGACCCAGGGAAGAACATTCCAGGAAAGAGGAGTTGCAAGTGCAAAATCTCTGTGTTGGGAAAAGTGTTACTAAAAAAACAGAAGATACATAAATGTAGGTAGAAAGTGGTAAGGGAAGTCAAGGGTACTGGATAAGACCAGAGAGGGACAGGGTCATGCGGACTATAGTAAAGACATTAGAATTTATGCAAGTCCTTCAGAGATCATTAACCAAAGAATTGGTGTGCTTTCCTAATTCACTTGGGTTGCTGTGCGAAGAATGGTTTATAGTGAGGACCAGAATGAAAGCTGGCTATCAGATCATAATAAATAATAATGAATAAATAAGAAAGAATTTGGGCTGGGGCATAGGAAAGTAAGTCAGAGGAAGTGGCAAGTGCTTACAGTCTCTGCATTCAATAGTTTGTTTCTTCTCATGATCGTTTCTATCACATTATCCAGAAAATTCCCCACATCAACCACTGGAGCCTAGTAGCAGAGTGGATTAAACAGTGGGCTGGTAATTGAAAGGTCAGCTGTTTGAACCCATGTGCTGCTGCTCCTCAGGAGAAGGATGAGGTCATTTGCCATTGTAAAGATTTATAGTTTTGGAAACACTGGCGAACAGTTTTACTGTGTCCAATAGGGTCACGGTGAGTCAACATATCAGCTAGTGATTTTGTCCCAAGAATGACTTACTTGGTTTACACAATTAAAAGTAGCAAGTCAGAATACTCCAAACTCACTCTCCTTGAGTCAATTCCAACTCATAGTTATAGAAATATGCCTGTGGGTTGGTTTCCAAGCCTTTTTATGGGAATAGAAAGCCTTTTCTTGATCCAGTGGAGTGGCTGGTGGTTCTGAACTGCTGACCTTGTGGTTAGCAGGCCAAAGTTTAAGCATGATGCTACCAGAGCTCCTTAAACAGTAGCAAGTAGCACTGTGGAATGCTGATTGACATGAAAATTTGAAGGCATAACAATTAATGGATCAAGTTTTTGGAAAATTATAGCTTGTCAATTATGGCGTTTTTAATTTCTTGGTCTGCCTTAGTTATCTAGTACCGTAATATAGATCCACCACTTTTCTGTTAGTTTGTCATGTTGTGGTGGCTTGTGTGTTGCTATGATGATGGAATGATTTCACTGATATTTCAAATACCAACAGGGTCACCCTAAGTGAATAGGTTTCAGCAAAGCTTCCAGACTAAGAACAGACTACGAAGAAGGGATAGCCTGTCCACTCATGAGGAATTAATTATGGAAAACACCTGGATAACATCAAAATTCATATAATGCCACGAATAGAAGAAGAACATTGTTAGAGACAGTGACTGAAGATGAGCCTCTTAGTCTGATGATGCCTCCTTGGGGGTGTGGCTTAGGAGAGAGACTGGGAACCATTCCTCTCTCTGGTCCTTTGCCTTCCTGCCTGCTGGGACTCTGGGTCTGTATCTAAGTGCAGCTCCATGGGGGCTGCTGGCCCTGGGAGCCACCACTGAGCTGTTGGTGTTTTTCCATGTTCCCACCAACTTTGGATCCATGAGACTCTGCACCCACCAGCCTGTGATGTCTTTGTATCTGACTTCACTTTCCTGAGTTACAGGCCTGCAGCTATGTGAGTCTGAGGAGGCTGTAGGGTAACATTGAACCTATGGATTTAAAATGGATGAGGCTGTGATGTTTTCTTGATAAAAAATTACTTCTTGACATAAAGTTCTTTCTCTTTCTTATACATATATGAGTTTCACTGGCTTTGTTTCTCTAGACAATCAGCCTCACACAAGTAAGAAAGACCAAAGAAGAATTGATGGATTTAAATTATGGTGCTGGCAAAGAATATTGAAAGTACAATGAACTACTGCCAAAAGAATCAACAAATCTGTCTTGGAAGAAGTATAACCAGAATACTCCTTAGAGGCAGAATGCTCCTTATTGCCAGATCTTTTGCCTTTTAACAGAACTCAAAGTTTCTGTTTTTAATGCAAATTTCATCAACTTTTATATTTATCCCATTTTTCAAATATTTATACAAGTCATTCCTGGGCCACACATTCTGCAAATAGAATATCTTAGCTATCTTTTTCTTACTTTGAGCTGATCTGATTTTGGAGGTTTTTAAAAAAAAAAACGTTCTGCCCTGCAATAAAAACAAATCCCATCATCCATTTTTCTTCACCTTGATTGGCCTGTGTACTTGGTTCTGATTTGATAATTTTCTAATAACAGCTCGAATACTTTCTTTCATACACCCTGGAAATGCCAGATCATTTGAAACAAAAAATGTAAAATTATTTCAACTTTTTAATTATATATCAAGCAAAATATATTCTGTTGAATATGAGATGGGGAGGTGAAGGACCCTTTTCCAACTCTGTGCCTCTTAGGCATTTTACATACCTTGCTTGGACAATGTGAGATTTGACATACTGTCTTCTGAGTTTGGACTCATGAAATGTTTCATTTACCTGTTAAACATAAAATAGATATTGTTACATTTTCTTTATAGCTTTTACTTTAAAAACCACATTTACACAAAACAAGTAGAATTTTATAATGATTCCCATTTACATTGTTCAGCTTCACCAGCTGTCCATAGATGGCCAATGTATATTATTTTGCTTTTTAACTCATTTCCCACCCTGCCATATTATTTTAGAGCAAATAATTTAATTCATATACATTTATTCATAATATACCAGTGCGTATGTATATTATCTAACTGTCTGTCTCACAGAAGTCAGAGATAGTCCAGTGACAGGATTTCCATCTTTTGTGTAGGAGGTCTGGGTTCAATTAATGGCCAATGCATCTCAAGCACAAGCACCATGCATCAGTGGAGGCCTATGTGCTGCTATAATGCTAAGCAGGTTTCAGCAGAGCTTTCAGATTAAGACAGACTAGGAAGAAAGGCCTAAAGGTCTACTTCTGGAAATTTCACCAGTGATATTTTTGTATAAGAGTTCCAGTTGACTTGATGGCAGCTAACAACAATCAGTGGAGGGATATTTTTAAATGTAATCACAATGCCATTATGAGGTAAATAAAATTATTCCTCAATATTATTGATATTTCAGCCTAGGAAAATCTCTGGAACAGTTCTACAGGGTTGTTATGAGTTGGAATCAACATAACAACACACAAAAACAATCAAGCATGGTGTTCAAGTTTCCCTAACCATGACTCATAAAAGAAAAGAAAAATGCAATGTGTATTATTGTGTACATTGTGAGAATTATCTGTATGTTAAGTCATTTTCAGTAAAATATCTGTGGTCGTTACATAATCTGGTGTCAATTTTGGACTTGAGAGGATTAAAAGTCAAGGAGTGGAGTCTTGTCTATCAGTCGGGTCATAGCCAATGAAGCCTCTGGGTGGGCATGGCCTTCCCCTGAGGATTCTGGGAATTTCTGAATTTCCCCCTTGGAGGAAGGAGACTTTCTCTCTCGGCTCACTCCTTGAGAGTCACTCTACTGACAAGACACATGGCACTACGCTGATAGACCACGGGCCCTGGGAACTGGAGAAGCCACATGGAGACCCCTGCCAGCACTGAAATGCTTACAATGCTACTGGATCTACAAGACTTCCCACCCACTGTCCTCTGATCATCCTGCATTCAGTGTCATTGCATGTGTTTCATGAGTATGAGGACTTTATAGATTGGTATTAGACATATGGGCTAATGTCAGACTTATGGACTTGATCTGGACTGGACTGGGATGTTTTTTCAATATTAAATTGCTCTGGTGTATAAACTTCTTTCTTATACACATATGAGTCTCCCTGGATTTGTTTCTCTAGTCTACCCAGACTAATACAGTATTCTTAGGAAAAATTAAACTATGTAGTTATATGAGATGAAAAATTTGCTTCCATTAATTTTTTTTACATTATCCAGGAACCCCAGAGTGGAAGATAAGTGAAGAGAAGTAATGTTTTGATTTAGAGATTAATTGTTATTATTTTCTAAATAATTGTTGTTAGATGCTCTCAAGTTGGTTCCAACTCATACTGACGCTACACATAACAAATGAAACACTGCCCAGTCTCATGCCATTCTCACATCTGTTGTTATCTTTGAACCCATGTCACACCCACTATGTCAATCCCTCATGTCGAAGGTCTTCCTCTATTTTGCTGCCCCTCCACTTTACTAAGCATGATGTCCTTTGCAGGGACTGGTCTCATCTGATAACATGTGCAGAGAAAATATCAGTAATGAAAATCAAAGGACAATTAGAAACAATTAACCCAATGGACTAATGGATTGTGTGGGTATCAGTTCCACAACCCTGAAACTAGAAGAATTAGGTTGTGCCCAGCTACAACTCCCAACCCTCTGAAAGAGATCACATTAGATGATACTGGACAGAATGAGAGATTGTGGAAAAGGATGTGGAACAAAACTTAGAAATCAAAAAAGAGACTGATCTGTTCTGTAAACCTTCATGTAATTCAAAATATATATATACACATTCATACACACACAGTAAGGTCTCTTTTGGCCTATCTAAGCTACACTAAGCCCATTGTCATCAGATTGATTTCTACTCATGGAAACCCTTTGTGTTATTTATTTATTCATAATATGGAGTATAGAACTTCCATGTGTTAGTTTTTATGGAAGCACCTTACCAGGGCTTTCTTCCATGGTACTACTTGGTGGACTTGAACTGCCCATCTTAAGATTAGTTCTTATTAGGTGCTGTTGAGTCAGCTCCAACCCCTTAGTATCCTTATGTGCAAAAGAACAAAATACAGCCTAGTTTTGTCCGTTATAGTTTGTAAATAGTGATCAGTTTCCCTTATTCTTTTTCGGATTACTTCAATTTCTTATCACAGTTGATGCACTTATAGTAGAATGTTTGATCAGTTCTTTAATTGATTTACTGACCTATACTTATATGTGGGTGTCAATAGTAAATATTATGATGGAAGAGTTGGGTGGTTCTGGACAGTGTATGAGGGATGTCCTGTATTTAGAGATCTTCAGATAACAAGGAACTGGCAATAGCAAATGAGAAGAGAAATAAAATGTGGAGAGCTATCTTGGAAATCAAATAAAAGTAGTGGTGAGAAGTTTAAATAAAAAGTAAGTGTGGTGAAGAAGGCTGATGGTGCCCGGCTATCGAGACCTATAGTGTCTGGGGACTTAAAGGCTTGAAAGTAAACAAGCGGCCATCTAGCCCAGAAGCAACAAAGC
>NW_022111369.1:68925681-68941424 GCF_000313985.2 Echinops telfairi | reverse complement strand
TATGGAATGTGATGAGTTGTATGAGCCCCTAATAAAATGTTTTTTAAACAAAAAGAAATCAAAATATTTTTTAAAAATTATTAAGGGTTTATGGGGGAGGGCGGAGGGAGAGGGGAAAAAAAGGAAAATGAGCTGATTCCGGGAACCCAAGAGGAAAGTGAATTTTGGGAGTAATGAGGGCAACAAATGTATAAATATACATAGATCAACACAATTGATCTATGTATTGTGATGAATTGTATGAGCCCCAATAAATTGATTTAAAAAATAAATAAATAAATAAAGGGCTGTACAACAATAAAAAAATTATTTAAAAAAGTGATCATCATATTTGAGAAGTCTTTAGTGACGTCTATGAAAGCAGTTCTCTGGAGGAGGTTATGGGATCCCAGCTGGGGCAAAAGGTGAGAACAGAAGATGACGAGGAGGAAGCAGCAGGTATACCTGTTCAACAAAACACTGCCTAGAAGGGGAATAGGGAAATGATGCTGAAGGAAAACCTTGAGAATTGTTTGTAAAAGATAATAATATGAATTATTGTTAGCACAATATTTACAGGTAACAAAGACACTGTATATACTCAAGTATAAGCCGACCTGAATATCAGCCAAGGCACCTAATTTTACCACAAAAACTGCATTAAAATGTGCTGAAAAATTTGGCTTATACCCGAGTATATATGGTAAAGACTATAACATACCAAATCTTGCAATAATAGGAAAAACAATCTATAAGTGGATACAAAGACTCTCAAGCAGTGCAATGGTAAAGGACGAATGGGACTATACCCATGAATACGAGAATATATAGATTTGCTAGAAGATACTTCTACAGATGTATTTATATGTACCATAATACAGTCTCACCAGCTGCCTGTCAGTCGGTCAGACTGTGGTGGATTGTGTGTTGCTGTGATGCTGACGCCATGTGATTATTTCAAATACCATTAGGGTCATCCATGTTGAACAGGTTTCAGCAGAGCTTCCAGACTAAGAAGAAGGAATAGGCTGTCCACTTAGAGGAACTGGCCACTAAAAACTTTATAAGCATTGTTAGCGATCGTGCTAGAAGACGAATCCCTCAGGTTAGGTGGCACCCAAAATGACGGAGGAAGAGCTTCCTTCTCAAAGCAGAATCAACCATAACGTCATGGATGGAGTAGGATCTCCATATGCTGATGGAGCATGACTTAAAATTAAAAATAATAATTATAAACATCCATTAAAAATTGGAATATGGAATGTGTGATGTATAAATCTAGGGAAATTAGAAATCATAAAAGATGAAGTGCATGTAGATTGATATCCTAGGCATTCTTACTGCCATTGAGTCAAGTCCAACTTTTAGTGACCCTATAGGGCAGAGTAGAACTGCCCCTGTGAGTTTCCAAGACTGTAACTTGTCAGGGAGTAGAAAGTCTCATCTTTCCCCCAAGGAGCAGCTGGGAGTTTTGAACTGCTAACCTGTGGTTAGCAGTCCAATGTGTAACCACTATGCCATCAGGGTTCCTCATTAGTATGTCGAAACGGACCATTTTGAATCAGAAAATCATTAGGAATGACAAATTCAAGAAGACTTATAACACATTCATCATAAACAAGGACATTTCTTTTCTTTTTTTTTTTAACATTTTATTAGGGGCTCATACAACTGTTATCCCAATCCATACACACATCAATTGTGCAAAGCGCATTTGTACATCGTTTCTCAAAACATTTTCTCTCCATTTAAACCCCCGACATTAGGTCCTCATTTTCCCCCTCCCTCCCCGCTCCCCCTCCTGCATGAGCCCTTGATAGTTTATAAATAGGTATTTTGTCATATCTTGCCCTGTCCGACGACTCCCTTCATCCACTTTTCGGTCGTCTGTCCCCCAGGGAGGAGGTCACACACAGTTCCATGTAATCGGTTCCCTCTTTCCTACCCATTCTCCCTTTACCCTCCCTGTTTTGCCATTCACACCACTGGTCCTATAGGGCTCATCCGTCCTGGATTCCCTGTATTTTCAGTTCCTATCTGTACCAGTGTACCTCCTCTGGTCTAGCCAGACTTGCAAGATCGAATTCGAGTCATGGTAGTGGGAGCAGGGAGGAAACATTTAGGAACTAGAGGAAAGTTGTATTTCTCATCGTTGTTACATCGCACCCTGACTGGCTCGTCTCCTCCCCGAGACCCCTCTGCAAGGGGATCTCCAGTGGCCTACTAATGGGCTTTGGGTCTCCACTCCGCACTCCCCCCATCATTCACTATGGTAAGATTTTTTGTTCTGGTGATGCCTTACACCTGATCCCTTCGACACCAAACAAGGACATTTCAAGATGCATATTTAAATACAGTACTGTGATAGGATAATATATATGTGTGTACAAGGATATCCAGTTAATATAACTATTATTCAAATTTATGCACCAACCACCAAAGTGAGTGATGAAGAAATTGAAGAATTTTACAAACATCTTCAGTCTGAGATTAGTCAAATGTGCAATCAAAATGAGTTGATAATTATTGGCAATTGGGATGCAAATGTTGGTAATCAAGTGAAAGGAACAGTAGTAGGGAAATATGACGTTGGTGATAGAAATAAAACTGGGAATTGCATGATAGTATTCTGCAATACCAAATTCTTCATTTTAAATACCTTTTCTCCCCCAACAAAACAAACAGCAACTCGACATGCAGACTTCTCCAGAAGGGTTGCACAGAAATCAAATTGACTATAGATGTAGGAAGATATGATAGAGGAGCGCAACTTCAGCAGCTAAAACAAGGTCAGGGTCTAACTGTGGAACAAACTACCAATTACTCACACGTAAGTTCAGGTTGAAAATTAAAACAAGTCCACACGAGCTAAAATATGACCTTGAGTTTATCCTGCCAGAATCTCCAGAACATCTCAAAGATAGATTTGCTTCACTGAACACTAATGACAAAAGACCTGATGCGCCATGGGATGCCATTGAGAACATAGTTCATGAAGAAAACAGATGACCATGAAAAAACAAACTAAAAGAAATGATCAAAGTGAAGGTCAGAAGAGTCTCTGAAACATTACCGTAGAGAAGCTAAAGGAACGGGAAGTACTGGCTAAGGCAAATAACTAAACGGAAAATTTCAAACGGTAGCTAGAGAAGACAAAGTATAATGAAATGAGCAAAAACCTGGAACTAGAAAACCAAAAAGGAAGAACATAGATTATCAAAGCTAAAAATTTAAGGAAAAAGTTCAAATCTCGAGGTGCAATATTTTAAAAGATTTGTGAGCAAAATATTGAATAATGCAGGAAGTATCAAATGCATATACACTGGATATACAGAATCAAGAGGTAGCACATAATCAAAACCAATGGTACTGAAGGAACAAGTCCAAGTTGCAATGAAGGCATTGGCCAAAAACAATGCTCCAGGAATCCATGGAATACCAGTTGAAGTATTTCAACAAGTTGATGAAACACTGGAAGCACTCACTCACCTATTCCAAGAAATTTGAAAGGTAGCTATCAGGCCAACATAATATGGGGATTGATGAAGGATATCATTAATATCAGTTGCAAGTAAAATTTTTCTGAATATCACCCAATGATGGTTGCAGCTGTACATTGACAGAGAGCTGCTAGAATTACTCACACGTAAGTCTGAAGAGGATGTGGAACCAGGGATATTATTGTTGATGCAAGATATAAACTGGCTGAAAACAGAGGATGCCAGGAAAATGTTCACTTGTTTTTTACTGACTACACAAAGCATTCCACTGTGTGGATTATAACAAATTATGGATAATATTGAGAAGGATGGGAATTCTAGAACACCTTATTGTGTTCCTGTAGAGCCTGTAGATAGATCAAGAGGCAGTTGTTAGAACCCAATAAAGGAATACTACGTGGTTTTAAAACAGGAAAGGCGCGCATCACTGTTGTACTTTCTCACTTATTCCATCTGTTTGCAGAGCAAATAATCAGAGACTCTGGCTTAAATGAAGAAGAATTCAGCATCAGAATTGGAGTGAGGTTAATTCACAACCAATGGTAGGCAGCTGATACAGTCTTCCTTGCTGAAAGTAAGGAGGACGTAAAGCCCTTACTGATGAAGATCAATGACTACAATCTTTAGTATGGATTACAGATCAGTGTAAAGAAAACAAAAATCCTCACAGTTGAACCAGTAAGTAACATCATGATACACAAAGAAAAGGGTGAAGTTGTCAAGAATTGGATCTTGTGCAGATCCACAATCAAGGCTCATGGAGGCAGCGGTCAGGATCAGACGACACCTTACACTGGGGAACTGTTGTTCAAGACCTCTTTAAAAGCAAGGATGTTGCTTTGAGGATTAGAGTGGACCCGGTCCAAGCCATGGCATTTTCAATCACTTGATATGCATGTGACAATTGAACATGGAATAAGGCAGAGGAAGAATCCATGTGTTTGAAATATGGTGCTGGTGAAGAATATTGAAGTATCAAGGCCTGAAAAAAGAACAAACAAATCTACCTTGGAGAAAAGCACAGTCAGAATGCTCTTTAGAAGTGAGTATGGTGAGACTTTAGCTCATGAACTTTGAACATGTTTTCAGCAGAGACCACTCCTTGGAGAAGGACAACGCGCTTGATAAATTGGAAGAGCAGCCCCCAAATAGAATGCCCCTTAAGGAAATGAACTGATTGTGTGGCGACACCAATGGGCTCAAACAGAATAGGATAATGCAGAACCAGGCCATGTTCTGTTCTGCTGTACACAGGGTCGCTGTGAGTCGAAACTGAATTGCTTGTACCTAACAACAACACAATAAATGTATTCATGACCATAATACAGCATACAAGGGGACAAAGTTAGGAAAACCTCTTGGCTATGAATAAATGTTTTGATAGAGAAATCACTGCGTGTGGATACTCACCACTATCATCTTGGGGAACACCAAGGCCAGCTAACATAACATAATACATGATATTTATTTTCCTACCTTTAACTTTGTGAGTCTAAAAACTCGTGAGTGGTCATATAAGGTAACATTATTGAGCTCTTCCTGTCTAGAGCAAAGACGAGTGAAGAAAAACAAATTCAAGGAAATAATTAGTCCGAAGGCTAATGGATCACGTGAACCCCAGTCTCCAGAACTTTGAGACCAGAAGAACTAAATGGTACCCACATTCCCTTTCTGACTACTCTGAGAGGGATCACAGTAGGAAATGCTGGATTAGTGGGAGGAAAATGTGAAACAAACTCACAAGCATAAAAACAAAACTATTACACTTATTGGTCTGATCGTGGAAATCCACAGACTATTGACTTTAGATACCCTTCAGGCTCGAAACCGAGCTCAATTCCATGGCTAAATTTTCATCCAAAAGATAAGTATTCTGATAAGATGTACTGTAACATCAATGTGTTTCTTTGAACAATCAATCTTGGGAGATCCAAAGGGCAACAGTTTTCCAGATATAAATCTTAAAGGCAAGAAGGGACTGGAAAGAAGAATGATAGCAAATAGTAATCAGCAAAAGAAAGTGGGAAGCATATTGCTGCATTCTGGGAGTTGCAATTTCCTGGGTTGTAAGATATTTGATCTGAAATCAGATGCTAACTGAGGAACCCATTTAGAATGGTTGGGCAGGCATTTCAGAGACAATTCTTTCCGAATAAATAAAGAACACCATTGAAAATTCAAACAGAGGCAAAAAGACAAAAACCACAATTCCAAATACTGCTTTTCATGCATTAAGGTGACCTTAAATTGGTCTTCTTCCAGGTTCCTCACCCCATGCTACCCTCCCTGGCCTCTGCAATAAAATGAACAAAATGTCACGCAAGTGGCTAGCTCGTCAGATGAGTTGAAGAAGACTCTGAATTATGTTGCTGGAAGATTTTGAAAATGATGAAGCCCAGGATGGAATTATTAATAGCCAAATGATGATCACTTATGATGTTAAAATTCACCTTTATGAATAAGAAATTGGTCATTCCAATACTTATCAAATATAGGAGCCTTAAAATATCAGCAATACATATTTTAACAAAAAGGACTTAAAGCACACATGTTTAGTTATATTGAGAAAGTACTTTAAAAATACTTGGGAATGTTATTTTGAAAAAATTTCATATTAAAGTAAAAGTTCGTAAGAGGAAGGGGAAAGATCCCCAAAAGTAAAAATAGCTACTTTTCTGAAGAATTTCTTGTCTTAAACAAATCAGATTTGAATATGGTAATATTATTCATTGATTTAACATATTATTTAATAATTAATGTGTTTGTAACTTTCAGGTCTTTAGTATTCTCTCTTTTAAATCAGCTCAAACACAGGGAAACTCTGTATTGGTGGTGGTTTTACACTTCAGTTTTATTGTTAATTATGTGACAAAGATTGCAAATTAAGACAGAAAATGTCACTTCCATATGATAAGTGGATGTAAAGGAGACAGCACGTGTTTGTTAAAGTTGCTGAAAAGTGAGCGCCATGATCCCTTCTGTAGTTTATAATAATCCCTACCCTGTCTCCCACTCCATGACTGTAGCTATCCTGAGCATCTAGTATTTACTTCTTCTAATTGTCCAATAGTAGTAATGAAAGCTGGCGAGTCAGTAATTTTTATGCTGCCTTCCTAGTCTTTGAAATGTGAATAATAACTCACTAATTACAAGATAATAAATTACATAGGAGAGTGACAGCATATTTTCAGGGTGACTTTAAGTAAGTGACGAGATGGACTGACCCTGTGACGGCAATGAGCTTAAACCCAGCACCAGGCACTTCTCCATTCGGCTGTCCACCGGGGCAAGTCAGAATGGACTTAATGAAAATGCCTCCTATTAAAGTCTACCTTCCATAATTAAAAGTGTCGTTCATAGTAAAGCAGCTTCTCTATCCAGTTCCATTCCTCACAGTGTGAATCACCACAAGAACTCTTCTATAGAAACCAGAAAAAGGAAAATGGGCTGTAGGTATTATAGAAATAACCAGGTAAGTTTGACTAAAGATTCAGAATTCCATTTGTTGCATGTTATTATCACCAGTGTTGTGCTTAGGAATGGTATGCATCTGCTAATAACTATAATGTCTGCAGTATCATTGCCTTCAGTGAACACAGTAAGAAAGGCCTGTAAAAGCAGGCAATCTGATGCCTGTAAATGAAAACGTATGAGAAGCATCCTGTTGACTGTTTTAATACAAGTGAGTTAGAAACTGGGGATGTAGGTTGCTAAAGGAACCTGAGGCAAGATATCATAAATAAGATCAACAGCTTTAAACTGATAACTTTAGAACATTAATGTTTTGAAGTAAACCCTGGACAATTGTTTTTCACTGAATTCACAGTAGAAAGGTTTTTTTTGGTTTGTTTTTGTTTTTTACTGTGGGTAAATTTGGATCTATTTTAAAGTCAAATATTAACTTAAATACACTGGAACCTATGAAACCTGGAACTTTTCCTTGTTTTTCCAGGCATCCTGTTTTCCGCCTTTGTGAGGGAATCTTAACACTTTTCCATTGCTCATTTCAGTGAAAATTTTTGTTTTTCTTTTCTGACAGGTTTCTGGCTATTGTATCTTCGGTGTATTTATAGTTTATTTAGAATATTAATGGTGCTCTTATTTTAGGTACTTTATTTATTTGTTTTCTAGTAGAGGATTATCATTGTTTTAGAGTGTATTGAGTAGTGGGATTTCTGTCAAGAGCTGGGCATGGTTTATCTTATGTAATAACTGTGACTACTATAAGATGACGAAACAGAAATATAGGGAGAGTAAGAGACTTGCTGAAGGCTACTCATTAGTAAATGACTAAAGTTAGAACTGAATAAGAATTCAATGGCCGATTTTTTAGAATTGTGCTAGCTTATTTCCTTTCCACTTCACTTTGATCATGTAGTTACTCTCAAAGTAGTTGTTTTATGTCTCTATTTTCTATCTTTAATGCTTTAAAGGTAGCGAAGCATGCCAAGACCTCTAAGCCACTCACTCAGGTAGAGCTACGTGTGAAGTGCCCTGTCAGGAATCTGGGGAAATGGGAGATGAATGATGTTATTATCACTGCTGTTGGTAGACTTTGGTTTGGTAGGAAGAGTTGCCGGAGTAAATTTTAGTAGGCATGTGATAGTGAGAGCTGATGTTGCAGGGGCTGTCAAGAGTCTTTGTTGGATACTTAATCAAATAAATGTTAATGCAAATCAAAGAATAATCTACAATGGGGATTTTTCACAGCCTACCCTCTGAAGGACTGCAAGGCACTTTGGGCTGAGTCCTTTATTATTATTATTCCAGGGAATACCTTATAGTTGATTGCCATTGTAATCTATATCTAAATATTTGCTTAATTAGCCCATTTTCATCTTTCGTATAAGAATCCCTTGGCTATTGGCAGAAAGATTGTGCTTTGACTCTACCCAAGGGCACCTTGACATAAATTTCTGATGATCTACTTAAGAAAAATCATCCGCTCAAAGCCTCGTGAAGGCCAGTTCTACTCTGACATACCTGAGGTTGTCAGGGGGGAGAATTACCTTGATGAGAACTAGTTTAGTTCCATATTTCAGTTACATCAGGAAAAGTGTTATGTGCTCTTTATATGCTCTCACAATTTTTGTGCTTATCCTTTATTTTTGTCATTATAATTTTAAATTGAATGTAGGTGCTTTATTGATTATTATATGACTTTTTTCCCCACTAGATTATTACCTCCATGGGATCAAGGACCTTACTGGATTTTTCTCATCATAAAATCTCTCAGATCTCATACAGAACTTGTCAAGTTGTCGAAGCTTATTAAATATTGGTTGAATTAATGAATAGATATTCTTGAAATGTGTTCCTCTAATATGCTTTCTAACTGTCTTTCCAGGAGGGCTGTCTGTCCTAATATAGAACTAAAATTGTGGTGAGAAATAATTGAAAATTATTATTATTTTTTACTTTAGCAGTGAGTGCTAGGATCCTAGTATTGCTCAGGCTTCGTATAGAAAAGGGGAAAGTGTAGGAAGCTTTAACTTACCAGAGACACTATCTTTTTATTCAGGTCCATATATTCTTGTGAATACGGTTTTTCAAACTTCTTGTCATAGTCGATGTTACAGGTTTTAAAGCTGATGTGGTAGTAGAAAGGTGTGCTGCCTTAGAAGGAAAAAAAAGGAAAAAATAATTCTTACTCCTCTCATGGATTGAACACATTCATTTCAATGAAAATCACATGGAATAGAATACTCTGGTGTTAATTTCAGTTCATTTGCCTTTAACTAAGCTTTGTAGCTAATGATTGTCGAAAGAGCTCCACTGAAGTAATGCGAATTAAACTGTAATATTATTCAATAGTATAGTCAAAATTTTAATGTAACAATTTAATGTTTCAAATATCATATTTGGGACTCTTATAATGATTATATTCTTTACTTCAAATATAGCCTGCACTTTGGGCAAAGAGTAACATATATCATATAGAATCTGCTATGTTATTTTTATATGGTTTTAAACAATACTGGTCACATTCTGAGTTAGAGATCTGAGGTCTAAGGAACCAGAGAGTAATTTTTTCCTGTGTGTGTATATTATGATATATATAAATATATAAATACAAAACTCTAAATTGATATACAAAATTTTGTTCAAGGAAATAAATTTGTTTATTTTGTAACGAGATAACAAACATAAGAAATATAATTTTCACTGTTAATTTAAATGAATTCATTTTGTTACCAGAATCACATATGCATGAAAACCCAAACAAATCCAGTCAGCAAGTTGATTCTGATTAATAGCAACTCTAGACGGGGTTTCTGAGGCTGTAACTATTTATGGAAGCAACGTCAACTGTCTCCCTTGGAGTGGCTAGTGGGTTTGAACTGCTGACATTTAGGTTAGCTGTCCAACATTTACCTGAAAGGATCACCAAGGTTATAAGGGGACTTCATTGGGAATGGAATTAAAAGACACAAAGAATAAAACTCCATGGGTAGTGCTGGAGAAAAATGTGGAACAAAATTCAAAATCATAAAGAGTTTTGGCTTCTTAGTGAGGTAGAAACGGGTGGAATCCCTGACACTGTGGCCTTTAGTCAGCCTTCAGGTCTGGAAATGAATTCTCCCTCATGGCTCAGTTTTCAGCTCAGCAATTGGAACAATATCATTAAGGAAGTATACACACTTTAGAATAGCAACGTTTTGAGATCAAAGGGCAGCATTTAGTCAACACTGAAGGCTTAGGAGAGAAAGAGAAATAGGAACTAGAGAACAAAATACAGGGAGGAGGTGGGGTAAAGGATGTTACATTTTGGGGATTGCATCGATGACATGAAACAAAATGTATATACATTATTGAATGGAAAATTGGTCTGCTCTGTATACTTTCACCCAATTTGTGGTAAAAAGTCTTTAAAAAGATGAAAAAATGAGCTTTATTTTTCAACATAAGCTCCAACAAGTTCAAGACACATTCGTAACCGCTGATTCAATCATTTAGTTCATCCTCAAAGAATAGCAGATACTGGGAATTTCATCATGTTAATATAGTCTTCTTTTACTTTATAACCTAAAGGAAAATGATGGCCCCTTAGAGAGCTTTTGAGGTCTGGAAGCAAACATAAGTCAGGAAGAGTCCAATCAAGATGGTAATGATTTCCCCTAAGAATTCATGAGGTTGCACTTGTTTGATGAGAAGAATTAGTAGGAACATTGCCAGGGTTCCTAGGGAAGATTTCTTTGCATTTTTCTGGTAAAATGTTGAGTAGCCTTGTCAAAACACTCACATTATGAGCAAATGTCATCATTCTGACATATTGAGCACATGGCAAAAGCTCTCTAAGTCTAATAATCTGTTTAAGATACTAATTCCTTTTTTTCTTCTAATCATCTTATCCATTCTTAAAGAGAATTACCCATTTGGAAACTGCTGATTTTTCGTGTGTCATTGTCACCATTAATTTTTCATCAAGCATCAATAATTTTACCTTCTTACACCCAAACTTTACCTTAAATTTGATATTTTGCTTTAATTTTAGCAGAATATATGCTTTTTTGGTTGGGGGTCTTTTCAAACTGATGTCTTAAGCACAGTGCTTCAAACTCTGTCTTGTTCAGGCATGTTATAATAGGTTAGTATGAATTTATTTTAGTGTAAATTTTTTTTGTAATACACACATGGTTTTTTCATAGTAGGAATTTTCCTATGAACTTTTTGAAAAGTCATCATATGTATGGACCTATAAGTAAGTGATATTGACATTAATGAGCTTGTCCTTCTATGATTCCACCCCCAGAGCTTTCTCACACACAACTTATTTGCTCAAAACTTGTTTCTGGCAGCAACCACTATCTCTCTTTGGTGCAGTTCTCTTAGCAGATAGATTGCTTTGAATTCCCTCAGGTTACTTCTTGGTTTCCCTTTCCACTTGTACGTGCTCCAAGATCGAGATTCCCAAATGTTTCTCTGACGAGTTGGTTGCCTTTTGTAGCATGAAGACCTGGTATTGAGCCCAGAAAGAGGAATTCACAGATTTAACACTCTGGCCTTTGCATAAGAAGCAAGAAAGCAAAACAAAGAAACGTAGAGTTTGAAAGGCATTATTTTTTGTCTAGATTCTGTTATCTGTTCTACTTCTATTCCGAAAGTTAAGCTGCTTTTGGGGAAACTAATAGTTTCCAATTATACGTAGCACAGAATATTTGGAAATGTTATTTTTAATAAAAGTATTGAGAAAGTCCGTAAGAAAGTTTAACTGTCTCTAAATATGCTCAGAAGCTTTATTGACAATTCCTGTGTCAAGTTCCCCAACAGATACTAATGATCTACCCTATTAGAATTAAATTTTAACCTTCTAAGCCAAAAGAGTTATTTCTTGTTATACTTTCTTCTCTTTTCCTATAGTGATGACCTGTGATTTGTAACTGAATAGGTGCTATATAGAATCAAAGTTACACTTTCCAGACTGTGATATCTAGGATTGCCCTAGTGCATCTATCTCAATAATTCAACTCAACTCATTGCAATCGAGTCAGTGCTGACTCAGAGTGACCCCTGTACGTTTCTGAGACTGTTTAACTGTTTATGGGAGTAGAAAGCCCACTCTTTTTCTTGTGGACTTTCTGGTGATTTGAACTGTTGATCATGTGGATCACAGGCCAGTGCGTAACCACTACAGGACTACAGTGCCTCTATCTAGGACAGTGGTTCTCGGCTTTCCTAGTGCTGTGACCCTTTAATACAGTTCCTCATGTTGTGGTGACCCCCAACCATAAAATTATTTTCATTGCTACTTCATAACTGTAATTTTGCTACTGTTATGAATCATAATGTAAATATCTGATGTGCAGCATGCATTTTCATTGTTACAAATTGAACATAATAAAACCATAGTGATTAATCACAAAACAAGATGTCATTATATATTGTGAAATATTTATTTCTAATTACAAATAAGTGAAATTTCATCTTGAAGCATGGTGTTGCATGGGTAACCGTCTTCAAACCAGATACTCGTATGTGGGCATGACTGCATGTGGAAAGACCTGCCTAGAGATGGATGGAGGAGTGGTGCCTCGGTTCCTAAGACCATCGGAAATATGTGTTTTTCAATGGTCTTAGGCGACCTCTGTGCAAGGGTTGTTCGACCCCCAAAGGGGTTGCGACCCACAGGTTGAGAACTGCTGATCTAGGACCTGATCGATGCAATGAAAGGGAGAGTGTATATGCAACGTCTAAGGTACTCTTAGAAGAGGACACACTATTGTTCAATCTCTTCTGTTCTGCGAGCTGGAGTGTGGACCTCATGGCCAGAACTGGCACAGCCACTGTGGATATTGAGGTGACTTGGTTCTCTAAGACTGGGAAGTTATACATTGAATCTTAATCACTGGCCTCTGAAAGTTTTTGTGTCTGAATTTTATGTGTGTATGTAATCTCCCTCTAGATCAGTGATTCTCAACTTGAGGTGTACAATTGAATCACCTGGGATGGTTTGAAAATTAAATTCCATTTTAATCCAATTAAATTAGTACATTTGGGTGTGATGTTTGAGTATTATACTTTAGAACAGCTGTCTAGGTGATTCTAAAGTGCATGGCAGGTTAATATTCAGTGTTCTACGTCAGGGCGTCAGTGGCTATGGCTAAAGGGTCTAATGTAGCCTGCTATATTCTTTACATGGTGTGTGAGCTAGGAATAGATTTTGCATTTTTGAAATATTGAAAAAGTAAAAAGAATATTTTGTGACATGGAATTATTTAATTTTCAAACTTTAGTGTTCATAAAGTTTTACTGGAAAAAGAGCACTTCCTCACTAGCATCGAGTTGAGGCTGACTCACGGTTGCCCTGTTGGACAGGGTAGAACTGCCCTTGTGAGCTTCTGACACCAAAACCTGTGAAGGAGAGTAGAAGGCCCTATCTTTCTCCCGAGTTGTGGCTGGTGGTTTCAAATTGCTGACTTTGCTGATCGCAGGCCAACTTGTAACCACTATGCAACCAGCCCTCAGCCTATTGGAAAAAGATACACACATTTACATATTACTTATAGATGCTTGGGTGCTGTAGCAGTAGATTTGATTATTGATTAGTTGGCAATTGAGTGTTATGCTAGCATCATATCTATGAATTAAGTAGACCATGTATAGGGCACAAAGTGAAAAAATATGTACTATCTGACCCTTTACAATACATTTTGCTGATTCTGCTCTATATGGAGAGCATTTCTAGAGTGGAGTCTAGTGTGAAGACATACGTGATGATAGCATGTACCTAAATACCTGCCACAAAGTACATCTGATTACCCAGTTGTTACTATTGGGTTGAATCTGTAGTGTTTCAGATGCTGCTTTATGTATGTTTGTATAAACTTGTTTGAGATAGCTGTTTCTAAAATGTTGTGGACAATTTCCATTAACAATAATTCAGGATATGGGTTCTATAGTGAAGCATGGTGGAGATATTAGATGATGCTGGGCTATCAGAAAGAATAGCATTTGGGGTTTTAAAGATTTATTTGCAAATAAGCAGCCTTCTAATTGAGATGTCAATTAAGCCCACATGGAAGAAGCACACCAACATCTGTGATTCCAGGATTGTAAATATAATCCAAATCTGTAGGGAATAGTATCAGAGTTTAAATTGTGAAATGACAGTGGCTATGGATGATAGTGAAAGCCCAAAATACATTTGTAGGATCTCCATAGGTAATAAGCATCGGGTGATTTCTCTCCAACCATAATTGAGGAATTGGAATAACCTGGTGGTCAGACAGAGCATATTGTAGAGATGACTATAATAGATTAAAATGATAAATCTGACTTGAATGGTTAAAACCTTATCATCTGATCACCTTTTTGATACATTTTGTGCTTGATCTGGTTTTTAATATTTGTTGTGTGTGTGTTTTCATATAGGAATTTATCTTCTTTTGCATTTTTCCATTATTGGCAGTGTTCTTTAGTGCTCTGTATTTTTCTATGCTTCTTGGTCTATGAAACTGTGATAGTCAGGTTTTTTGTACCAACATGGCTCCCATAGGAACACATGGGTAGAGTTTAGCCTGTCAATCAGGTCACAGCTTGATTGGAAGGCAAATGAGATAAATGGCTTTCGAGGCCAGTCTCCCTCTCTCTTTCTCCCTGGAGGTGGGCCACACACTCTCTCTCTGCTTTCACCTTCTGGTTCACTAGCCAGGTGGAGCCACATTGAAACCTGCAAGAGCCCTGGAGATGCTTCCACTGCCACTGGATCTACAGGAATTTGCACCCATTGGCCTGTGATCTTCCTGCATTTTGCATCATTGTTGGGCGTGTGAGTCTGAAGAGGGATTTATGGACTAGTATTGGACCTATAGGCTAATATCAGACTTATGGACTTGATCTGGACTTGGCTGGGATATTTTCTTAATATACAATTACTCTTTGATATAAAACTCTTTCTTATACATATGTGAGTGTCTCTGGATTTGTTTCTCCAGCCAACCCGTCTTAACACAGAAACTCAGGATGGATGAATTTATAGAGACAATAACTACAATAAGGTTTCCTTGGAGGTACAGCAAGGGAAGTGATGGTGGTGGTAGTGGTGGTCGGGGTGGGGTGGGAGTGGTAAAGGGGACCTGATATCAAGGAGTCAAGGGGGAAAGAAATGTTTTGAAACTGATTGTGGTAACAATTGTACGACATTATTACACTGCTTGATATGATTGAACTGTGGAATAATATGATGTCTGGATTAGTCCTAATCAAATGGTTTGAAAGAAAAAAAATAAATATGAAAAAATTCCATCGATTCCATTTTTCCAAGAACTCTTTGAAGATCCCTCATATATATATATATATACACTACACATATACACAAACCCAAACTCACTGTATCAAGTCAATTCTGATTCATGGTGACTCTATAGGACAGGGTGGAAATACCCCTATGGGGTTTATTCAAGAGTAGAAAACCTCATCTTTCTCCCTCTGAGTGGCTGGCAGTTTTGAACTGATGACCTTGCAGCTAGTAGCCAATGCCTTACCTCCTTTGCCACTAGGGTTCCACAAGGCGGCTGGAAAAAGTTCATGGAAAAATTGAATAAAAGGATAATGGAATTTTTCTATGAACTTGAAGCCCTTGATTGTATATATGGATCATGATAAGTGGAGAAAATACTGAAGTTGTCAAGGATTTCATCTTTCCTGGATACACAAACAATGCTCATGGATGCAGCAGTCAGGAGATCACATGTCACATTACATTGTGTAAATCTATTGCATAAGACCTCTTTAAAGTTTTGAAAAGCAAGGACTAAGGGGAGC
>NW_022111369.1:68923009-68924439 GCF_000313985.2 Echinops telfairi | reverse complement strand
TACTTGTATCTCTAGTTACTCTCAATTTTATACCATTGGTTCAAAGCAATAGATTCTTTGTCTGTGGCACATGGTTAAAGCACCCAGCTACTAAATGAAAGATCAGTGATTTGAACACACCAACTACTCCATGGGGCATAGATATGAGTCTGCTCCTGTTCAGATTTACAATCTTAGAAACTGTGTGGGGCAGTTCTATTTCGTCCTATAGAAAAGTCTGAACTGCATCTTAAGTGCGTCTGAACTGACTTGATGGCAAATGGTTTTGTTTTTTCTCTACCTTTCAAGTGAGCAATTTATCTAAAAATTTTAAAAAATTATTTTATTGAGGGGTTGTACAATTCCCATCACAGTCCATACATACATCCATTGTGTCAAGCACATAGGTACATTTGTTGCTCTCATCAATCTCAAAACACCCGCCTTCCACTTTAGCCCTTAATATCATTTCCCCCCGCCCTCCTCATTCCCCCCTCCCTCTCCCCCATGAACCCTTCATAATTCATAAATTATTATAGTTTTGTAAGATTTGGTAGTGGCTCTTCACTTGGTAGTGGGAGCAGCTGACATTGAAATCAATCTAAATCCTAAATATCTTGTTCACAGAAACTATCTGTATCAATGGCAGAGTGTATATGGAAGACAGAGTGGACACAATTTATAAACACTTAGTTCCTGAGCCAACTGCTTAGTGCAGCATGCACGGTATTTTTAGCTATGTAAATTCTTCTCCCCTTACAAACTGAAATGAATGCTTGTTTTAAAAAGACAGTATTTTTTCTAAATGTGATTATATTTTCACAAAGTACTATTGTGTTTTAATACAGTAATACCCAACCAGAGAATTTGATATGAAGTTTCTTTTAAGGAAAATTAAACTTAGGTATTTTATTTAAAGAAGTTTTATTTGAAGTGGATAGAAAAATATGGAGTGGCTATTGTTTTTAACTTTACTCGTCAATATGAGGTAGTGCCACAGATTTTAGGGAGAACTTTATAAGGGAAGAAAACATTGTGCAGAGTAAAAGAATAGACTTTGGAATAAGAAATTTTAGTTTCTGCCGCTCCCCCCAGAAGAATTTATTTCAGAGGACAGCACTGAATCTGCAGCTCAGGGAGAGGAACATGTCTGATCAGAGCACACGGGAGCAAATGAAGGGTGAAGAAGAGAGAGTGGAGCACATCCTGGCCCAACAAGCCTTGACGACGACGATATTCCCACAGAGAAGACACTATGGCCGGCCCCACTATGAGACACAACACCCCTCACTGATAGCCCTACAGGAAACAACACTGGAGACACAGTGTAGGAATTGCGCCCGACCTGATCCCACAACACCAAGGCAAAACACTAAGGGCGTGCAACAGAACAGCAAGGGGAACAGAGCAACAAAGTCCCCAGGGAATACCAAAAATAGACTTTGGGGCCA
>NW_022111369.1:68829808-68920950 GCF_000313985.2 Echinops telfairi | reverse complement strand
AAAAAAAATTATTTGCTTGTTGATCATCTCCTCAGCATGCTATAAATTCAGCAAAGATAGAGACTGTGAAAACTTTATTCCTGTTTATTCCCAGCACCTACCGTTTCCCAGAAAGAAACAGCGCGTTCAATGAATGTCTGGTAGTAGAATGCCTACAGCTAACGGTCACTAGAGAATGACGTTTCCGTGAACGTCATAGTCGCCATAAGGAATGCTCTGTGGCAAAAAATCCTATCTGATTCCATTTCTGCCTCAAATATCACGTTTCTCAACGATTCCAATAATGCAACTGATAAGTGCATGTGACCAAAAAAACAGACATCATGAGTACTTACGGAAAGCAACAAAATAAACAATGAGTCCAATGGCTACTGTCGCAATCACCATCATTATGACACTCAGGATGATCTTCCCACATTTTGTGAGTTTTATTTTTATGTTTGTTTCTGTTCTGAGAAAAAAGGACAAGAAATACAAGTGTTATAATAAGTATGATATAAAATGCTTAGAAATAAATAAAACTTTAAAAAGCATCTTTTTTTTACATTAATTATGGAATCCATGGACTGCTGAGCTTAAATAATAGAGTGAAAAATGATTGAATAGGATATTTGACATGCAATTTTTCACCTTGGTAAATGATAGTGGTAAAAATAAAATAAATATTCATGTAGTCTGTTAGCAAATATTTATAAATGGCCTACTCTCTTGTGCCCTTTTTGTCACCCAAAGGTCTCTTCTTCACAAAATTTATGTTTTACAGAGGGGAGACAACATCTAAAAACAGCATGTTAGTTAATAAGTATGAAGTTATTAATCAAAGTAAGCTCATTGCCATGCACTCAGCTCGGTTATGCAATTGTGAAGGCTGCTAAGGCTTGACCAAACCATACTCAGGCATCAGGCCACAGGGTTCTCCTCATTCAAAAGCCTGTCAGGCACTCACTGCTATTGGGTTGATGGTGACTAACAGCAACCCTATCAGAAAGGATAGACCTGCTCTTGTGAGTTTGAGACTAACTTTACATGAGTAGAAAGTCTCGTCCTTCACCCAAGAATGTATTAAGTACTGAAAAAAAGTGAATCTGGGTCAGTGTTTCCCAAAGTGGACAATACCACTTCCAGGGGTGGGAGGTGGGTGGATTCTGGAATGATTCAGAAGCAGATGTGGACATTTTATCCTGGATTATGGGCTCTAGTACCAACATTTATAATGCCTAGGGGGCAGCTGAGTAATTTTTTTCTTAAAAGAGGGCAGTAAGTTAAATACATTTGCAAACTGTGTTTGTTGCATAATTTTATGTCAATTTGAAGATATATAAGCGTGTACAGGTGGTATCCAACCTGTCATTCAAGTAACACACTGATGGTGCCTCCTTCTCCGTGTGGCCTTCTCAGAAGGAGGATCCTGGGAACCTCCTCTTCTCTCTGCCTCCACCTTCTTGCTTGCTGGCCACCGTGAGAGCGGCGGGGCCCTGCCAGCTTTCCACTGAGGTTGGATGCACGTGACTTTGCAATCATCAGCCTGTGATTTTCCAGCATTCTGTATCATTGCATGTAACTGAGTGAGTTTGAAGAGGGATTGATGGACTGGTATCGGATTTATAGACTTGAGTTGGACTGAGCCGGGATTGTTTCATGATATATAATTACTTCTTGATATAAAGTTCTTTCTTACACATATATATGAGTGTCACTGGATTTTTTTCTCTAGTCAGCCTGGTCTAACACAGGAACCAGTGATCTAAGTAAAACTATTATAAACGTTGGGTACATGTGAAGTGGTGGTTGTTGTTAGATTGCATCAAAACACCTCCAGTGCATAGCAAAGCAATGCACAACAGAACAGAACATTGTCCTGTCCAGTACCCTTTTCACAATTGTTCCTATGCTTGAGTCCATTGCTGCAGTGGCTCTGCCAATCCGTATAATTGAGGGGCCTTCCCCTTTTCACTGTCTCTCTGCCAAGCCTAATATGCTTCCCAGGGACTAGTTTCTCCTGACAACAAGTTCAAGGTACGTAAGACAAGTCTCCCCATCCTTACCTCTACTGAGCACTCCGGCCATACTTTTTCCAAGACACATTTGTTTATCTTTTTTGCAGTCCATGGAAGTTTCAGTATTCTTCTCTGGTACCACAACTGGTCCAATTGTGAGGATTTTGGTTTTCTTTACATTGATTTGTAATCCATACTAAAGGTTTCAATTCTTGATCTTCATCAGCGAGAGGTTCATGTTCTCCTCACTTTCAGCAAGCAATGTTTTGTCATCTGCATATTGCCGGTTGTTAATAAACTTTCCTCCAATGTACTGAAAAATCCCTGTCAATTTACTGCTGCAACTTTAGTTGGACGATCTTCAGCGAAATTTTACTTGCATGTGATATCAATGGTATCATTCTATAATTGGAACATTGTGTTTTGTCACTTTCTTTGGAATTGGCACAAATAGGGATCTCTTCCATTCAATTAGCCAAGCAGATGCTTTCCAAAATTACTGGCATAAATAAGTGAGTGCTTCCAGTGATTCATCAACTTTTTGAAACATTTCAATTGATATTCCATCAATTCCTGGAGCTAATGATTGTTTTTGACTAATGCTTTTAGTGCAGCATGGAATTCTTTCAGTATCATTGATTCTTGTTCATATGCTCCCTCCTGAAGTAGTGGAATGTATACTAGTTCTTTTTGTTACTGTGACTCTGTATTATTTCCATCTTCTTTTGATGCTTCCTCCATCATTCAATATTTATGCTTATAGAAGCTTTCAAGACTACATATTTTTAAATTAATAAATCATTTTATTGGGGTCTCTTACAGCTCTTATAATTATCCATACATTAATTTTATCAAACACATTTGTCCATATGTTGCCATCATCATTTTCAAATAAAATTTTTTTTCCTGCTTGAGCCATTGGTATCAGCTCCTCTTTTTTCCCTCTCTCCCTCACCCTTCCACCCTCATGGGCCCCTGATAAAGGATTATTATTTTCATATCTTACATCATCTGCTGTCTCCCTTTGCCCACGTTTCTATTGTCCTCCTAGTTATATGTTGATCATTGTAGTTGGTTCCCCATTTCGTCTTCTTATCCCTCCACCTACTCCCTGCCATGTTGTCTCTACTCCCATTACTGTTCCTGAGGGGGTTATCTGTCCTGTATTCTCTTTTTAAAAAAAAAAAACATTTTATCAGGGGCTCATACAACTGTTATCACAATCCATACACACATCAATTGTGTAAAGCGCATTTGTACATTGTTTCTCAAAACATTTTCTCTCCACTTAAACCCCCGACATCAGGTCCTCATTTTTCCCCTCCCTCTCCACTCCCCCCTCCCTCATGAGCCCTCGATAGTTTATAAATGGGTATTTTGTCATATCATGCCCTGTCCGACGTCTCCCCTCACCCACCTTTCAGCTGTCTGTCCCCCAGGGAGGAGGTGACACACATTTCCTTGTAATCGGTTCCCTCTTTCCTACCCCTTCTCCCTTTACCCTCCCTGTTTTGCCACTCACACCACTGGTCCTGTAGGGCTCATCCGTCCTGGATTCCCTGTATTTTCAGTTCCTATCTGTACCAGTGTACCTCCTCTGGTCTAGCCAGACTTGCAAGAATTTGAGTCATGGTAGTGGGAGCGGGGAGGAAACATTTAGGAACTAGAGGAAAGTTGTATTTCTCATCATTGTTACATCGCACCCTGACTGGCTCATCTCCTCCCCGAGACCCCTCTGCAAGGGGATCTCCAGTGGCCTACTAATGGGCTGAACTCGTATCTGTATCTGTGTCATGCTTCTGTCTAGCCGGATTTGTAAGATAGAACTGGGGGAAATGGGGAGGAAGCATTAAAGAACTAGAGGAATGTTGTGTGTTCCGTCAGTGCTACAGTGCACCCAGGCTGTCTTGTTCTTTCCTTGTGACCCTTCTGTGAGGGAATGCCCAATTGTCTACAGATGGGTTTTGGATCTCCACTCTGACTCCCATCATTTGCATCGATATACTTATTTGTTTGGGGTCTTCTGATACCTGATCCCATTAATACCTTGAGATCACATGGGTTGGTGTGCTTCTTCCACGTGGGCTTTGTTGCTTCCCTGCTAGACGGTCTCTTGTTTAACTTCAAGCCTTTAAGACTGCAGATGCTATATCTTTTTAAAGCACCATCAGCTTTCTTCACCACCTTTGCTTATGCACCCATTTTGATGTCAGCAATTATGTCAAGACTATATATGGAAGTTTGAATCATTTCTTGAGTTCTTTCATGTTCAGACATGCTGTGTGTGTTCTTCCTTTTTTGTGTTTCTGACTCTAAGTCTCTGCACATTTAATTATAATGTTTTACTTTATCTTCTTGAACTGCCATTGAAAATTTATTTTCAGCTCTTTGACTTCATCATTTCTTCCATTTGCCTTAGCTGTTTTATTATAGAGAAGGAGTTTCAGAACGTGTTGACATTCATTTTGTTCTTTTCTTTCTTTCTTGTCCTTTTAATAACCTTTGCTTTCTCCATGAATGATGGTCTTGATGTCCTCCCACAGCTCATTAGGTCTTCTGTCATTAGTGCTCAGTGCATCAAATGTGTTATTGAGATATTCTTGAAATTCAAATGGGATAAATTCAAGGTTGTAATTTGGCTCTCCTGAATGTGTTTTGATTTTCTTCAGGTGGTGGTACTGGCAGGATATAATATTAAATATGGTAGTCAGCTTATGCCTATTTACCAGATAAACTCTGTATATTTGAAACAGATTAGAACATTAGCCACACCAATTCATGGAGTGATCCAGCAAGTGGAAACTAAGCAAATGCCATTCTGGCTGGAACAGTGAATGCGAGGAAGAAGGGAAATATGAGAGGCACTAAGGCCGAAACATTGTAAGGGTTATAGATCATGGCAGGAATTTTGTCTTTTTCTCTTAGTGGAGGGATTTGAAAAGTGAACTGTGATGAGCTGGTCTGTCTTCTAAATGGAATCATCTTAACTGCTGTGTGGAGAATAAGGAGCAAGGAAGGAAGTGGAGTGACAAGATTGGTGTCATTTGTTGTCATTCATTGTTAGGTACCATCAAGTCAGTTCTAATCCTTAACCTATGGATGACAGAATGAAATGTTGCCCAGTCCTGAATGATCCTCACAATCATTGCTATATTTGAGCCCATTGTTGCAACTCTTATGTTAATCTCATTGAAGAGCTTCCTGATTTTCACCGACATTCTACTTTACCCAGAATGAGGCAGCTCTCCAGGGATTGGTCGAGATATGTCAACTAACGTATCTCATTTTAAGAGATTAGGGAGAAGTGTAAGACCTAGCAAAGGTGATTCAGAGGGAACAACTAGTGAGGTAGGAGTAAAGTCAAGAGAAACTAGCATCTTTTGAATCAATACTAACTTACCAAGGATACAGGAGGGCTTCAACTGTGTCAAATAAGGTAAGCAAATGAGAACTGAAAATTGACTGGAGTTATTGTCATTGAGGTAATTGACAATTTTGAGGAGAAATGTTTTAAGAGTGGAAGGGAAGCGAGGCTGATTAGAGAGCGTAAAAGGAGAATGGAAAAAGAACTAGAGACAGTGACTACTAGCCACTCCTTCCAAGAATTTTGCTGAAAATTCTTTACATGATGGAGGAAATAGAATAAAGAGGTTATGCTTTATTATTAAACAATTCAAATATACATAAATTTTGACAAAATAATTTAATAAGTTTCCAAATATTCTTTACATAATTTAATAACTATTAATAATTTATAGTATTCTTTTAATCTAGTTTTCTGAATTAAAGGACTTAAAATAAAATAATTACATCATGACATTCACCCCTGAACATTACAGTTCCCATCTAAAAACAAATAAGGACTTTCTTTTATGTGACTATTGTTATGTTTTATGAAATTATCAATAATATCTTAATATCCTCTAATACCAACTTCATATTCAAGTATTTCTACTTGTTCCCTAAATAGCCTCTATATTTGGTTTGTTTGAACAAACTAGGCTTTTTACCAGATTTTTCTGGTAAGAGATTATGAAAAATTCAAACATTGAATTTGAGGGTTACAGCTCTGAAGTTTCTATTTCTCTCAAACAGCTTCCATATCTTACTTTTTTTTCAATCTCTTTAAAGACATTGGCTTTTTGAAAATACTGAATTAGTTGGTCTATAGACTGTACAACCTAAAAAAAGAAGCTTATAAATGTATTTAATTAAAAATTAAGTATTTGTTTTAGACAATTGTAAATTCCCATGCAGTTGTAGGAAATAATAGAGTTATCCTATGTACCACTTGAATAATTTTATTAATGGTAACAAGTTGGATAACTACAGTACACTATCACAGCCACAATATTAACATTGATACAGTAAAAAGCATAACTCTTCAGATCCCTTCTTTGGTCTTTATATTGTCTCATCTACTTGCCTCCTATTTTCTCAACAAGCTTAACTTTGGGTAACTAGGTGTGGTCCCTCTCTATAGTTTTATCACTTCAGGACTATTATATAAAAAGAATCACATAGTATGCAACCCTTTGGATAGGCTTTTTCACTAATCCAAATTGTTTTTAAGATATACTTAATACAAGTTGTTGCATATGTCAGTTTCCTTTTTATTGCTGAGTTGTAATTCATGGTATAGAGCTAATAAAGCTGCTATAAATATTTATGTATACATTTTTGTGTGAACATAAATCTTTATTTTACTCAGACAAGCATCTGGGAGTGAAATTGTTGGGTTATATGGCAATGGCATGCTTGCTTTTAAGAAACTGCCAAACTATTTTCCAGAGTGACTGTACAATTTTACATTTCCGTCAGTCATGTCTGAGTGATAATCTACGAGTGATCCAGTTTCTTCACATTCTCCTCATCTCATTTTTGTCATTCTGATAGTGTGCGGCTCTTTCTGTCCTAATATGCTACTTCTAGAAAGTTGGTTTATGTTGGAACTTTTTTGATCTGTTCATTGGCACCAATGTCTTCTGTTTCCATGGAGGAAGACACAAGGGAAAATGAGGTCCAGGGAACTTCTCTGTGTTGTTTATCGGAGTCCAAGGTCTCTAGCTATTCTCTTCATTTTCAAAATACTCTTATGTGTATGTTTTATATATCACACCTACAGGTTGTAGTTATGCATTGTGGACTCTCTCTGTGTGATACCCCCTTTTTTTAAGATGAGAAAAATAATGGCATGTGTTTATGCTATTGGGAGATATTTTTGTTTATTTTGTTTTTTATTTGGCAAGAAATGTAGTTTACTTTATTTGTTAATTGCATGTGTCTCTTGTTTCAGGAGGGCATGGACATTATTTGTTTCATTGCATAAACTAGAATAGTTCTTGACATATTAAGAATACTCCATAAATAGTGGGGGAACCTGCCATTAGGAGAAACATTAACATTACTTATATAGACACTAAGGGGAGAATATGCCCTGTGTTATGTTCCTAATTGGATATTTTGACTTAGTTTCTAAACAGCCTTTGGTGATACAGGCTGTGCACTCTAGACCACTGGGACGCTAGACTGTCCTTAGAGGTGCCCAACATCCTTCACAGACCACAACAGTAAGATCTGCTTTGGAAACCCCACTAAGTAAATGGACTTTACCTTAAATTTACCTCTAGCAAATTTAAGGAACTGATAGACTTCCTTGGACGTAAGGCTGAAATGCCCTAGTGTGAGGCGTAGATAACTGCGATCTAAAGACTATGGAGTTGGTGGCTGTTGAACTTTGATTTGGATCTCTTGCTTTATGGGTGCTCAAGTAATAGTGGCCTGGGATTGCCATATTTTTACTTTTAGCTGTACTCTCTTTGCCTTTTTATGACATGTATTAGTCTATAGGCATGATTCTGCTTTTGTGAATGAGTGTTATTGAAAGTTTTTCCCTATCTCCAACTCTCATTGTTTGTGTAAATAGTGTCCAGTTACTTAAGTTTTTTATCTGTACAAGTAAAATATCCATGTTTATGGTCTAGAGATCTGTCCTTACATATGTAATTTAATTTTCTCCTCCAAGTTTTAAATTCGATACTATAGGCTAAATTAATTATGCCCCATGGGATGATTTATTAGGTGTGCCAATAGCAGGATAATGATGTCTCTAAATTGAACCAGACACATATATAAACTATAGATCTATGACCCATATTAAATTTATCCAGATTTTCATATCACCTGTTTTTTTTAATTGAGGCTATTCTCTATTTTATTTTGTTGCTGTTTGATTGTGGTGATTATTACACAACTCTTCTTACATGATTGAGCTACTTAATTGTATGATATGTGAATTGTATGGGAATAAAACTATTGAAATACTCAGTAAATATCTTTAAATATATTAATTTAAAAGTTCAAGATATGTCAAATTTTGATATATCTCCTTAATGTTGTGAAAATGTAAATGTTAACAAAATTACTTTACAAATTTAAAGCATTTCTGATCCGAATTCCACTTATTCAAAGAAATAGAATAACTAATTACCAACTTTATATGTGAAGGGAAAGGATATATGAAACATTATTTTAAAAATAAAAATAAATTAAGAGGCCTTTCCCTCCCAGACCTTAAAATTTTCTATATAGTCTAGGTAATCAAAATAGTTTGGTACTTGTACAGTGACAGATATTAAGATCAATCAATTGGAATTGAAAATTCTGAAATATAACCAATTACTTATAGACACCTAATTTTTGATAAAGAACTAAAACATATTAAATGGACAAGAGATAATCTTTCAACAAGTAGCGCTGGAAACACAGGATCTTCACCTGCAAAAGAATGAAACAAGACCCACACCTCATAGCATGTACAGAAACAAACCCAACAGGGACCAAAGGCCTGACTATAAAGCACACAAATATTAAGAGCATCAGTGAAAGAATAGGCATAAACTTAAGGACCTTAATCCAAGGCATAAACACACTACCAAACATAAAGCGAAGTGTCCACACTGTAAAAGACAAAATAAATAACTGGAACTTACTAAAACATGGCATTTATGCACAACAAAAGATTTTATCAAGAGTCAACAGAGAATCCACAGATTGGGGAAAAATATTCAGTAATAATACATCAGATAAAGGACTAATGTCCGAAACCTGTATAAAACGGTAAGATCTTAGCAAGAAAAATTACAAATAATACAATCAACAAATAGGTGCAAGACATGAATAGACAATAGGACCTAAAGGCTGCCAACAACCATATTAAGAAAGTTTGAGATCATTAACAATAAGAGAGCTATAAATTAAAATGATATATCACCTCACACTGACACTTTTGGAAAAATTCAATAAAACAGAAAATAACAAATGCTGGAAAGGATGTGGAGAGATTGGAATGCTTTTACATTTGCTGGTGGGACTGTAGAATTATGAAACCATTATGGAAATCAGTAGGGCACTTCTTAAACAAATGCAAATCCAAGTACCTTATGATCTAGCAATCTCTGTACTGGGTATATAGTATAAAGAAATCAAGTATATAACATGAACAGATATATGTACATGTATTTTTATTGCAGCAATTTCCACAATAGCAAAAACATGGAAGCAACCCAAAACCCCAATTCTAGAGGAATGATAAACAAGTTCTGGTATATTTATACTATGGAATTTTCTTCATCAATAATAAACATTGATAACTTTCTTAAACACCGCAAGACATGGAAAAAACTAGCTAACATTATGCTTAGCCAAACTCAGTCATTCTTACAATGATAAATATTTAATATCACCATTGTTACAAGGAAAAACAAAGAAGAAGAACTGTGGTTTAGACACCAACAGACAAGACTTTGATGACGGTGAGGAGGCCAGGGATGGGGTGGGAACTGGGAGAGGGAAGGGCTGGAGGGGGAACAAAAATGGAGGGTTGAACAGGATATTGTAGTTGATTTTATTTCCTGGGCTGTGTAATATATATGTACATATATATAATAGTTCTATATGTCTTTAAAAATAGAACAAAAATCTATCCAGATTCCTTCTCCCTCCAACTTAAATAGTGGTTTGAGTGACTTAAAAAAATAAGAGGAGGAAAAGTAAAGTTGAAATAGACTTGGAGTCTTTATTGACAAACTTATGACAAACAAACACACAAATGATGTGCTGCCTCAAGTGAAGAATAAGTTGTTACATCTGGTCTCTCTCATAACTAAAAAGGAGACACACACCTGTGGGCCTCTTCAGAGACTGGAAGCAAAAATCTCTCATCTGGGTATGCTATTTAGGCATATTTATCCAGGGAACAAAAATCTGCTAATTTTGAGTGGGGTCCCAAACAAGAGGTGGTTCTGCAACAGGTTCAGGGTGCTGTATGAATTGCCACTTGGACTAGATGATCTGGCTCACCAATGGGTCTCACGGTATGAGCGTCAAACAGCGATGCTGTATAGAGTCTTTTGCAGACCTTTGTTGGTTTGGCAGCACTGTTGGTAAACATTGGACAACCGGCTTCAAGGTAGGAGGTTCAAACCCACCAGCTGCTCCATGGGAGAAAGATGAGGCTGTCTGCCCTGTTGAGATTTACAAAGCCATGGAAACCATGCAGAGTTTCCCTATGAGTCAGAAACAACTGAATGGGAGTGAGTTTGGTTCTTTGCTTTTTTTATTGGTGAATTACAGCATAAACTCTTGGGATTTTGGAGCAGATATCTGTCATCCTTTCCAAACTTTTGAAAAACAACGATTTGCTTGTTTGCTTAATAGAGACCAAGAACTTAGCATGTGTCACCTAATGACTGCAGCCCTAACTGCTCATCATGCACAGTCATAAAGTCAGATGTACCCAGCAGTTCTCCATTATTACATGGAAGGGGTTCATATGAGATCAGGCTTGAGCAGGACCTGAAGGTACATGGAGAAGCGGCCCAAATGCCCAAGGTTCCTACTCCTGTCACATGGCCTTCCTTATCCCAGTTTTATCCCATATATGATCTCCTGGGAAGCTTCTCACAATCAGTTGATTGAGGAACAGAAAAAACTCAGGTCTGGTTTAGAGGTGGTCCTTTGCGTCATACAGGTACCACTCAGAAATCAATGAAGCACTGCAGCCTCCTTCTGGGAATTCTCTGAAGGTGGGTGGTGAAGGGGATCCCCCTTTCAGTGGGCAGAACTTTGAACAACATACATACTTGGTTATTCAGTTTGCTTCAAAGCAAGATGGCCATACACACACACACACACACACACACACACACACACACTGTGGCCAATGGTTTGGTTGGATGGTCAAGGGCTTGGATGGAGCATGATTGGAAAAATGGTGACAATGGGATGTGGAGAAGAGATATGTGGGTAGATATCGTTTAGTAAGCCAAAAGTGTAGATATTAGTGTCTTATATGAATGCTCATGAAAGATTTACCTCAGCAGAGGAGGATTCTAGCAGTCAAGGAGATGAGGTGAAATGTTCTGTATAAACCAGTCATCTTTTTCTTTAGCCACTCCTGTCATTGCCCAAGGGCTTACATACAAAATTACCATGGTGGCAGGGATGGAGGCTATGTAAGGGCTCAGTAACATGGATGTCCACTCGCCAAGGCCAGCTTGCTTTAAACCACTTCTTATTGTCCCATCTGTCCCATCTGCATCCATGATATGGTAACATTCATCCAGGAGATCAGCTGGCATCCTCATGGTGGGTTGATTACATAGAACCATTTCCATCATAGGAATGGCTGCATTGTTTTTCTTTCTGAAGTAAATAGGCATTTACTTTGGATATGGATTTGTCTGCCCTGAAATGCTTCTTCCAAAAGTACCATTTACATTCTTACAGAATGCCTTATTCTCCACCTTCAGAATCCCACACAATGTTGTTTATGAGACTCGCTTCATAGCAAATGAAGTACAGTAATGAGCCCATGCTCATGGAATTTCCCATTTTCCTCATCATCCTGAAGCAACAGGCTTAAAAGAACAATAGTATGGTTTTCCGAAGACATACTGCTAGCCAAGGGGTAAAGGCTCAGGCAGTATTCCAGGAGTCTGCACATGCTCTCGACCACAACCCAATATGTTACTGCTTCTTCCATAGCTAGGATTATTGGTGTAGGAATTGAGTTTTTGAAATGAGATTGACATCACTCACTATTACTCTTAGTGACCCACTACAAAATTTTTGTTTTCTGTCTAGTCAGCCTTATGCTATGCCGATCAAAGGGTCTTAATTTTAAAGAGAGGAATTCTCCCACCAAAAAATACAACCCTGATTCTTTTTAAAAAAAAATCATTTTATTGGGGGCTCATACAACTCTTATCACAATCCATACATATATCAATTGTGTAAAGCACATTTGTACATTCACTACCCATGTCATTCTCAAAATATGTGCTCTCTACTTAAGCCCTTGGTATCAGCCGCTCATTTTCCCCCCTCCCTCCCCGCTACCCCCTCCCTCATAAACCCTTGATAATTTATGTAAATTATTATTATTTTGTCATGTCTTACACTGTCCGACGTCTCCCTTCACCCACTTTTCTGTTGTCCGTCCCCCAGGGAGGAGGTTATATGTAGATCCTTATGATTGGTTCCCCCTTTCTACCTCACCTTCCCTCCACCCTCTGGTATCGCCACTCTCACCACTGGTCCTGAAGGGATGATCTGCCCTGGATTTCCTGTGTTTCTGGTTCCTATCTGTACCAGTGTACATCCTCTGGTCTAGCCAGATTTGAAAGGTAGAATTGGGATCATGATAGTGGGGAGGAGGAAACATTTAAGAATTAGATGAAAGTTGCATGTTTCATTGTTGCTACACTGCACGCTGATTGGTTTATCTCCTCCATGCCACCCTTCTGTAAGGGGGTGTCCTGTTTCCTACAGATGGCTTTTGGTCCCCACTCTACACTCCCCCCTCATTTACATTGATAAGATTTTTTTGTTCTTTGATGCCTGATACTTGATCCCTTCGACACCTCGTGGTCACACAGGCTGGTGTGCTCCGTCCATGTGGGCTTTGTTGCTTCTGAGCTAGATGGCCGCTTGTTTACCTTCAAGTCTTTAAGACCCCAGGCTACATCTTTTGCTAGCCGAGCACCATCAGCTTTCTTCACCACATTTGCTTATGCACACCTTTATCTTCAGTGGTCATATCGGGAAGGTGGGCACACAATTATAGGATTCTTTGTTCTTTGATGCCTAACCCTGATTCTTTTGATCTAGAAGTTAAGAATGATAGCAGGCCATTTTGGGTCCCCCATGCTGTGCAATCAATAGACAAAGAAGTAAAAAACCATTTTGGCTGGTGTGCTTTATCCTGGTTATCATGGAGAAATTTGATTGTTTTACACACTGAAGTTTGAGAAGAATATATCTGCAATTTAGATGATCTCTTAGGATATCTCTTAGTACTATCATGACTTATGACTCAAGTCAATGTAAAACAATAGCAACTCAATTCCAACATGACTAATAATGGCCCAGATCCTTTAGGAACAAGATTTGTCACCTCACCTGACAAAGAACTATGAGTGGCGGAATATGGAAGGGGTGGGAGAAGAGTCTCAGCTATGTCCATTTGACCAGTTGCAGAAATGAGAACTGCAGCTGCTGTATTTATTTCTTGTTTTGTAGTACATGTATGTATGTGTGAATATATGAGGGAGCTTCTAACACTTGTGGGGAAAATTTCCTATCTTTCAATTTTATCTTTACAAGAAGTATTTGAGGCTCCTTCATATGTGCATGTGTATATTCTTGCATACCCACATGTCCATATTACACTCAATGCAGTTTGCCCTGGTGATAAATTGAGTTTAAAATTTGATGTAGCAAATATATGAGGTGTATTTCTCCTTGTTTTCAACTCTCTTCTTGTAATAGCTGAACCATATGAAATTATTTATTTTAAGATTAAACACATTGAATATTGGCAATTTAAATATAATTCAATTGATCTATATAGATACACCTTATTTATTGTATGGCTTTCTTACTCTAAAACAGTGGTTCTCAACCTTCCTAATGCCACGACCCTTTAATACAGTTCCTCATGTTGTGGTGACCCCCCCAACCATGAAATTATTTTCATTGCTAATTGCTACTTCATAACTGCAATTTTGTTACTGTTATGAATCGGGTTAACCCTGTGAAAGAGTCTTTCGACCCCCAAAAGGGTTGCAACCCACAGGTTGAGAACCACGATGATATCAAAGTAATTTCTTTATGTAAGGTGTACCGACTGGATTATTATTTGCCTTTAAAATCCTCTCCAACATAAAGATCATTTTAGATAAAGAAGGGATTGTGCAAATAACCCTTTTGGGAAGACTTTGTCTCACATACTTTGGACATGCCAGGAGACCCCAGTCCCTGGAGAAGGACTTCATGCTTGGTAAAGTAGAGGGGCAGCAAAAAAAAGAGGAAGGCCCTCAAAGAGGTGGGTTGATACACGACTGTAACAGAAGGTTTAAGTATAAGAACAATTTTGAAGACGGCACAAAACGGGGCATTGTTTCATTCTGTTATACACAGGATCAGAACTAACTCAGCGGTACCTAACAACACCAATTTTAAAGGACATTTGTGAAAGCTAAGGATGATTTGCATCCTATGTAGGGATATCTCAAATATTACTATCATGTATTTAGGGACAGAATTAGGATTAGGACCTGACTTTTCTGATTTCCAGAAGAAAAAGAAAATAATACAGACCATTCTGATTCACAATTATCACTTATCTGAAAGTCCAAATCTATTATCTCTGTACTCACTGGCATTGAGTTGATTCCAAATCATGGCAACCCTAGGACAGGGTTGAACTGCCCCTGTGAGTTTCCGAGACTAACTCTTTAGAGGGGTCCCTTGGTTTTGAACTGGTTTTGAACTGTTGACTTTGTGGTTGGCAGCCCAAAGTGTAACCATTACACCATCAGAGCTCCTAAAATCATTATTGTATACATCTTAAATTGCAAAGAGGAATACTAATCAAATTAATTGTAAAGGCAGATGGACAAAGTGTCTCTGCCAATATCAGTTTGCTAAGATGGATATATTAGCCAGTTTAAAACTATTCATTTCAAAATTAAATAAGAAGATTCTACTTATTAACTTCCAAACTGTAACATAGTTTCTAAAATTGTCAGACATATGAATTGCATTTTCAAAAAATGTTATTAACAGGTAAAAAGTTGTTTGATTTTTAAAATTAATATGACAGGATTTGAAATTTTGGTTCAAAATAAAACCACCTACTTTGATTTCAATAATGCACTTTATTTTCTTTACAGAAAATTAAGCTATCAATGTAAATGTTTAAATGAGCAATGATTAAAATTATGCTGTTCACTTAGAATCTAGGTTGTGGCAAAGTATAAAAGCCAGAAAAAAATCATTTTATTAAAAGTAAGGGTCAGACTAACTGCGTTTATACGTTTAGTTGGAGTCCTTGGAAAAACTGTATTGTGTATATAAAAATTTATCTTTCTAACTGCTGATTTCAGTAAAAAAATCAAAATTTGAAACACATAAATGAAATTTATATCTGTGTATGCTGTAGTGTATAGAGCACACTTCTTTGACTTTCTGATCAATTGCTATCTGAGCATATTGCACTGATAATGGAGAGAAATAAAATCCTCTTTTGTTTTCAACTAAACTGTTAAATTACACAACAAAAATATATATATCAAGGAAGCACTGTGATGTTTGGTAATTAAAGCTTAAAATTAGATCTACATCTTCCTATAGTTACAATAACATTTTGTGAATAAATACTATGATCTCTATATTTTGACATAAACATAGGTGTACACATATCAAAGCAAATTTTCAAGTTTAAAAGACAAAGATATTTATAAAAGTGAAAATTATATATGTATCAAAGCAAACTTTCAAAGTAAATAATATTAATAAAAGTAAAATCTACCAAACACTTTGAACTTCGAGTAATACACATTATCTTCATGAATTTTCTAATTGTGATTTGTCACAGGTACACAAATTGTAATGAGTCAAATTGATCAGGTTTAATTATTTTATTTATTTATTTTTATGTATATTGAATTGATTTCCATGATAAGGTGGAAGCACCACCTCCTTTTAAAGAGCTTTAATGTATAAAAAAAGTGACCTTGGTGAATTTAGTCCTTTCAGAAAATGCTGGCGGGTCAGTGTCAAGCCCCCTGATGCACAGTCCCTTCAGACTTACCTGTTGGGCAGAGGTGTCCATGGCTGCTCTCTCCGCTGAGCCTGTCCCTTTGCCATTTCCTCCTGCAGTGCCGCACAACACAGTCCTTCTCCACTTATTTAGCTTACAGGATCCTGTGCCTTTTATGTGCTTAATGATAATGGTGTAATGTTAATACTTCTCACTGACACAACTTCAAAGAACTTTTCAAATATTTGCTAATTAATTTCACACTAGTAAAGCATGAGCTGTATATAGGCTGCTCCATAAATAAGAAATAATTATATGACCCAAATGGAGGCAAAATTTAAAACTTTGGTCGCTCAGACTGAGGAAGCAGCAGGGTCAGCTCCTGTGAGAAAAGTGGTGAGCTCTTACTGGGTTTCACACCTTTGTGAATGTGCAGATATGCCGCTGCTTTTTCCCTAGCGCCACCTGCAAGAAATCGTGGTAGTTTCTTTTTAGCTATTTTGTGACAGACCAGGGGCTCTTTTAGTGCAATCCTTCATTAGTGTCCGAATGCTTGCCATCTAATAACTCTCCTCCCATCTCCGACCCTTATGTCATCCTTACATGAATTCCTCCCAGAAAATTTTATTTCTACCCTAGTGCTCATTAAATAATTTTTGATCCCTTGAAGATACGGAGAGTTGCTTTTTATTAAAAAATGTATATGCTTTAACCAGTAATTTTCTAAGATTTTGGACAGCATTCTGGTTCTTGGCCGCCAACTTTGATGTAGGTGTAGACACTAGATAGGATGCAGAGTATGTTTAACCTCCTAGAAGAGAAAAAAATTGCCAGAGGCCAACAATAAATGGGAATCCAGTTACCAGGTTGGAAGAGAGAAAATTCTGGAGTGACAGTCATTATTAAAGAAACCAAACCTCTTTATGCAAAGGCATTAGACTGTGTGGATTATAACAAACTATAGGTAGTCTTAGAAGAACAAGAATTCAAGAACACATCATTGGGTTCACACAGAGTCTAAACATGGATCAAGAGAAGCTAGATTATATCAAGAAAAATGTGCTATCAGAATTGGAGGAAGGCTTATTAACAACCCGTCATATGCAGATGACACAACCTTGCTTGTAGAAAATGAGAAGGACTTGGAACACTTGCTGATGAAGATCAAGGATTGCAAACTTCAGTATGGATTACAACTCAGTGTAAAAAACCCTGCAAATCCTCACAACTGGACCAGTAGGTAACAACATGGTAAATGGAGAGAAGATTGAAATTTTTAGGTGTTCCATCTTGCTTAGATCCAGAATCAATGCTCATGGAAGAAAGAGTGAAAGGGGGTAAATCTGCTGCATGAGACCTCTTCCAAGTATTGAAAAGCAAGGATGCTTTTTTGAGGACTAAGGTGCACCTGACACAAGTCATGGTAATTTCCATTGCCTCGTATGCATATGAAAGTTGGACCTTGCATAAGAAAGACCAAAGAAAAATGGATGCATTTGAACTATTGTGTTTGTGAAGAATATTGAAAGTACCGTAGACTTCCAAAAGCACAATCAGATCTGTCTTAGAAGCACAGCCAGAATGCTCCTTAGAGGTAAGGATGGCAAGACTTCATCTCGTGTACTTTGGACGTGTCAGGAGAGATTGGTCTCTGGAGAAGGACTTTGTGTTTGGTAAATAGAGGGGAAGTGAAAGGAGGAAGGCCCTCAAGGATTGACACAGTGGCTGCAACAATGAGCTCAAACATGAGAGCAATTGTGAAGATGGCTGAGGACCAGGTAGTGTTTCCACCTGTTGTATGTATGGTCAGTATGATTTGGAACCAACTCAATGGCACCGAACCACAACAAAGCTTTTATATATGATCAAGAAGAATTACTGTGCTATGATTCATCTGTTCTCCCTAGCTTCCAAAATAATGTAAAGCTAAATCATATTTTTATAAGAATGACTAGAACAAAACTGACAATTTTACCAGTTACTAATAGAAATCTGACTAATTGGTTTACAGTTACATTGAAAGTTTCTATTTCAATGGAATTTATTTGAGAATTCCTAACTCTAAGTTTATGCCTGCATATTAAACATTTTTTACAGTCTTCCCACATTCCTTTATTTATGCAAATCCTACTCAACCTTTAAAGTTAGTTCAGCCCTACTTTCACAATGTGAGGTTCTCCAAACTTATTGGATCTGAGCCCCATAAACTGTTACATTCATGGTACTTTGTATACACATGGGAATTGGATATTTAAGATCAAGACCCAAATTAGATAAATCTTACTCATCCTTTGTTCACCTTGTGGATTTCTCTAAACATATTTTATCATTTGAAAATAAAAATTTCTAATAAACACACAGAACTTTTCACCAAAATTTACTTTGGACTTTGGTATATGAAACTAGGGCATAGAAGAAAGACTTCATAAATTATTATCGTAGAATGGTTTTTGGAGATCAGAAAACAATGTATCTTACTAACCTCTTTTCTGTCTTTTTGACAAATGCTTTCTGCACATCTATTATGGATATGCTAATTGTAGAGATAGAAACAATACCTTAGAGTGTTTATAGTGTTATGGTTAAGATAGTTAAAGAAATTGGCAGTTAAAACATATAATAATGAATACCAGATGTAGCATCCAGAGTCATATGATGATAAATCTCATCCCACTGTGGTGGAAGAAGTCAAAGAAGACTCTCAAAGTATGCGGTGTCTAACTTGAGACTTTAAGGATGTATGATGTTGTTATGTGTCAGTGAGTCAAGATTCTACTTAACATAACCCCATGTGAGAGAGTGAAAATCCCTCCTAGGGCTTTCCTGGCTGCATTCTTTAAGGGAACAAATTCTCTTTCTCCCATGAAGCTATTGAGTAGGTTTGAACCGCCAATTTTCCCATTGCAGCCAAGTAGTTAACTGTTGTGTAAAGAAGCCACCAGGGCTTCTTTTAGGGTGCATAAAAATATAATATTTAGACAGGTGAAGGTAATGAGTTAGGTGTAAAGCAAGAGGTAGGATTACAATTTTGGGCAAGTCAATAATATTTCTCTCTCTCTTTTTTCCCCCTTAATTTACCCTAACCCTAACCTTATATTTCAAGATAAGTTGACCAAGGTGTTGTTGATATATAGGAGTTGACATGTGTGTGAATGGCAAGGGTATTTTGAGGCTGGTAGCAGATGAGGTGGGATGTCAGTAATGTCAAGACTCTGTAGGGTCTACTGATGTCAGAGCAATGTCAGCTACCGAAGAGTTTAAACATGATCACAGTGACCATCTGTTTCACATCATCATGTGGGAAAGAGACAGGGGATGGAAAAAAATTTAAATTTAAAAGCTATTTTTGTCATCCCAAATGAGTGTAGATTGACATAAGGCAGTGAAATGGCAAGATTTAGACTCAGTTATGAGCTTTAATAGAGTTTAATGATCGATAAGAAATAGAGGACAGCCAAATAAAAATGCAAAAATAACCATGTTGCCCTCAAGTCGGCTCTGACTCACAGCGACAGTGTAGGAAGGAGTAGAACTGCCCCTCTGGGTTTCCAAGACATGGAGTTGACATACGTCTTTCTCCCTCAGAGTGACTGGTCGTTATGAACAACAGCTACCCTGCGGCTAGCAGCCCAACATGTAACCACGACACCAACAGTGCTCCTGTAGCACTGTTGCATGAAAATATTTGACCAACAATACGTGTACAGAGATGCTTCACAGTTTAGAAGCAACTACTGCTTCATCGTAGATCCTTGTTCTCTATATTATATTCAAGGATAAAAGAAGTACATTCATCCTTCACTCTTCATATCACTAAGTCCTGCTTTAGACAATCAAAAAATTAAGAATGCTTTTGCAGTAATAATGAAAATGCTAGAGTTCAAACCAAGATTCAAAATAACACTGACAAGTAAAATTTTTAGGCAAAGTACGTTATGCACCCCTGTAAACCAGTTACTGCAGCGTTGCTTCTGACTTGTGATTCCAAGTGTGTCACAGTAGAGCTATGCTCAGAGGATTGTCAATGGCTAATTTTTTTTGGAATAAAGTGCCAGACCCTTCTTTTAGGTACTTGTGGGTGGACATGAACTTCCAGTCTTTTGGTTAACCTAGAAAGTTAAACATTTGCAATTTGTGCCATTAGTATATTTTAATTATATGGTATGCATTCAAGTTAAAACAAATAAAATATGAGCATGGAATGAGAGAAACATTAATTTTTAGAAGTGCGAGTACTTATGAGTCAGGATTGAAGTCATTCTTTGAAAGACCACAAAAATATTGACCTCCCACAACAAAGGCATACTTTTCAAATCGCTGGAAGTAATTTCGCCACTGTGCCCCTTAACAATTCCACCACATCTGGAGTGCTGCTTGTTCAATGGCATAATGCTGAAGCAAAAGAGAAACGATGAGATGATGGTGTAACTATTTATTATAGAAGTGAGGTTGAAGGGACTGCTTCTTGGTTTGGGGACTCATGGGAGACAAATCCTGATGGAATATAGTTGAGGAAATACTATGCTGAACCAATTTGAAAATGTCCCCTTCTTCTGGAAGTAAAATATTGGGGGGATAACATTTTGAAATATTATCTGTTGTATTTTAGAATTCCTGGTAAATTCTCTTTATCCTTGACCTTTCCCCTTACTTCACACCAAGGTCACAGTCATTTATCATTAGCAAAATTGTTAACAGCAAAAATGTAATTTTTAATAGGCTCTTTTTTTTCTAATCATTTTATTAGGGGCTCATACAACTCTAATTACAATCCATACATACATCAATTGTGTAAAGCACATTTGTACATTCATTGCCCTCATCATTCTCAAAACATTTCCTCTCCACTTAAGCCCCTGGCTTTAGGTCCTCATTTTTAAGCATCCTGCCAAATCAAAATGCTAAAAAGCTATTAGTTAATTAAAAGAGCCAATGTTTTCTGATTGAAATACTTCTAAGACATAGATTACTACGTTAAGAGAGTAAAAGGGAGTAAGCATCTCTTTGTTTATTGTGGTAAAACATATTTCACAAAAAAATGGTCATTTAGACCACTCAATTGTACAATTTTGCATCGTTTAGTACAGCAATCATATGTATGATGGTTCCAAATATCTATGTCAAAGTAACAACTTCCCATTCTTCCTGCCTCTCCAGCCCCTGGTAACCCCTCATACCCTTACATCTCTATGTATTTACCTATTCTAGATATTGCATATGTGTGGGTCATGCAATATTTGTCTTTTTTGAGGCAGACTTGTTTTAGTTATCGTAATCTTCAGATGCACTCCTACTAGGGGATCCTTTTTAAGACTAGATAATACTCCTTTGTACAGACACTCAGCAATAGATTTAGTGCTCCTCCTGTAAAGATTTAGTCTCGGACGCCCATAGGGGCAGTTCTGCTCTGATCTGCTCCACCCCAGAGTCAGTCTGAGCCAGAACGGACTTGATGGCAGTGAGTGTAGATAGAAGCATCACACTAAAAAATCTATTCATAACTTGATTGTAGTGAGTTTACATAGATACATCACATTAAGGAAAATCTGTTGATAGACACTTGGATTATTTTCACCTTTTGGATAATATAACTAATGATCAATGAAAATTTATGTATAAATATCCATAGTTGTATGAGTTTGAAAGTATCATATATTTATATTTGTGTTTAAACCATCAGCACTTTAACGTTGAATGATTTAGTCTGTATACCTAAGATAGCTTTAAAAAATGTTTATTACTATTTAGAACAAAGAGATCCTTGCTGTTTTATAAATTCGTTTTATTTTGAGAGTCTACACTAAACTACAAATGAGTCCACTGCTGTAGGCCCAGGCTTGCAGGGAATCTAGTCTGCTGGCCAGAGTCGTAGACAGCCTGGTAGAGAGCCTGGCTGGTGCCAAAGAATCACAGCCTATCCTCTCTAGGAGTGTATTTTGAAGGACACTTGGCCAAAGGGCGCCTCATGTCAGCTGGGATGACATTGTTCAGCGAGGGGAAGGGGATGTTGTTTACTGAGTGGTTGCCATACAAAGCTCTGAGGAGGTCCGGCCACCCTGGACAGGTAGGCGGCCCAATCAGAGGGCCGAGGGATACTGATGGGAAAGTCAAGTCAGGAGAGGGGAAACTGAGCAGACATGTCTGTAAAGCACCATGAGCTACATTGACCCAGGTTCTAGGCGCATCCTGGGGACCCCGGCTGGGTGCTGTGGAACGCTGGGACACTGAATCTTGGATCTTCAGGGCACCTGGCACGCTCACGAGGCTGCATCAGTGCGCTCTGATGCGTAAAATCCACTGGGTGAATTGGACTCTACCACAGATACACTTGTAACCTGAGGATTTCAGATTGAAATTCATGGTGTCTTATGAAGCAGAAGACAGCTGTTCCAAGATTATTGAACTGTTGATAGGGGACAAACACGGTCTTGCTACATCAATGCCCTATATACTGTATTAAGATATGTATTATTCCAACAAACCTGTGACTTATATTCTCAGTAAATATTATTATAAAATTTCCCCAACATTCAACTCCCATTGTTAGTGTAAATAGTGTCTGTCACAAAAGAGGTGATATGGAGTTAGTCTACAGTGTCTCCTCTCTCAGCAAGGCTTTAAAACTTTAGTACCAGGGGCTAATCAAATACAACAGCAACAGAAGTTTGTTATGTCTCAAGGGGAGGATTGATTAGCCTCTCTACCATAAATCAACACGGAGGTTTTGAAAGGGACCCAAGGGCAGATTTAAAACAAAACAAAACATAGACTCAGGAATGAGTTTGGGGTTTGCACTAATTCCTAGCTGCAATTTCAGAACAATTAGTTCTCACGTCATGGTCCTGTTCCATACTTACCCTCAGGAAGAGAACAATGATGGTATGGGTGCTACAGCATTGTGGTGAAGAAAATAGACAGTGCCCAGCTATCAGATAAAATAGCGTCCAGGGTTTTATTAAAGGCTTGTTTCCGAACAAGCAGCCATCTAAGTGAGATGTGAACTAAGTCCACATGGAAGAAGTACATCTTGAACAGGGACCAAAGAAATGTAAATCATATAATCTGAAGCCGAAGAAAAGAAGAGTATGGGAGCTTAAATTGTGAGAATCTGATTTGCAGAAGGCCAGGGATGACAGTGGAAGCCCAAAATACATTTGTGGGAACTACATAGAAAATAACCCTCTGGTGATCGAACTGTGTAGGGTAAAAACTCGATATGGCTGGTGGAACTATGCTCCTTGATACAAAGCTTTCTCTTGTACATATGAGTGTCTCTGGATTTGTTTCTCTAGTCAACCTGGCCTAACACAATACACCTAACTTGCACAGTTAAAACCTTGTCAGTTGATCACCATTCAGAAGCACATTAGACCTGATCTGCTTTCCAAATTTTTCAGTGTTTTTGTTTGTTTGTGTGCATTGGGTTTATCTCAGATGTGTTATGTCATCGGGGGTCACCCTTTTGAATTTTGGTGATATGGTTTTCTGTTTTCAGCACATGAAACCCAGGATTGATAAGCCTGTCAGGACAGCAAGTAGAATAAGGGCTTCTGGGGGATGCAGTGGTGGTGATGGTGGTGGGGTGGTAAAAGGGACCTGATGTCCAGGAGTCCAAGAAGGAAAAGAATATTTTCAAACTGATTGTGGTAGAATTGTACAATACTGCTTGATGTGATTGAACTATGGATATCATATCTGTATCAACTCCCAATAAAATGTTTTTTTTTTCTTTAAAAGAGTCTACATTCCTGCTCTACTGTGGGAAGAAATTAAACTTTCCCTTAAATGCTTCCTTGTTTTCTTTTGTTTATTTGTTCATTCACTTACTAGAGAAATATTCATTTAATGCTTGTTATGTTCTTTGTATCATGATGAAGGTACTCGAGTAAGTAAATCATTTTAATTTATTGAAATTTTAAATCTGCATAATCATTTTATGGAAAGTTTGAGCACAAGTTGGGTGTGATTGCATACAGTTTAAGTAAAAGTTCTGAAACAGGCTGATCATAAGGTTGTGTTATGATCTATAGTATATAGATCATATTATTTCCTATACATTCAGTCGTAATCATATTGATCACATATAATTTTATTGTGTTCCATAAGAAGTCTACTCTGTAAATGATGGCATACTCAATCTTTTGCTTTTTTAAATATTAAAATCTCTTTGAATAAGATATGCAGACTCCTATTTAACTTTCCCGTATGCACACAAGTAATTAAAACATATGTTCATATGTGATGAAATGTATTATTTAACTTATTGATAATTTTAATTTCAAAATTACTTAAAGCAAAAATATTTCATAAAGAATAAATATCTCGTTATGGGCCCTATAGCTCATATTCTTTATTTTCTTTGTAACTTACAGGGTTTTTGAAATTTTGTATTATTTTGTTATTCTTAAAATATTTCCATTTTTACATTTAAAACTTAAAAAATATATTTTAGAGGAGCATAAGAGTCCTTAATTTCCCCCTCTCTTGTAAAGAATCCCTCTAATCACAGTGATCATTCTCATGAATGTTTTCAAAAATTTTAAAAGCTTGCCATTGAGGAAAATCCTACAATTATGATACGCACTACATTGGCATTTTGCCATCTTGATCAGATGAAACTACAAAGAAGTGAAAGTCCCACTGCTTCAGGGTATCTGGAATTTCTGAAGAAGAAATGTAGGTTTTTGTCTTAGCCTCATGCCCTGGATAATTGTTACTGTAAATCTACAAACCAGGTTTGGGGAAAAATGACAACTTAGATTAAACAGGTTCGGCAAGTTTTCCACATACAGCAGTGTTAGAGAAGGGATTTTCAAAAGTGTTAGGTATAGAAGAAAAGTTTCCTTGTTCTCTTTTAAAGCTGCAAACCAAATAGCAATTACTTCCTTACTCCCTCTCTCTCTCCCTCCCCTCCCTTTCTCTGTCCCTCTTTTTCTTTTTATCCAGAAAAATATATTTAATGAATAGATGACAACATCTGCAGGAATTTTTTAATTCTTATATTAGATGAAGTAGGTGGGATAAATAAACAAGGGGACATCAAAAAGTGAATGGAAAAATAGAATAGAAAGATAATAGAAAATGTTCACGAAGTTTCTGAAGCTTTCTTTTTCTTTTACTTCTTTATTTTAATTAAAATTTTTATTGAGGGCTCTTACAGCTCTTATCACAATCTACACATCCATCCATTGTGTCAAGCACATTTGTACATATGCTGCCATCATCATTTTCAAAACATTTTCTTTCTACTTGAGCCCTTGATACCATCTTCTCCCTCCTCCCCCTCCCTCCCTCAGGAGCCCTTGATAAATTATAAAATTTTCCCCCATAACTTACATTGTTTGCTGTCTCTCTTCACCCACTTTTCTGTTGTTCATTCCCCTGGGAAGGGGTTATATGTCGATCCTTGTGTTCGATTCCCCCTTTCTCTCCCCGCCTTCTGAAGTTTTCTTGTATCTTTGGAGCTAGGGCTGGATTTCTAATGGTACTATTTTTATTGCTTATAATTTTCATTGTGAATCAAGTTCATGATGTCACATTAACATTTATTCTAACTCTCAAAACTGGAGAGCTGGTTGCATTTTAATGATGATAACAAGATTGCATCCTAAACCTGTGCAGGACAAAAAAATGTCAGTGAAGTCATTTCATGAAGATAAATCATCACAAGAAAAGCAAATATCAAGTGTTTTTTTAACCTGGCCCATAATTAGTATGAGTGGATTGAATTTGTACAGCATTAGAAATAGAAAAGATGCTTAGCAGTTATAGAAAATGTTTGATTCAGTTAATCATGTGTACAGAGAAACAAAACAAACACAATAATAATAGTTTAAAGACTATAGAACATTTCCTCAGCTGGCTCACTTAGAGCCCAGAAGCTTTGAAAAACTTGTAATTTAGGTGTGGGTTTATATTTCAGGTTGTTAACTTAGTATTCCACAATATAAACTATTACCACCACCCCACACACACACACCACCACCCCATTCAGCTGCTAACTAAATGGTCAGCTGTTCAAACTCACCAGCAGCTCATGGGAGAAAGGTTTGGCTATCTTATTCTGTAAAGATTTATAGCCTTGGAAATCTTATGGGAAAGATATACTCTTTCCCATACAGTCACTATAATTTGGAATGGACTCATCTGTAATGGTTTTGGCCCAGAGTCTTATTTCTACATTCACTGCAGCATCTATCTAATCCCACTAACACGCATGGAGCCATTAGTTTTCATTCCTGCGTTGGAAGATGCAGTGGGAAGTTGATGAGATGCAGTATTTGAGAAGTGAAGGCTTGGTGAGATTTTAAGGAAAAGGTAATTAGTGAAAACTGAATGAAACACTCAGGAAAATTTCTTGAAAATTTGGACTTTATCAATATTGCTTATTATGGAAAATGTGGAACATGTTTTGAGAGAATGATAGTGTTTCTCTTCCTGCATAGAGATCTGTATTTTTCTCAAGGGTTGGAACCTTAGGAAGCTTCTAGAGATAGAATGCTTGCCCTGGGTGTTGGAAAACAGGTGGCTACAGTGGTGAAGCTTATGTAAGAGGCTTTATGGGCAAAGACTTTGAACATGAATAAGCCTTGAATAGAAAGGTGCTCATGTGGTGCTCATAGCTGGAAGTTGGTGTTCATAGCTGGAAGTGGCATGGTAAAAAATATGTGTATGGTATATCATCAAACAAAGTGAAAAATATGCTTAGATAGCCATGTTGAAGAATACAGATAAGCTTAATCAAAGCTTTGATTGTTAGGATTATGAACATTTCAATTTGGTAAGGACCAGTGGATATCTGTTGTAATAAGGATGCAGACCACACTGATCTGCCAGTTTGTCATATTGTGGAGGTTTGAGTGGCACTGTGATCCTGGATGCTATGCCACCAGTACTCCAAATACCATCAGAGTCCCTCATGGTGAACAGGTTGCAGCTCAGCTTCCAGACTAAGAGCAGACTATGAAGAAAGATGAAGCAGTCCACTCTGAAAAGCAAGCCACTGAAAACCTTATGAATAGCAGTGACACTTTGTATGATATAATACCAGAAGTTTGGAAGGCACTCAAAATATCATCGGAGAACTGCCTTCTCAAATGAGAGTCAACTTAGTGAAATGGATGGAGCAAAGCTCTGGTGATTTTCATTTGCTGTTGGGCCATGACTCAAAATGAAAGAAACAGATGCAAACATTCATTAATCATCTAGATATGAATGCACAAAATATTAATCAAGTAAAATTGGAAGTAAAAAATGAAATGGAATACATACAGATCTTTGATCCTTGTGTATTCCATCTGAAGGGAACCATGTGTACATTCACCATTTATGTTATTGAAAAGATATTTGAAATGAAGAAGTTGTTTGGTCATATAAACTTCTGTCTCAAGATCTTCGGCTTCATTTGTGTCATTAAGGCCATATCCTTCCAACTATCAACTCTTCTTCTTTGTTTCCAACTTTTGCATTCCACTCACCAGTAATTAATCAACTCAATTTCATGTGTGATCAATTTCAAACTGAAGAAGGTGGGCCTTTCTTCATCAATGTTTTCAGTGGTTGGTTTGTAAATTTGAATACTAGTTATCTTAACTTGTCTTCCTTGTAGGCATATAGACATTCATTAGACGGCACAATAGATATTGAAATGTACCTTTTGATAATGAATAATATGCCATTCCTCCTGAATTTGTCATTTCTGGCTTAGTAAATCATGATTGTCCAATTCTAATTGGCCATTTTAGCTCACAAGGAATGCTCACCAGGTAGTGTAGGAGATTACACAGTGGCCTGCTAACCTGTAAGTAGCAGTTTAAAGCCACTAGTTGCTCTGAGGGAACAAGATGAAGCTTTCTACTCCCATAACAATTTGCACTCCTGGAAACTTACAAGAGCAAATGTACTCTGTCCTCGGGGGTTGCTGTATGTTTGAATACACTTGGTAGCAGAGAGTGTGAGGGAGAAATGCCTAGAACAGATCTGATGCTTTGAATACTAGTGGCCCGAGACCAGATGAGTTGTAGAATGACATCAAGAACATTATACAAGTAGTACCTAACAACATGTAAATCTACATTATGAGAACATGGGTATTCTCATCATGTAGGGGACACTGATGAAAGCATGACTACCGTATGCTATACTGTAAAGGTAATTGTGTTTAAATAGATCATTTCTTAGTCTGAGGAGTTAAATAGGTTGAAAATAAAAATAGCATTTACATGTAAAAAAGTCAAGTAATGAAAACATGTAGTTAAAAAAAGTTAAGCACACAGGATTTGGAATCTGATAACCTTGTTTCTAATCCTAACTGTAATTTGCTGTCTCTATGATTTAAAATATCTTACTTATCTTTTCTAAACCTTGCATTCTTCCTCTTAGAGTAGTTAAACAATACCTCTCATGCGCTTATTACATGGAGTGCCAGATAGCAAATGTTTCCTTAATACCAACTAGTATTACTCCTGGCATCTCTGGGTAGTGTAAACAGTTCAAGTGATTGGCTAATAACTGTAAGATTTGTGGTTGGCGCCTTCAAAGCACCTTGAAAGAAGGCAATCCATTTCTGAAAATACAGCCATTGAAAATCCTGTGAAGGTCCCCTAAACACATGGGGCTACCATGAATCAAAATAGATTAGATGGAAATTGCTTTGGCTTTTTTGCCTGGTCACACAATTATTATTATTACTTTTATTAGACTATACTTTTAACGATATCGGTTTTGAGCTACAAGAGTCTACGATTTGAGGGGTAGTCAATTTTGCTGGTGCAAGTTTCTTTTATCTACTACTAAAGAGAGACATGTTCTCACATGATTGTTATCGCATTCCACCTTCCTTAATATTTGATAGACCAAGAGGCAAGCGAATTTTGGGAATAATGAGGGCAACAAATGTATAGTTGTGTTTTATACAATTGATCTATGTATTGTGATGAATTGTATGAGCCCCAATAAATTGATTAAAAAAATATTTGATAGACAACTGGACTTGTAAGGGCTAAAGGACCAACAGCTAGTCAGGCTTAACCAAAGTAACCTCAAGAATGAAACAATCAGGCTTACAACCAATGAGCCAAGGGCTCTTTGTTTTTTATTGAGCCCAAACAAAATCTGCACTTTCTGATTGCAACCTATTTGACTGACTTCATTCAATATTTGGGTGCTGCAGAAAGAACTAAAGCATTTCAGTCACTTTTGCTCTGTTCACTGTCCTACATTATTCTCCATTATTTAACTATTCTAGTTTGTATTTCTTAAAGACAAATATCCTGATAAAGTAGAACAGTTATTCAAGAAACGTGTTAATTTTGAATTGAATTTATTTTTAATTGTTGATGCGTAACTTCAAAATTGGGCCAGAAGCAGAAATCAGTTTATATTGGAGCACTCTATCAAACTTGCTTTATATGGGATTATCCTAATAAAACCCCTGCCAGTAATAACAGAGATATCCTTATAAAACTGTTTTCTTCTGGAACGTGTTTTAACAGATTGAAAAGAGGAAGTTTTGGGTAGCTTATATACTTTAATTATAGATGACCTGAAAAGTTGAATACTACACTTTCATTATTTTAATGATAGCAGAGAGATTTTACCTACTTCATTAATCCTATCCGAATGAGTTCTCTAAACTTATAACAAAAGCTTCCTTCATAATATGTATGTATGCTTTGATTTTATGAAAGAGAAAAATTAAGAAGAAAATTTAAAGAACATTCCCTCACTAATTAAGAAAAGCACTTTATCTGAGCTGTGTATAAAAAGATTTAATGGTGAGTTCATGCAATGAGAAAATGAAAATATTGGCAACAAGAGTTTGTGAATGTTGAAACTTTCATACTTCAGTTTTTCTTAATCAGGTTTAGGTTGGCACAAACTCCAAAGGAGAACTCAATGAAATTCATTTAATAAGGAAAACAAGATATTTATGTAAACACATGGTCAGATTGGAAGCAACTGAACTCCTTCACCTGATATCGGAAGCTCCAAATTGCGAGGATTCTGTGCTTTTTTCTAAAAAGTGGCAAGCATTTTACAAAAAGGAAACTTGCATATTATTACTAAAATTAAAGAAGAGTTAAAAATAAGTTTTTAAAGTATATAGCTATTTATGAAATAAATTAATGTCATACCATGGCAAACCTTTTCACTCATTTTATAAATATTTGACTCACAATTATTCTATATTTATAATTTTTCTTAGGAACAAAATTTTATATTTTCTACATTCTGGTGGTGGAGTGGCTTACCCACTGGATAGCTAAGTGCAAGGTCAGCAGTTTAGAACTGAGAGGAAAGATGATTCTGTGCTCTTGTGAAGATTTATCACCTGAGGAACCCACACGAGCAGTTCTACCGGTCTGTCCAAGCTAAGTCTGAGCTGGAATCAACTTGGTGCTGGTGGTTGGGTTGGGTTTGGGATATCACGTGCCATCATGATGGATACCTATTTTATAAGTTTTATGTTTCCTTCAGGGGTTGTTTCCCGAGAGATCCGGGAATTATGGATTGCCTCCCCTCAGCAAATAGTCACAGAATTCTGCTAAGGCATCATGAACCATGCTTGGTATGCTCACAAAGATTCTGATCAGAAACGTGGATGCGGTTCCCTCTTACTTGTTGAGGGGGTGAAATTCATTCCTGGACCATGTCTTTGTCCAGCTGACTCTGCCTTAGAATGTTCAGTCCTTGGTTTGTTGTTTAGTTAAGACTCAGTGATCGTTTACACTCAGCTTTAGCACCATCCAGACCCACATTAATCCCCATTTCCCCACAACTTCTCCAGCCATACCCCAAGAAACCATTAATCCAGCTACAATTGCTACAGATTTACCTCTCCTGGAGTTCATATACAGAAAAATATGAATAACAGCATATTTTTTTAAGATGGCCTCTGGTGAATCCCCTGTGATTATAGACCAGGGGTGCTAATAGCCTTGCTATCATGCAGAGTGCACTGGAAAGTGGATTATTGCAGATGTAGTTAGGTAAAAATTTAGCACCTTATGATTTTATCTCCCTTTTGGCCCATTAAAATTTTTTTCTAGTCTTAATATTTTCTGCATTCTTCTTTGTTGAGATTTTTCTCAGTTTTACTTTGTTGATACCATTGGTTCTTGATCATATGCTACTTCCTTAATATTGACAAATTCATAATGCTTCCAGCGGTTAATTTTTCAGGACAGGATTGCCTCTCACTTCTTCCTAGTCTATCTCTAAAAAGTGTGTAATGGTGCATGTTGTTATGACTTTCATTTGGCTTTTCTGTATTCCTCATAAAGATGAGGAAACCCTTTTCCTTGAGTCTATTGTCCATTTGCATTTGTTTTGTTCTGATATGGCTGTTCAGATCTTTTGCCCATTATTTTCTTGAGTTGTCTATATTTTCCTCATTGATATGTAGTTATTAAAAACTTTAAATATAAGCCCTTAGTTACTTATGTGTATTGCAAATATTGTCTTTTTTGGTTATTTTTTGGCTTTTTATTCCCTTAATAGTGTGGCAAAATGTAGGGTTCTGGGCTGTGTCCTTTTACCCTACTTATTCAATCTGTGTACTGAGCAAGTAATCCAAGAAGCTGGATCATATGAAGAAGAGTGAGACATCAAATTGGCTTATTGACAACCTGTGATATGCAGATCACACAACTTTAACAGCTGAAATCAAGGAGGGCTTGAAGCAATTGCTGAAGAAGATCCAGGACTTCAGTCCTCAGTATGGATTACGATTTAGTGTAAAGAAAAGTCAAATTCTTATCATTGGATCAATAGGTAACATCATGATAAGTGGAGAAAAGGTTGACATTCTCAAGAATTTCATGTAGTAGGATCAACTAACCATGCTCATAGAAGCAGCAGTCAAGCAAGCAAACAATGTATTCCATTGGGCAACTCTGCTGTGCGAGACTCTTTAAAATGGCGAAGAGAAAGGATATCCCTTTGAGAACTAAGATGCTCCTCACCTGAGCCGGCATGCTCCATAGACAAAAGAATGACAAGATCTGGCTGCACCAACTCCGGACATGGTATGAGGAGAGACCAGTCGCTGGAAAAGGACATCATGCTCAGTAGAGCAGAAGACCATCGAAAAAGGAGGAACACAGTGGGTTCAAACATAACAACTGTGAGGCTGGTGGAGGCCCAGGCTTTGTTTTACGGCTGTGCACAGGGTCACTATAGGTGAATGGTACCTGATAACAAGACCGTCGTGTCTTCTGAAAAACCAAGGCTCTTAATTTTAATAAAATGAAATATAGCACAATTTACTTTAAATCCTTTTATTTTGAAACTATACTCATTTTTTCTTTCTTTTAAATATACCTTTTAATTTTTATTTATTTAAATCATTTTATTGAGGGCTTGTACAACTCTTATCACAATCCATATGTACATCCATTGTGTCAAGCACATTTGTTCATTTGTTGCCCTCATCATTCTCAAAACATTTGCTTTCCACTTGAACCCTTGGTATCAGCTTCTCATTTTTTCCCCTCCCTCTCCGCTCACCCCTCCCTCATAAAGTCTTGATAATTTATAAATTATTATTATTTTATCATATCTTACATGGTCAGACATGTAAATATACCTTTTTAAACCTTAAGATTATACATATGCTCATGTTTTTCTAAATGATCTATTTTTTTATACATACTCAAGTTTATTGTGAACATTTCTGAGACAGAAAAAGGATGGAATCAATTAAAAACTCCATCTATAGAGGAATGGATAAATACACTCAGGTATATGCATACAATGGAATATTATGCATACTGAAAACAATGAGTCTGTCAAACTAAATGATCTATTGTTTATTCTTTCTTTTTGTTAGTCCAACTTGACATTTGTTACTGCATATACTCAAGTATAAGCTGAGTTTTTCAGCACATTTTTAATGCAGTTTTTGTGGTAAAATTAGGTACCTCGGCTGATATTCGCGTCGGCTTATACTCGAGTATATGCGTTTTTAAAAATCCTTTTGCTGAGATTGTTTTGTGCCCCCAAGCATACGTTTATAGCTGTATCTGTCTGAGTAACATATATGTATTTATAATAGCTTACCTAACCTATTTACCTGTGTATTTCAAAAAGAAACTCCTAGTTCTCTATCCCTTAAACCTGGTCATACCCTAAAATGTTCCTATTTAGTTCGGATCTAATACATGAGTCAACCTTGATCTTCCCCGGTTTCTTAGTCTCTAAGTCTGTTAGAAATCACCATTACTTTTTCCTGCACATTTTTCTAAATTCATCTATTTCCAACATCTTTACTTCTAGTTCCCTAATCCAAGTCACCATCATATTTTCTCTGAATTACTCAGTCTTTTGACTGAGTCCAGTCTACATCCTTTTGTTCCTGTGTTCTTTTAGTTTCTCTCTTTGAAGTTGTTAGATGCGATTTCGTTGTTTTGTTGCACATAGCTACCTTGCATACGTCAGCATAAAGCTGCTTGATCCTGCGCCATTCTTCCAATTGTTGTTATGTTGGAGCCACTGTGTCGAATAAATTAACTGAGGGTCTTTCTCTATTCATTGATCCTCCACTGCCACGCTATCCTTTTCCAGGGACCGACCTCTCACGATAATGTGTCTAGAGTATATAAGCCAATCTTTCCCATTCTAGTTTCTAAGGAACATACTGACTTGTACTTCTTTTATTACTTTTTTTAAGAAAGGAAAAAGCTTTATATGGGTTTTTAGGGCACTTTCTCCCTGATTTTAACCACCCCCCCCAAACCATTTTATTAGGAGCTAATCCAGACATCATATAATTTCACAGTTAGTTCAATCACATCATGAAGTAATGTCCAATTGCTACCACAATCAGATTTTAAAAATGTTCTTCCTTCTTGAACTCCTTGATATCAGCTCCTTTTCCCTGCTCCCCCTCCTCACCCCCATCCCCCCCAGGAACACATTTTTAGTTGTTTTCTCTATAGGTTGACCAATCCCAAGTTTCATATGCTGACAAACAGACAAACACAAAACAAAGATTCAAGAAGGCTACTCACAATGACAGAATGCATCAGCGATAAGTCTAATATGCAAAACAAACAAACACACACACACAGAAGATATTGAAAGCCAGATATAACCCAAAGTGTACCAAAGGGCAGATCAAGTGACTTGTACTTCTTATACTACAAGCCTGTGGTGCTTTCAACATTCCTCACCAACACCATAATTCAAATGTATAATTCTTCTTTGGTCTTCCTTATTCATTATCCAACTTTAACATGCATATGAAATCGTGGAAAATAACATGGCTTGGGTCAGGCACAGTTTACTCCTCAAACAGTCTACATCCTTGCTTTTCAACCCTTGAAAGGGGGCCTGTGCAGATTTACCCCAAACAATGGTGTGTTAGTCTAGTTAGACTGGAGAAACAAACGCATAGACACTCATATGTGTATAAGAAAGAGCTCTCTATATAAGAGCAATTGAATATTGAGAAAAACATCCCAGCCAGTCCAGATCAAGTCCATAAGTCCAATATTAGCCCATATGTCCGATACCAATCTAGAAAGTCCTCTTCAGACTCACGAAACCCATGCAATGATGCCGAATGCAGGAAGATCACAGGCTAGTGGGTGGGAAGTCTTGTGGATTCAGTAGTGTAAGCATCTCAGAGCTGGCAGGGGTCTCCACATGGCTCCTCCAGCTCAGGGCACTAATGTAGTTCCATATGTCTTGTCCCAGGGAGTGAGCAAGTGTCCCACCTCAAGCAAGCTATTTATCTCTTTGGCACCTCCAAATGAGGTCATCAAGCTGCCACCCGATTGACAGACTAAACTCCACCCCTTCACTCATTGTGTTGGGTAAATCTGATGCACAAGACCTTTGAGAGTGTTGGAAAGCAGGGCAGTTACATTGAGGACTAACCTGCGCCTGACCAAAGCCGTGTTTTTCATCAGTTGCCTCATATGCATGTGAAAGTCGGACATTGTATAAGGAAGACAGAAGAATTGGTGCATTTGAATTATGGTGGGTTTGATGAACAGTCAATATGAATTAAAGTCAATGTGGTTGGAGCAGAGCTAATAAGATTAAAAAAAATTAAAAATCATTTTATTGGGGGCTCGTACAACTTGTATCACAGTCCATCCATCCATCCATAGTGTCAAGCACATTTGTATATGTGTTGCCATCATCATTCTCAAACCATTTGCTTTCTGCTTGAGCCCTTGGTATCAGCTCCTCATTTTCCCCTCCCTTCCTCATGAACCCTTGATCATTTTAAATTATTATTTTTTCATGTCTTACACTGACCGTTGTCTCCCTTCACCTACTTTTCTGCCATCCATCCTTCTGGGAGGAGGTTATAGGTAGATCGTTGTGATCAGTTCCCCCTTTCTCCACCCACCTTCTCCTTCCCCTGGTACTCTCAATATTGGTCCTAAACGGTTTATCTGTCCTGGATTCCCTGTGTTTCCAGCTCTTATTTGTACCCATGTACATGCTCTGGTTTAGCCGGATCTGTAAGGCAGAATTGGTGTCATGATAGTGGAGGTGCGGGGAGGAAGCATTAAAATTTTTTTTTAACCAACTGTTGTTAAGATGTGTTTGTACATTGTGCCTAGAGTTGATTATATTGTAGTTCATTTCCATAAAAGAAAATGATTTCAAAGTAGGTTTCTTCAGATTTTAAATCAAGAAAACCCAGAAGTTTTCCATGTAATAAATACATGGAGCTGTTTTGATACCCAAGTATAGTGAGTCAGCTTTCAGATATGCAGGTGCAAAACCAAATTTTACATAGCTTTAGATCCCATTAAAACTACTAACACTCCTGATCCAAACTTCTTAAATTGCTGTTCCACTAAAAATTTAAATATCTTAATTAGTAATATAATTTACTGTGTTTTATGTAAAAGTTTGCACAGCAAATTAGCTTCCCATTCAACAATTCGTACACAATATTCTGTGATGTTGGTTACAATTCCTGTAATGTGTTAGTACTCTCATCATTTCCACCCTGGGTGCCCTGTTTTCATCTATCCAGTTTCCCTTTTCTGTTTTGCCTTCTCTTGTTTGCTCTTGGGTGAATGCTGACCATTCGGTCTTTTATAGTTGGTGCATAAAGGGGCATATTCCTCATCGGTGTGTTATGTTTATTTATAGGCCAATCTATTATTTGCCTGAAATATGACCTAGACAAGTTGCTTTGATTGCAGGTGAAAAGGGTATTTTAGGGCAATAATCTCAAGGAGTCTTCTACACCTTGTTAGTCCAGTACATCTGATTTTTTAAAAAGGAATTTGAGTTTTCTCTGCATTTTTCTCCCATTTTGACTGGGGCCTTGTACTGTGTGCCTGGTCAGAATGGTGGTTGTTGGAAACTGGGTCCAGTCTAGTATTTTGGCCTCAGACTAGAAGAGGCCATGGTCTGTGTGGGCCATGCGTCCTGTGGACTGATTTCTTCCTCAAGTTGTTGATTTCCTTCACTGTCCAGGGAAGAAGAGATAGGGAAAGACCAATACTTGTACCTTAGTGTGCCATTAAATATTAAAGATCTTAATTTAATTTATGCTCTTTGTGTGTGTGTGTGTGTGTGTGAGAGAGAGAGAGAGAGAGAGAGAGAGGAAAATTCTTTCTTTCAAGGTAAATTCATTGAAATTAACCTATTTCTTAACAAACTGCTTTCCCTTTTTTGTACTCATTAGTTTTCAATTAATTACTCAGTTTTAGCTAAGCTTTCTAAATGACTTCTATCCATTGGATCTTGCTGGTAGAAAATCATTCCAAAATAATATTTTTTTTGTTCTTAAGTTATCCATTACCTCACTGTTAAAAAGCACCGTGTGGTTGTAAAGTGCCTGAGAAGGTTGCATAGGTGAATATCCTCCGCTTCTTTATGGAGGAAATATACTTACTTTATGTTGAAAAAAATATTTTAATAAGTTTATCATGGGAATTCTTTCTAATTTTTGAAAGTATTTATTTTTGGGGGTTTAATTTGAGGAATGAGTGATTTTTAGCTTTGAATGAAAATGCCTAAAATTCATAACTCATCCCATGGGAGCATGTATATGCTTTCATGGTCCTTACAGGGTAATTCATGTATTATACGACAGCACATCTTCTCATACATTTAATGTTAGGACTTACCCAACCGATAAAATACCATTTTACCAGAAATTTCAAATAGTCTGGTGGTTTCGCACAGCTTTTCCTGTCTGGAATGATATCCTACTACCTTTTCTGGTCAAGTTTCTATCCTTCCCTCAGCTCTCACTTGAATGAAACTTACTCATAGAAGATTCCTCTGACCCTTCATGATTGCCCTATAGTTCCTATAGTATACACAATCTTTTAAAAAACGTTCCAGTAAAAATACACATAACAAAACTGATCATGTTAACATCATGTTACAATCATATATTGCAAGTGTTCAATTGAGTAGCATATGTACATTCACAAAGTCACGTAGTTATCACCATCTGCTTGAGGACATAAAGGACGCTATTTTTCTTTTTTTATCACAATTGTTATAAAAATGTTCACTCTGCAACAAGTTTAATTTCATCTGTACAGAACTTGTTGCCCCTTGCTTTGGATTGATTCCAACTGACAGCAAGCCGGTAGGAGAGACTGGAGCTGTCCTGTGGGGCTCCCAAGACCATGAGCTTTATGGGAGGAGATGGCTCCAGCTTTCTCCTGAGAAGTTGCTGGTGGATTCAACGGCTGACATTTCTGTTAGCAGTTGAATGCTTAACCACTGCACACAGTAACGTACAACAATAACACATAGTTTCCTTGAGAAAATATAAGATATTAGAGAAAGATTAAAGTATTAGTTAAAACACATGAAAAAAATAATTTATAAATTATCAAGGGTTCATGAGGGAGGGAGGGAGGGAGGGAGGGGGAGTAGGGAGAATGAGCTGATACCAAGATCTCAAGGAGAAAGAAAACGTTTTGAGAATGATAATGACAACAGATGTACAAATGTGCTTGACACAATAGATGTATATATGGATTGTGATAAGAGTTGTACGAGCCCTCAATAACATGATTAAAAAACAAACAAACAAACCCCCCACAAATTTGTAACTGGTTGTTGGAAGAGGACGCTTCACTCTTTGTTTCTGCTAAAAAAGAAAGCTTTGGCATTGCAGACTTGGCACAGGGATGTTGATTGTGCTAGATCCCCGTTTGTTGGGAAATCCAGTCTCGGTAGGCTGTCACGCGAGTGTACACTCCTGGTTTGTCTGGTAGACCACATTGAAAGCCCCAGCTTACTATCCCCACAAGGAACCAGAGTCTTCGTGAGTCTTCTTGTACTAGTGGGCCACCAGAATCACCCTGGAAACAGAATAAGTGATTTTTTTCAGTGTGAAGATAATGCCGACACATTAAACAATTTATTTCTAATGTCGCAAAGAAAAATGTCACATCCATTATAACAACAAATCATGTCAGCTTGACATTTTCAATTGGAATCTCATACCAATTTCAGACACAATTTAGTGAAATTATGCAAGTATAGAAACTGTTCCTTCAGTTAGTCTGAGATTAACATGGGCAGTGCATTTCCTAAACACCCCACAGTTGACCCCCACTTATCCCAGGCTTCCGGTTCTCCAGGAAGCTGTCTCTGAGCTGCCCCTTCCAGCTTTGGAGTGGGCTGGTGTTTGATTGCCTGTGTTTCCATACCTTGTATCTAGCTATCACGTTTTATGATTTTATAAAAACACATTTCTCTGCCTATTTGAACATACCTCAATACGTTAGCTTTCTTTGTTACAACAGATGTAAATTTGTGTGATCCTGTGGATCTATGATTCTTGTCAAGCATGGTTTTCCTTGTTAGACTGTAAACTCCTTTGGGGGAGGGAGCATAACTATTCTGTATACTGTTGTATCATACATTTCTAGTTTACAGGATATGCCAAATAAACACTTGTTGAATGAATTTATTTCTAGAAGTATCACTTATCTGCATAGTCATAAACACTGGATAGTGCCAAATACACAGTTTATCATCGAAAATTATTTTATAATAACAATGTTTTAATCCAATAATTAAAAATGGATTCATATGGCATTAAGTAAAAAAATCCTTCTGAAATACTTAACAGCCAATTGCAATAATAAACCAACTAACGAAAAATATTTGTGCAAATAATATGCTAGTTATGGAGACAAATCTTATGAGCTACAAGAGAGGTTATCTTTGTATTCTGGAGTTAGACAGCTTGAATCTTAGCTTCTTTATTTACTAGACCTTGGGTAAGCGATTTAATAGCTCTCTGTGCTTCAGTTTCCTCATCTTTAAATAATGTTTTTATGAGTGTAAGTGAATTAACATATAAAGCTCTTGGAATACAGCTGGCATGGAGTCAGGACTAATAAAAGCCAACTATTATTACTAAGTGTGACTCTGGAATAGTTTGACATTAATTTGGCTGCTCTTAGTAGTTAGTTTTCCTCATACCAGTTTCATGACTAGTCTAAGTGAGGAGAGGCAGAACTTTGTGAACCACCAACGTGCACGATCCACACTAGATGGAGGACCTTGTATTCTTTAGTGGGTCCTATGTGATCCAGCTAACCAGTTCTCAGGACCTTCCTAGCACTGCACGTTGCAGCATTTTATTCCCTATCGCAAAATATTTCTCTGTGTCATGTCTTTTTAAAAAGTAGGAAAACAAATGTGAAGTTTAAGAATCAAGTCCTTTTTTCCATCACAGGCTCTGCATTACAGCATTTTGGAGGAAAACTGCTGAGGCCTGTAATAAAGCACCTAGGCAAAACTTTCAGATGAATTATTCCTGAGCTGGGTTTGAAGGAAGAGCAGAATTTGTAAGCCTAGACAATAAATAAGTAAATCGTAAATAAATACCTGTTTCAACTTCACATCAGTTTTAACTAATGCTCTTAGGAGATGTAGAATTGTCAGTATGAAGGTGTGTTGGTGATGGGATGGGTGAGTTCTTTGGCACGCTGTTGTGAAACTTGGCCTTCTCTTGTTAGAGAGCTAGCAATGAATGAAGAGCAAGAGGGGAGCAAGACCATTCCCAGAGACAGAGATAGCTAGCTACACTGAAAGGAAATAAAGGGCAAAGTAGATAATAGTATTTTGAAAATTGAGAAACAATTGCCCTCCACCACAAAAAACTTGCAAGCAATAACAATGCTTCATGTTAGAGAAAGTGCTTTGAGTTGAATGTTTACACAAACCATTTAAGGATTACTCCTTAGGAGCTCTTGTGCCCCCGTGGCTGCTAACTGAAAGTTCAGAGGTTTTGTTCACGAGTCGTGCAGGGGAGAAAGATTTGGCACTCTGCTTCCCGCAAGATTATAGCTTTAGAAACCGGATAGGACAGTTCCTACTCTGCCCTATGGGATCAGGATTTGGTGGAATCAATGTAACAGCAATGTATTTGGTTTTTCTTTGATTTGGGGTTGGTTTTCAGACATGAACAAAACCTATTGGAAGACCTAACTATATAAATTCAGTTCAGATACTTATATAACAATTTTAAAATTTTAATTTTATTCTAATTAGAGGGACATTTCATATCTACTGTTTGCTTTAATGTAAATTACTTGGAAAACTACACACTAGAATTAAGTAGTTATTTATCCTAATTTTTTCCAGTTGTACTTGTTCATAAGTATGGGAGCTGCTATGACTTGAATAATTAGGCTTTTAATGTTGCTTTATTATCTTCAAAGTGCTAGTATTCAGCATATTTATATTTTAAACTTTAATTTTTCTGACTTTGAAATTAACTTTTAATTTAAACCAACATAGTTGTTAAGCATTTGAGATTGAAGTATTGAATGCTATTTAACAACAGTAACAACAAAATAGCTGCTATTTCTTTGTTGCCTATGCAGATTTATTTGGCATATTTAAACTTCATTTAATACTTAATTCATGTAATAGCCAAAATACTAGGTACTACTATTATCTCAAAAAAAAACTGATTGCAGAGGTTAAGGAATTTAACCCCAGGTACATCTAATTCTTGCGTTTGCATGTTTGACCATTCTTTAGACCTCAAACAATCTCCAAACTCACAGCCACGGAGTCAATTCTAAGTGAGAGGTGGCCCTCTAGGACAGGCTAGACCTGCCTAGGTTTCTGAGATGGAATTCTCTAAGGGAGTCAGAAGAGTCATCTTCCTTCCCAAGAGTGGTTGGTGCTTTTGAACTGCCAACCTTGGGGTTAGCAATCCATAAGCCACAGCGGTGCCAGGGCTCCTTTGAAATTTTGCTTCGGAAACTTTTGTTTTCACGATGCAGCAATCTTTTCTAAGCATTTTATCCCTTAAAACTAGATCATAATCGGTAGAAGATGAAGACTACATGTTTTAACCATGTTAACTTTATGGTTATTATAAGATCACCTAAGAATACATGTTTGCAAACTTCTTGGGCGATGACATTGCTATGTTGTCTTGAACTTACCTGGCATGAATCTACTCCACCCTGAGGAACTCCAGCACACAACATTCCAGGCAAAACAGCTCCATTATAACTAACTGGTGCATTACATACAGAATTCCTTATTATTTTAACTTTTGCTTGCTGCAGATCTGCAACTGTGCTGCCTATTAAATATAAAATCAGAAAGGAAATGGACTTCAGCATACATAAATCAATGTCTGCATAAATATGGGGAGAAACAAATGTATTTCAAACATTATTCCTTGCTCTGCCAGAGATGCTATTAAATATCTTCTGAGGAGCTTCTTCCCAGCAAAGATTCCCATAGGACAAAAGATAATCTCTTTATACAGATCAATTTTCTTTTTTTTGCTGTAGTTTTTGATTCAGGATTCCACATCTTGAGGGAAACTAAATTTGTCATATGAAAATTGATGAGTGGTATTTCAATTATCCACAAATCAAATTTGGAACATTAAATATTATATGCTACTTCAATCTAGTAACAAAACAGCGGTTTCAGGCTAAGGGATGAAACTTTAAGTTGATATTCTTTCACAATTGGCATGGTTATACTAAAACAAGCAAACAAACAAACTCACTCTCACAGAGTCCTTTCTGACTTATAGCTACCCTATAGAACAGGGTAGAACTGCCTCTGTGGGTTTCAAAGGAGTAGAAAGCCTCATTTTTTCCCTTGGAATTCCTGGTGGTTTTGAACTGCTGACCTTGCATTTAGTAGCCAACAGGGCTCCTCAAAAACCATAGTCATTTCTGACTAATGGCAAACCTATATGGGGATCCGAGGCTGTGAATCTTTAAGGGAGCAGGTAGGTTCATCTTTCTCCCTTGGAGCAGCTGGTGGGTTTGAATGGACAGCTTTGTGGTTAATACTTCAACTTTTTACCCTTCAGCACCACCAAAGCTCCTGTCGTAGTTATAGTTTTCAATATGGGCATACACTTTATCTGCTATGCAAGATTTCTTTGGGTAGGGAAAATACAAACATTTATGAGGGCATTTGAACCTTCATATGATTCCCCAGAGAGACAATCTAAAGCAGGTTATAAAGTTATAAAATACCACTTTTTCCCCCTAATCAAAAACACCCAACCAGGCCCAGCACCATAGTCAATTCTGACTTGGAGTGACCCTATAGGAGAGAGTGGAACTGCTCCTTATAGGTTCTGAGACTGTAAATCTTCAATGGAAGAAGGTAGCCTCATCTTTCTCCTGAGATATAGCTGCTGGGTTTGAACCACAGACCTTGTCCTTGTGCTTAGCAGCCCAATGTGTCAGCAGTGATTGCCTTACCAAAAAACAAAACAGAAATAAAAATCTAAACCCTGTGTCCTCAAGTCAATTCTGACTCATGAAGCGCCTATCCTGGCTTTCCAAGGCTATCTATCGTCTTCACCGGAAGAGAGCGCCTCAACTTGCTCCTGTGGAACGTCTGGCTGCATAGACAACCATTCCCACCCCCACGCTTTAAGAAAACTTTTTCATGTAGTCAGTCAAGAAGCAGCCTTATAGATAACAAAGCAGAACTTTGATCAGTCACGGGCTGCTTTCATGACCATTGCTAATGTTTGAGTTCATTGCTTTCGCTACGGTGTCAATCTGTCTGATGAAGAGACTAGACTTGCTGATTTCCAAATGCTATAAATACCCTTAAAAGATACATAAACAAATACGGTTTGAACGAAGGAGAGTCGTTTGAGTGCTAGAGCGTCTCTGTAACTGTGGTCGTTAACAACCAAAAAGTCCCCAATTCACTGCCATAGCGTCAATGCTGACTCATAGCCACCCCCCCCCCCTTCTCCCCCGCATTTCCAAGACTACAACCGTTTATGGGAGTAGAAAGCCCAGTCTTCCTCCTGTAGATCTGCTGGTGGTTTTAAACTGCTGACCATGTGGATCGCAGCCCAATGTGTACCTATCACACCACTAGGTCATAAAGAGTATCTTAATCATTTCCCTTACACACACTTTGACAATATTTGAGAATTCTTCACGGTTTCCAACAGCATTTTTTTCTTTGATGAGGAACTCCGGGCTAACCAGAATTTAGGATGATCCAAATATCGGAGAGTTTCTCCAGAGAACCTGATTTCCAGATATTCCCTAATTTTAAAAAAATGTGCTTACTAGAAAATAAGACAGTGCTTGTTTCTGTTTTGTTTTGTTCTCTGAGATACTTACCGCTATATTTTCGAGATCCCCATCCTGTTACATATGCAGTCGAACCAGGCAAAATGTTCTGAGTAGGTGTTGGGAGACACACCCTATGGATATTTTGGGTGAAGGAGACTCCTGAGATAAGTTGAATAACTGCAATATCGTTTTCATGAAATTCTGGTCTATAATTGTTGTGGATTATAATAGTTCTCACTCTTATTCTTAATTTAGGAAATTTTGTAGAAATACCAAAGGTGGCTGTCCATGAATTAGGATCAGAGTTCCTAAAAAAAAAAAAAGAAAAGAAAAGAAAGAAAGAAAATATGTTGTTGGAATAGAAAATGAGTGAACATGTCAAAGGTTTGGGTAATCATGTTTGCCCCACCCTCCTCCTCCCAGTGCAAGAACTATTTGAGTGACATTTCTGCATTGCAAGCTAGTAAATGTGTTTAGTTCTTTTGTGGCAGAATGAATGATCGGTTGTCTAAGAATGCAGAGAAAAATATTAGAAAACATATTTGTGTGTTAAAATTCTTTTAAAACAGTTTTATTAGCACACAATCCATACATCATATAATCCAATCATTCTATCTTATCAAAAAGAGTTGTATAATCATCATCAAAATCAATTTTGGAATTTTTTTTTCTTGTATTCATTGTAATTAGCCCCCATTTTCCCACAACCTCACCTGCCTTATCCCCAAGAAACTATTAATCTTGTTAACTGTCTCTATAGATAGGTTTATCTATCCAGGATTTTATATACAGGAAAGCATAACAAAAAAGCCCCCCACATCAAACAAACAAACAAAAAACTAACACAACAAAATGAAGTAGAGAAAGATCTCAATAGAAAAGAAAGTAGAAAATATTAAAAACTAGAACAACTTTAAAATGGGTCAAAATGGAGATCAAATGATAATCCAGTGTTAAACTTTAGCCTCATCACATGGACCACAATCCACTTTCCAATGCACTCCGCAAGACAGCAAGGCTCTTCTGTCCCTGCTCCACGGGCAGAAGAGGTTCACCAGAGGCTTGCTCTGTGTGTTTCCCCTTCACAACTTTCAAATGGCTCAAAAGGATATAAAATAAAGCATCACATGTAAGCTATGTCTATCATAATCATATTTATAATGTTCTGTGATAACACTTCCCTGACTATATCAGCAGGCTCCTAAGAGATTGAAAAATATTTGCACTGCAAGATAGCTAGCATTCTTGTAGACTTTACAAAAAGCTATTGTGAACAAAAGGAAAATGACAGGTAAACCTGTTTAAAATTTAAAAAAGGATATGAATAGGCAGTTCATAGAAGGGTAAGTCCAAACAGCAAATAGATATATGGAAGGATATTCAAACTCACTAATCATTTGAAAATTCAAAAGATAACAATACTGAGATTTTAATTTATATTCAAGAGGTTGACAAAAATTAGACAGGTGACTGAAACCAGATTCCGGTGAGGAGGAGAGGAAATTGTATTTCTTTTGCATTATTGGTGAAGATGTGGCCTGCTATAGTCCTTTAGGAAAGCATTATTTCCTTTTGGCAAGTACTCAGCAGTCTGCCTATATACTTCTGGATACATATCTTAAAGAAGTACCTCCAGGCTAATAAAGATCCCTGTGTGAGGATCTGTATTTGTGTGCTCTTTGTGGAAATGGAAGTTAGATTAAGGAAATGCGGTGGGTGTGTACTATGCGATGCACCACCAGTCACAATGAGACAAGGAGCACAAAAGGAGACTTATATTCCCATCTGTACCGCTGTGCATCATCTGGTCTAACCAGGTCTGCAAGGCAAAATTGGGGTCCTGGTAGTTGGGGGGAGGAAGTGTTTAAGAACTAGAGGAAGGTTGTGGGTTTCATTATTGCTATACTGTACCCTAAGTGACTCATCTCCCCACTACCCTTCTGCAAGGTATGTCCAGTTGTCTGGAGATGGGCATTGGGTCTCCATCGCGCGCCACCCTCATTGACAAGGATATGACTTTTCTCCCCGCCTTTGGTGTTTAAAGGCTGGTCCCTTTGGCCCTTCATGATCACACATGTTGGTGTGCTGCTTCCATGTGGGCTTTGTTGCTTCTGGGCTAGATGGCCGCTTGTTTACTTTCAAGCCTTTAGGTCCCCAGACGCTATAGGTCTCGATAGCCGGGCACCATCAGCCTTCTTCACCACACCTCTCAGGACCAGGGGTGACAGTGGCGATACCAGGAGGGAAGGGGGATGTAGTAAGGGGGAATGGATCACAGGGAGCCACGTATGGCCTCCTCTCTGGGGGATGGGCAGCAGCGGGGTGGGTGAAGGGAGACGCCGGACAGTGTAATATAGGATACAATAATAATTTATAAATTATTAAGGGTGCATGGGGGAAAGGGGAGGAGGAAGGGAAGGGGAGTGGGGGAAAATGGAAAATGAGCGATTCCGGGAACCCAAGAAGCAAGCGAATTTTGGGAATGATGAGGGCAACAAATGTATAGATGTGCTTTACACAATTGATCTATGAGCCCCAATAAATTGATTAAAAAAAAAAGGAGACTTATAGAAATTAAGTATACATACATAAAAAACATAGATTTTTTAATAGGTGTTGCAGGTTCATGTATTTTAAAAGACATATTTCATATATATTAGAGTGAGACCTACATGAGTAGGGCAGTTTGAAGTGGGGCTCAGGAACAACAGGGAAAAACGTGAAAGAAGAGAAAATAAAGGCTCATGAACTGGAGAGTTGATTAGCAAAACATTGCTCCAAATGTAGAATAAAAAATTTGCAAAAAAATAACAACTGGATAGAATTTTAGAGTCCAGATAGTGAATTGATGGACAAAAAATGAATTGTAGTTTGCTCTTGAGAATTAATCTTTGTAGTTACTCATTCCTTTTGTAAGTATTGGAGATGTTTATCATTGTGGTTTTTATTATTGGCATAGCCTTTATATTTTTGTGTTTAGGTCAGAATAGGGATCAGAACAGTGCTATTTCTATGTATCTTTGGTTATGTTATATGCCTGCGAAGTCCATACATTGGCATTTCTGGTTCCTAGAGTTTGGGGGTGATTGACAGAAATGAGTGCTATTCCTACTCATTGACTTTTTTTGTGCAAGAGCTCTTTAAAGTATTGAAGAACCAGGATGGTGTTTTGAGCACTAAGGTGTGTCTGACCCAAGTTCGAGTATTTTCAATCGCCTCATGTGCATGTGAAGGTGAAGTTAGGGCATTAAATAAGGATAACTAGAGAAGACTCTATGGACTTGAGTTACGGTGTTGTTGAAGAATATTGAAAGTACTGTGGACTGCCAGGAGAACAAAAAATGTGTCTTGGATGAAATACAGCCAGAATGCTCCTTGGAAGCAAGAACAGCAAGACTTTGTTTCACATTCTTTGGACATGTTGTCAGGAGAGATCAATCCCTGGAGAAGGACATAATGTTTGGTAAAGTGGAAGGGCATCAAAAAAGAGGAAGATCCTCAAGGAGAAGGATTCACACAGTGGTTGCAACAATGGGCTCAAACAGAGCAACAATTGTGCTGATGGTGCAGGACCAGACAATGTTTCCTTTTGTAGTTAAGGGTCAAAGCTCTATAGATGGCACCTAACAACAACAACAATAACAACAACAACAGACAACTGTGCCATTCCTATTTATTGGTCATTTGCATGACAATGAAAATTGAAATGACTTGTAAATTTTATTTCTTGTATGACCTGTGAAAAAGCAATAAATCTGAAACAAACTCTGGAAATATTTTTTAGAATAAATTTCAGATTTATTGGCTGTCCCTGGGAATGCTGAATTATATACTTTTAAAAATTCAGAATTAGAATCTCCTAAATTTTTTTTATTCCTAGAAACTATGCTGTCCTTAAATCTGCACACAAATTTTGGAAGATAATTGTGGCAGTTACACAATTTCATGTCAACTTGTTAAAAGAGTGAAGGGGTGGAGTTTATCCTGTCAATCAGGTCACTGCCTGATGATGCCTCCTTGGGGACATGGTCTTCTCATGAGCATTCTGGGAAGTTCCTTTCTCCATTCTGCCATCTCTCTCTCTTCATTTTCCTGTTTGCAAGCCATGTGGGGCCATGCTGAGATGCTTCCCCCACTACTAGATCCACAGACTTTTCACCCACTGGCCTGTGATCTTCCTGCATTGGCATCATTGAGAGTGGCTACATGAGTTTGAAGAGGAACTTATGGACTAGTAGTGGACTTATGGGCTAATATTAGATTTGTGGACTTAATCTGGAATGGATTGGGATGTTTTCTTAATATACAATTGCTCTTTGATATAAAGCTCTGTCTTACACACATGTGAGTGTCTCTGGATTTGTTTCTCTAGTCAACCCAGACTAACACAATAATGAACACTTAATAGAATTCCAGTAGGAAGAAATGGAGATTTGGAAGGGATCTTAACATTCCAGGGAGAGGAAACAAATTGAGCAAATGCTCATAGGCAGGAATGTGTAAGCAGAATTTAGAGAAGAATGTTGTTTGACTGAAGCTCAAAGTTCATGCTTTGAGAAATAAGTGTAGAGTGGTCTATTTGTGAAGGGCTTTAGATGTGTGGGAATGAAGTTGAAACTTAGGCAGTGGTATGTCATTCAAAGAGTCCAAAAGAATAGATTTGATTAGGGATCCAGTAAATTCAGCTGGTCTTCATTTTTCTGAGTGATCTCTTTGCATTTAAGTCTATTAGAAAACAATTGCTAGGGTCTAGGTTGTTCCAAGAATAAGAAGAAAACCTGCCGAAGTCTAAAAAGTTCCTTCCTGAGCAATACGACTTTTTCTTTATACCAATGGAATAAGATTATGCAATCTACTCACCTCTGACAACCTTTCACCCTAGTATTAGCAGTCACCTTTAGTCACCTTGACAGATATCTCTGTAAGTAGTTTAAATTCATTTTGTTTGCGATACTCCCTCCCTCACTACCAGAGTCGATGCCGACTCATAGCGACCCTATAGGACAGGGTAGAACTGCCCCTGTGAGTTTCTGAGGCTCTAACTGCTTATGGGAATAGAAATCCCTATCTTTCTTTGGAAGAGCGACTGAAGGTTTTGAACTGCTGACCTTTGGGTTCACAGCCCCAGTAGTAAAGGGTACTCATTACAATTGATTTTTATTTTTGTACATGTATACCTCTAACATTATAATGTAGAAGGCAGAGAAAGTGTCTTTTTAATATTAGCAGCTATAATACATAACACTGCGCTCATAGTAGATGCTCAGTGATTTTTTTTTTAAGAATAAATTCATGGCTTAGATCAGTGATGTCAGTTATTAACTTACTGATCAACTTACAGGAAACAATGAGCAGATCTCTCAAAATAATTCATTTGTTAACATTTAGCATGTATTTACATTAGCTTATTTAAGCATATAAATACTATTAAAACATAGATTATATTATCCGTAATTTGGGAAAGGGGGTAGTGGAAGCTTAGAGAAGTCCAGTAAATTTCTGTAACTAGTATTTAAACATTCTGCTCTATTACCTGAAACAGAAATAACAGTAAATGGTTGCCAAGGAGAAGGAAACAATAGAAATTTTGCTATCATGAATAGGAATAAAAGAGTTATTCCCTTTGTGAATTGAATTGAATTATTTCTAACTCAATCCAGTCATGGTGAACCTTGGGGGCAGTGGGTCAAATCCTCATGTACATGCTGCTGCTTGTTGTTAACACATGGCAGGTAGCTTACCGTCTGAAGCAGTGGGCTGCTGTCAGGATCCATGTGTTACTGATCAGGATGCCTCCACAGTGGTGAGCCCCGTGGAGCTGCAGACTGACCTGCCATGGCCAGTCTCCTTCCTCGGCTTGAACACCTCCTATGATCCTTTCATCAGACAATGTTATTAGGTCTGGACGAGCACCACATTCTAGTAAAAAAAGTGCATTAATGATCTAGGGAGATCATGACTCACTTGCATTTGAGAAATACCACAATAATTTCCACATCATTCATGCTCTTGTTGCCTTTTTTTGTTTTAAATCCTTGTCCTACATTCTCCATTTCATCTACAACTCACAAATATGCAAGAATTTATTGTACACTAGGACATGCTAGGCTTTCCAAAGGCATACATTTTTAGAATACATTTGTGGTTACTATTGCCAATGGATGAAATTTTAGAACTTTTCTTAATTATGAATTGGCATTTGAAATTCACAATATGGAGTAGCTACAGAATTTTCTGGAGTTCTTTATGAATAGTTCTAGGTGGCCTAACTCACGGCACAGGGTCTTTCTTCCTTATCTATGTCTTATCACCCAATCAGTGGGCTATAGCATGAGCATTGAGGTGGGGCTTGTTGGAAATGCTCTGGGATCCACACCAGGGACTGAATCAGAAGATGCATTTTAAGGAGATGCTTTGGTGGGTTGTACTCACAATAAAATTTGAGACACACCACTCAGATAAGGGAGTTTAATTTTTTTACTGGTATGAAATTTTCCAGGCAGGTTACAAACCACTTCCAGAATTGTTTCATATTACCAACCATTTTCTCAAAAAGGAGTTGCTTTAGGTGCATCCAGGGTGAATGAGAATTCCAAGTGTGTGTCTGAAGTCCTAAGAAAGCCCATGAGAACAGCAACGTCCTGAGTTAACCTGGTGGGTTGAGCATTCAATTGTTGCTCTCTACCCTTGGGCTGCAATCTGCAAGGTCAGTCGTTCAAAACTACCCAACACTCCTCAAGAGAGAGGTGGGATTTCTGCTCTTTTAAAGAGTTAGAGTCTCAGAAACTCCCAGGGGCAGTTCTACCCTGTTCCACAGAGTCACTATGAATTAGCATCAACTGGATGGCAATGAGTTTGGTTTTTCATTTGGGTTATTAGTAAATAACTACGGGTAAAGCAACAACTAGCAAAGCAACAACTGTTTCCATTGCTGGGTTGGCTCTAGACTAGTGATACTGCGTCTATGACAGAACCACCAAGGTATTTTTTTAAAGTAATATTCCACTATTGAGGAGGATCATGTATGTATGCATGGGAGCCCTAGTAGCAACACTTTTCTATATACATATAGTTTACCCTTAGATATTGATAAAAGGCTTAGCCTATCAAGATGCTACAATAAGTGTGAATGTAGATATACTTAACAAGACAGAGTCAAAAAATGTATGAAGCAAACATTGAGGGAACTGAAACGAGAAATATATGCCATCCCTCAATTTAGATAATAGATAGAATAATCAGAAATAAGATTATAAAGAGAGAGAGAGATAATTTAAAAAACAGTCTACACCAATTAGGTCTTACACAAATGTGGAATAGTCCACTGATTAACTGTAAAATGTACATTTTTCTCAAGTCTATATGGAATGTTCTCCCAAACAAACAATATGTGAATTTCCAAAGTAAATCTTAATGAATTAAAATTTGAAATCATGTGAAATATCTTGTCTTACCACAATTAATGAAACTGGAATGAAAACTGAAGGAATGAACTCCTAGAAATAACACCTTTGGATGAATCAAGCATCAAGGCATGGATTTAGCTTAACTAGAAAAAATGTCTGCTTGGGCATTATGCTTTTTAAAGAAATCTCTATATAGGATCAAAGTGATAATGGTAACTTGAAAGATTAGACAGCAATCTGAGCAGCAGTAAATGTATCTTAATGTAGGTAGAACTACTCAGAAGAGGATGGTGAGAATGATTACAATGGCTTGAAGATTGTCACTTACTTTTACTTGTGGAATTTGTTGAATAAAAATAAAAAGTGTAACTGCAATGAATTAAAAGCAATACACTGCCTTGGCAAGGAATACAGTAGGCTTGCATATGATATTTTACTTTCTGTTTTAGTAATTCATACCAACAAAATAGTTTGAGAACTTACCTTTGGTAAAAATCTCTGTTGCAACGTTACCAGGGATTGCTAGAATTAAAAAGAAGAATGAGAATGAATTCAATACAATGTACATTACAATGTACAATTCAATACAATGTACATTATTTCACAATGATTTCCCAAGCCATTGTACTCAGATAATTAGTGTCAGAAAGGGGTGGCTCCCTGAAGGATCTATGGAAGAATCTCTAAGGAACAAGCCTTGAAACATTCTTCCCAATTTATTGATATGCACACTAAATAAAGTTTAAGTCCTCTTGGTTTAAATCTTTTTTTTGGCAGACCAGGTCCGTCATGCAGGTCAACGTACAAGGTGACACCAAGAGGAGAGGTTCCAGTGTGGGAGCTTCCATTCCCCTCCCCCAAAGCCTGATCCAACCGCTGCCAAAGCCAACGGGTTTGGTGCAGGGTGCTTGGTCATGGGCAATGGTGCTGCTGCGCTGGCCCCGCAGTGGCGATATGGGAGGGTGTCACTTCTTCAAAATCTGAATGACATCTTCATCCTCCAATGTGTGATCTTTCCCCATTTTCTGAGGATTATGTTTCACAGAGAGACCCCACACCAGAGCGTATTTAAATTCTTTGATAAGGTTTTTGTGAATCTTCATGCAGAAATCCTCCACTGTTGTTCTGGAGTCGGGCAGCACAACCAGGAAGTATTATCTGGTAACTGGCCTTTGGGTTTGGTGTAAATCCTCACTAGTTTCAGGTAGCCCCAGATCTTTTCCAAAAGGTCATCAAAATTCCAGCGGTGGTGAGCAGAGATGGGCACACAGTGAGGCACCTTATAGATGATATCCAATTCCTCAATGGAGATCTGATCGATCTTATTTAACACATAGATACAGGGGATATAGACTCCGTTTCCTTCCTCCACGTCAATAAGGTCATCGGCTGTGGCATCGCTCTGCAGAGTCACATCAGCATTATGAATTTTGTATTCAGCCAGAATGCGCTTCACGGTTTCCGCATCCAGCTCACTCTGAGGGCAAGTGGCTGTCAGGTTCATGCCTCCCTTGTCCTTCTTCTTAAAGCCGATGTTTGGGGACTTGCTGTTCAAACGAATCCCAAAGCCTTCCAGTTCATTTTCAATGATCTTCTTATGCCCCAAGGGCTTCAGGACATCCAGAACAATCAGGATCAAGTTACAGGTTCGGGCCACTGCAATGACTTGGCGACCTCTACCTTTGCCATCCTTAGCACCTTCAATGATTCCAGGGAGATCCAGAGCTGTATCTTGGCACCTTTCTATCTGATGACACCAGGCACACTGGTCAGAGTAGTGGACTCGTAGGCTGCCACCTCAGAATCCAGCCCTGCCAGATTACTGAGCAGCGTTGACTTCCCCACAGATAGAAAACCGAGAAATCCAATTCGCACATCACTTGTCTTGGCCACATCAAAACTTTCTCCTGGTCCCCCGCGCCGCCACCGCCTTTTGGAGGAATGAGTTCTCTGCGAAGCTTAGCCAAACGTGCCTTGAGCAACCCTAGGTAGTGTGCTGTGGCCTTGTTCCGTTGAGTTCTAGCCATCTCGGCTTTGATCTCCGCGATCTTGGCTAGGGTGCTGCTCATCGTGGCGAGAGCGCCTAGGTGCGAAATGCCAGCGGCCCGCTCTCCCTCTCCTCACATTTCCCTGGCCTCGGTTTAAATCTTTATCAAATATTCAACAGCTATCTATAATCAAGTCAAGCAATTTAGTTGAAGAGACAAAAATACAAGCAAGGCCTTGAGACATGACATGGTAAATATTTTATATATGCTAGTACAATTATCAATGCTGCAGATATAACTTAACAAAGTACAGTAACCCTACCCTTGTACATAGAGCAAAAGAACATCGAAAGGTTGAAAATTAGGAAAAGCTTGCTTCTGTGTTGTAGCCTTTACATATTCAATCTGTATGACGAGGCAAACTATTCTACATGAATAATAGTTACATCAAGATGGGAGAAAGCCATATTGAAAACCTGTGATATGCAAACAGCACACTCCTGGTTGCTGAAGGTGAAGAGGACTTACTGGTGAAGATCAACGACTACACTCTTTAGCATGGATTACACTTCAACATAAAACCCCAAATCCTCATAACTGGACCAAGAAGTATCATAATGATAAACGGGGAATAATGAAATTATTGTGGGGTTAATTTTACAGGGAAGCTACAGACAAGAAGTCAAATGACATATTGAATTGGGCAAATTTGCAAAAGACCTCTTTAATGTGTTAAAAAGCGTACATGTCATTTTGATAACTAAAATGTACCTGGCCAAAGCCCTGATGTTTTTAGTCACCTTGTATACATGGGGACCCCTGATGGTGTTGGTTGGCTAAGTTCAAGGCCAGCAGTTGGTGACTAGAGTGCTCTGTGGGAGAAAGATGACACTCTATTCTCCCATAAAGAATCACAATCTTGGAAATTCAAAAGGGACAGTTCTACCTTGTCCTACAGGGTAACTATGAGTCAGAATCGACTTGATGACCGGGAGCTTCAATTATATGAGAAAGCTGGACAAGAAATAGCACCAAAAGTGAACTGATGCCTTTGGATTGTAATATTGATAAAGAATATTAAATATAGCACAGACTGTCAGAAAAATAACAAATCTGTCTTGGAAGATTGTGCGATCAAAATGTTCCGTAGAAGTGAGGATGGCAAAATTCATCTCACCTATTTTTTGGGTATGTTATCAGGAAATATCGGTCGCTGGACAGGACTCTCTAGCACAGTGTCAGCAAAAAAGAGAAAGAGCCTCAGCGAGCTGCATTGACTTAGTATCTATAGCAATGATGGCGAGGATGGCACAGGGCCTGGCGATGGTCCTTGGGTTGTTGTCCATAGGATCTCTGTGAGCTGGAACTGTCTGGAAGGAGCCTAGCAATGCTCACACTATATTCTCTCCCTTTCTGTTTCAATTTACTCACTCCTAAATTGACTGACTAAATTTTATAAACTATATGGTATGCCATGTCCTTCCCTGCTTGATGTCTAATTTACAGAAGCCAAATTATTATTTAACCATTAACTTCTTTCCAATGTGTTATATTAGAATTATATATTACATCTAGATTATTAACACATTATTTTCATAACCTTCCAAGGAAAAATAATATCATATTTTCACTAAGTTTAATGACAAGGAAGGAAGAGAGCTGGTAAAATTCAAGTTAGATATTAAAAGAAAGCGATATATAAAAGAATACTTACAAGTGATCTCTGATGAAGGATTTATTTCCAAGTTTCCAGAGTTATTCAGCATTTGTTGTAAAACAGGCTCAATTTTTCCTTTCATGGAATCCCCGTTGTTATATCTAGTGAATAGAAACTTCATGACAACATCTGCTATCACCACGCCATTATTATCTTGCCTGTGAACAACAAAGATGAAAAAAGATAACAATGATCAATTTCTGCTGTTGTATTTATTTACGCCTCTTGACCAAGCCTTTTAGAAAGTAATTTGAGGAATTTCATTTTGAAATATTCAAATAACAGTGTTTGTATGTTCAATATGGTATCACAGTAGTATCCCATAAATGTAACTGAAAAGCACAATACACTCTGCCCATCATACAGTATAGCCCAGTTTGCAATAAGTATTCCGGAGTGTGAATACCACTCTGCCATTTGCTCTGTGACTTCGGGTGTGTGATCTAAAACCGGTAGATTTTTCTGTATCTAAGTTTCCTCCGTTGTAAAATGAATGATTATGAAGACCACATCAATTAATGTGTGCATAATTTGGCATAATTTGGCAAGGGTGCCTAGTGCATAGTAAGTACCAGTGGAGTACTAGCTATTCCTAGACTTCAGAAATAACTGGGAAATTTTTCTTTAAGCAAACTTATAAAAAATTGAGATTCAATATTTATGTGAGAGATAGCTAAGTTTCTGGTATTCATTGACCTTTAAAAACAAATTTTAAAGTTTGTAGTCATATGAGAAAATTGTATTTCTCGTTTCAAATAATCACCCGCATTCCTCATAGTAAGCTTTCTTTCTTTTTTTTTTTGGATTAAGGTCTATAATTATTGAAAATCTAGATAATTTCTTTTCTTTCCATGTAAATGACTGTGTAAACTACTTCCCCCAGAAACTGGCTGTTCTTTCTGAACTGTACTTAGGCTATGTTTTACATAAGGCAAGTTTATTCGTGATGCTTTTATTTCTACTTGTGAGGGTTTTCTCCCTTCCTGTCCTGTAGGCTTTCCCTCTTATCTTAGTTGAAATTTTATCTCCTATTCATGCTAGATGTTTATTTAATATTTATTTAGTCAATAGTAGCTCTGCACTTCATAGGACTAGGCACTCTTCTAAGTTTCAGGAATTGGCTGTGACCAATCCAGGCAGTTGTGACTGCCGTGGACCCTGAAACCTGGATGGAGAGCAAGACCCTGAACAAGTAATGGCAGCTTCCATTTCCAGCAACAGGGAAGTCTAAATAACTTGAAAAACATATTCAAGCATGTAATGCTACCAGAGGTGCTAGATAAAACAGTATAAATAACTCCATATAAAGCAACCTGAAATGCAAGATAAGTAGGAATAAATGACACTTGAAATGCGAAATTGAGTTCACGCAGAAAGGAAAGGAAATGCCTCCCCCCCCAAACAAAACAAAACAAAACCTGAATATTAAGGCAGTAAACTTTAGAATATTCAATAGGCCTGAGTCTATCAGTTACATAGAGATCAGGTCTGGGGATTGATATAGGTGGCTTCAGTAGATAGGGATTGATATAGGTGGCTTCAGTAGATAGTCAAAGATTCTCAAAGGATTATCAGTGCAAGTATGGATTACAAAGAAAACACAAAATAAAAAAGTATTCGTTTCAGAGGGTTCAATTCTAGATAATAAAGTTTCTCCTTCAAATTCATAATCATGAGGCTTGCTGGATTAATGATTTGTCTTTGTATTAATATTATGTTTTACATTTTTATGATCCTAGATCCCTTAAGGGAGAAAGATGTGATTTCTATTCTCTTAAAAAAAGTGACTGCCTAGGAAACTCACTGGGGAAATTCTATCCTGTCCTATAGGGTTACTATGAGTCCACACGGACTCCATGCAGTGAGTTTTTTTTTTAATTGAGATCCCTTGAACTAAGAAATTAATCACCCTCCCCAGTGATATAACTGTTTCTGATTATTTTACAGTGTTTGACAGTAGAAAATACTTCAGTGGTATGGATTTTAAATAAAAAATTGATAGATATCCATTGATCAGATGAAATTAAAGATAAACACACAATTACAAAGGTAGACAATGAACTATGGCCTAGAATGAGGGTATTCTCAATAGCTTCTCATAATGATGTTAATAGATGGTCAGATAAGTATACTTAAAATGACTAATGACATAAAAGGAATCCTAACTATGAGAAGGTTTTTGCATTATTAAAAAAGATCAAGTAGATTTTCAAAAGAAACTATTAGAGTTTTAAGAAAGAAATACATAATTATTGAAATTTTAAAACTTGATGGGTTACATATAATATGAGACAAAGCTGAACAGAAATAGAGAACTGTGGACATGAAGAATTTGCACAATACGAAACTCAGATAAAGAGATGAAGCGAATCAAAGAGAAGTTAGGAGACTTGAACAGGCAAAATGCATACCTAAAGCAGTCCGAAATAAGAGCGTGGAAGAAATTGAAAAGTTAAAGTTTTAAGTGCCCTGTATTGGAAACAAGTAGAGACATTATCATTTTAACTATTAATTCTGTTTGTTGAGCAAATCATAGAAGAAGGTGAACTCTGTGAAGAAGAGCACAGCACCAGGAAAGGAGGACGGTCGCTCACAACCTAGCAGTGCAGTTGACCCACTGCTGCTTGCTGATACCGAAGAGGGCTTCAAGAGCACAGCCTTCACTGCGGATTGTAACCAGTGTACCTGACCCAAATCCCCACAACTGGACGAGCAGACTACCACAGCACGATACAAGGAGGAAAGATGGAAGGGTCCACACCAATGCCCCTGAAAGAAGCAGTCAATGAATGAAATGACCTTCGGCAAATCTACTGCACCAGAGAGCCCCTCAAATGTCACTTTGAAGACTACGATCCCCGGACTCAAACCACAGGACTTACAATTGCCTTATATGCATTTGAAAGTTGAACAATGAATAAGGGATATAGAAGAAGCAATGAAGCTTTCAAATTATTGTCAAAGAATGTTGAATGTATATTATATACTGAGTGAAATAAGTTAATCAAAATGGCATTTATTTTTCATTATGATTTACCATTTATTATCCCAGACTCAGTCTTTTCTTAAAATAGTTTTAGTCACATGTCATGTAATTCATTGGTTTAATCATCTTAAAAAGAGTTGTGCAATCATCACCGCCATCAATTTTAGAGCATTTTCTTCTTTCTTGTTTCCCTGTTACTGCCTTCTCATTCCCGTCAACCTCTCCTGCCAAAGCCTAGGAAACTAAACGAACCCTTTGAAACTATTGATCCAGTTACTGTCCTGGATTTCATGTGCAGAAAAACATATAAAACAAAAGCCCCCAACAATAATAAGAAAATAAGGGGTGAGAGGGGATTCCCTGGAGGATTGTTCCAACCATAGAGACCCCATGAAAAACAGAACAAAACACTGACCAGTCCTGCATCGTCCTACCCTTGAGCCCATTTTTACAGCCACTGGATTAATCCATCTTGTTGAGGGCCTTCTTCTTTTATTTTTAATTAAAATTTTTAAAATAAATTATTTTATTGGGGGCTCTTACATATATTGTAGCAATCCATACATCTATTATATCAAGCGGACATGTACAAATGTTGGCATCAACAATTTCAAAACGTTATCTTTCTTCTTGAGCCCTTTGATATCAGCTCCTCTTTTTTCCCTTCCCCCATGTACCCTTAATATACTATGTATTGCTATTATTATTTTACATATCTTATACCACCTACTCTATTCCTTCACCTACTATCTTGGTATTCATCCCCCCAAGAGGGGTTTTCTGCTCTCATTGCTATCTGTTCCCCCTCCCTCCACCCTTCCACCCCTTTCCCTTACCCTACCCTCCTGGAATCATTGCCTTCTTCTTTTGCGCTACCCCTCTGTTGACCAAGCTTGATGTCTTCTACAGGCGCTGATCTCTCCTGACAACCCGTTCAAAGTATGTGAGATGAAGTCTCACCATCCTTGCCTCTAAAGAGTACTCTGGCTGTACTCCTTCTAAGACAGATTTGTTTGTCCTTTTAGCCATCCACAGTATTTTCAATATTCTTTACGGGAACCAAAATTAAAACACATCAATTCTTCTTTGGTTTCCTTTACTCAATGTCCAACTTTCATATGCATATGAGGTAATTGACAATACTATAGCTTGGGAAAGGGGCACTTTAGTCCTCAAAGTAACCTTGATGCTTCTCAATTCTCTAAAGAGGTCTTGTGCAGCAGATTTACCAATGCAACATATATTTTGATTCATTGACTACCACATCCATAAGCATTGATTGTGGGTCTAAGCAAGATAAAATTCTGGACAACATAAATCCTTGCTCCATTTTTCATAATGTTACCTACTGGTCCAGTTGTGAGGAGGATTTTGGTCTTCATTATATTGAGTTGTAGTCCCTCCTGAAGCTGCCATCTTTGATCTTCATCAGCAAATGCCACAAGTCCTCCTCACTTTCAACAAGCAAGGTGTGCTATCTTCATATCTCATGTTGTTAAAAAGCCTTCCTTCAATCCTGACACCACAACTTTCTTCATATACTCCAGTTTCTCTGAATTTGCTTAGCACACAGATCGCATAAGTATGGTGAGAGGGACAACCCTGATGCACACTTTTCCTGAATGTATGCCATGCATTATTCTCTTGCTTTGGCTGTATAGTTGGCTCTTGACCCATGAATTAGCTCCACATAAGCACCATAAAGTGTTCACTAATTCTCATTCTTTTCAAGGCCATTGACAGTGTGTTATGAGCCACACAGCGGAAAGCCTTGGCGTCCTCACTAAAGCACAACACGATTCAGTGGCACCTAACAACAACAACGTGAGAGAAGTGCTGCTGTTGTACCTCATTTTACAACGGGAGACACAGAGGTTAAATAACTTGCCTCTGGTTACACAGCTAATGAGAAGTGGCACTGGGCTATTCATTCCCAACTAAGGTTCTTTATCAATATAAAAGTAAAACCATGAAATTTCATTTCATACCCAACGAACTAGTGAGAATTAAATCAAAGTCTATGTGTACTGTAAATAGAGTAGCTCTGGCCAAGTTGTGGGTTAACTGTTGGGCTATAGACTATAAGGCCAGCAGTTCAAAACCAGCTACTCCAAGGGAGAAAGAAGAGATTGCCTTCTCCTATAAAGATTTAGTCTCGGAAACCCCAAGGATCCATTCTACTCTGCTCTACAGGGTCACTGTGAGTTAGAATTGAGTTGACGGCATTGTTTTTCATACCATAAGTGAGATGTGGTGGAATAGTGGTTACACACTTGGCTGCAAACTAAAGGTCTTTGGGTAGAACCTACCAACCCTCTGTGGGACAAATATGTGCCAGTGTGGTTGCATCAATATTTATAACCCTGGAAATCCTATGAGGCAATTCTACTCTGTCCTTTAGGGTCATTATGAGTTATAACAACTTAACAGCAATGGGTTAGTCCATAAGTAAATGATATGCAGCACTCTTTTGAACGATATCTAGGCCACCCTTCTCATAATATTATAATAAAGTGGGTGAACTCATTTTGTTTCATTCTCTAAACAAAAGTCATAAACCCTGATGGCATCGTGGGTCACAAGGTCAGAAACTCCAAACCACCAGCTGCTCCATGGAAGCATGATGAGGCTTTGTCCTTCTGGGGACTCTGAGGGTTAGTATCTCAGAGACCCACAGGCACAGTCCGGTCCTGTCTGTAGGTTTGCTATGAGTCAGAAAGAACTTGATGGCAGTGAGTTTGGTTGGAGTTTGGGGAAGCAAAAGTCAAATAGCCAAATTGCCTCTAGGCATGTATATTGATATATAGTTCTACTCACCTGAGTTTGACGACATGAGCTCTGATGAATTGATTTCTTAAATCTGATTCTTTGAATGTTTTATGAATCTGTAGAAAGAAAAGAAAATAACAAAACAAAACTGAACAAAACCTTTCTGTAGGCCCAGCTCTTTCTCTCCTTTCTCCTTCCTCCCTAACATGACACTTCAGGTTAAAGCCTAGGGTTTTAGCTAGTGCATTTCTTTCAGTTACGAATAGAATTGAATTAGGTAGGTTATGTAACATTTCAATGCACTGCCTGTTCCTTCGTCTGTTACTTAAAGATAATAGCAATCAGGATGGTTCTGCCTAAGCACTTCAAATATTGTACTCAATGAGAAGTCATTTTGTGAAGACTCTGTGGTTGTTCCTAAAAGTATTGGGGCAAGAACCAAGAAAACAGTAGGATATTCCACTAATACAGTTCAGATTGTTTTAACACTTCCCCTCCCCAGTGATGGCCTTCTGGTGGGATGAAGCATTGTATTAAATATCTTTTAAGAAGAATACCACCAATTGGCATGGCTTTACAAAGTAAAATAGCTCTAATCAAGAGTCCAAGATGCCAATTCTAATACTATCTTACCGTCCATTTATCTTTGCATGTTAGTGCTATCTTCAGATTGCAGGCATGTGTTTGCTTTTGTTATGGTCGTTCCTTGCTTGCTTTGGTTTATTTTAGGATTCTTTTTAAGTCTGTTTGTAGATTTGGGGGCATACATTTTATTTTGAGATCTAGGTAACATTATCTTTAGATCTGTTTGCCGACTGCACTATTTGGAAATAAATTAAGACTAAGGGACGGCGTACTGGAGCTCTGGTCAGCGCTCCTATGTTAGGCTCTCCTTCCTTTTCCTCAGGCTACCTCTGTGCGCCCCCCGGACTATTCTGACATACCAATTAAAAAGCATGCTAGTGTCAGTCCATTTGTTAAATAGTAAGAAAAAGCCCTTTCTTCTCCTTCCCTTTCCTTTACAAATCTTGCCCTCCCTCCCTCTCTCATTCATGTAGAATGGCACTTGAGGATCCCAACCCCCCTCCCAACCCCCGGCACACCAATACATTGTTTGTCCTTCTTGGGACGCACAACTCCATTCTGGAGATCAGTTTACTACAGTGTTTCGCAGACCTGCTAAACTACTATCTCTCACACTAATGGGGAATTTTAGTAGTTTAGTTAGTCACAGGTATGAATTCTAATAGAAGCCATCACTTTATTTGGAAAGAGCTAGTCAATTTGAGTGCACTCATAGTTTTGATATATGTACTTTGAAAACAGGCATTTGTATTATTTCTAAATGTCTTCCTTCATTTACTCACTAATTCAACAACCTTCACGAATTCGTGTGTGTGTGTGTGTGTGTGTGTGTGTGTGTGTGTGTGACACACCTGTTCTGCCAAGCTTAATCCCTGTTACCGTGGAGCTTACTTGTAAGGGAGAAAGACAGTCACCAAAAGAAATGCAAACCAAATTAATAATTTTATATCATCTATCGTCTTTCGAATTAGAAAAATTTTACAAATACCTAATTTTTTGTTAATAAGGGACCCTGGTGGTATAATGGTGAAATTGTCAATTCCAACCCACCATCCGCTCCTTTGGAGACAAGACTTGGCAAACGACCCCGCAGAGATTAAAGCAGAGGAAACCCTACGTGTCACCTCGACTCTGTCCTCTAGGGGCACCAGTAGCTGGAATTGACTCAATGGCAACCATGGAAAATAACGGGGCGGGGGAAGCACACACCTCTTTTCTGTAGTATGTATGGGAATGTAACCTAGAAATTGAAATAAATATTTTAAATGCATTAATCTCCATAGTAAGATAGACAAATGATTGAGCAAATAAACACATGGAGACAAGAGCGAAAAAGACAGATTTAAAATAATTTATGTAGATAATGTCTTCTATTGTGAACAATATGAAAAGTGGGGGAGAGTAACTTTCTAATAAAAAAGCTTGACAAACACTGCCTCCTCAGGTGAACAAGGTCAGCAGCACCAGTAAAAGTCACGTTGAACGTAAGGTGAAGGCCACTGAACCTTCTGTGGACTGCCAGAGAACAAACATATCTGTTGTGGGGGTGTACAGCCTTAATGCATCTTAGAATTCAGGAGAGTGAGATGCCACCTCACCTACATTGGAAATGTTATCAAGAGACCAGACCCTGGAAAAAGATATTGGATATTATGCTTGGTAAAGTGGAGGGTCAATGACAAAGAAGTCCCTAAATAAAATGGATCGCCGTAGTGGCTACAACAGTGGGTTCAAGCTTCTAATGATGAGGACGTTGCAAGACCTACTCGTGTTCTTTTCCACTGTACATCAGGTTGCTGTGAGTTGAAACTGACTGCCTAGCATCTAGCAACACAGCTAGAGTCCACATGCGAGATTTCCTGTCAGTCAGTGGACACAGTCCTCCAAGGAGGACCTAAACTTGCTTTAGATACAGTGCATCTTGTGAGATGGGGAACCTGACAGGACTGCTGGACTATTCTAGAACTCTCAGGGTTTCTGCTTTTGACAAGATGCCCTGGCACCACTTTCCTTTTCCTCTCTGTTGGTGAAAAATAGTGAGGTTTTTGTTTTGACAGGTTTCTGCCTTATACAGAAGTGCCATTTGAAGTTCTGTGTTGGTCACTGAGGTAGTTAGTTTATTGTGCCAACCTGGCCGAAAAACACATGTGGGGTTAGTTGAAGGGCGTAGAGATAAGTGGCTCAGTGAACCTTGCCTTTCTAGTTCTTGGGTCTCTTGCTTTGTGATGGTCGGACCAGGGTGCAGCTGCCTTAGCAGTTCCCTGCTTCAGCTGGCAAGGCTCATTTCCTGCAAGACATCCCTGAGGAGAAGCAACATGGACCTGCCCTAATGCAGCCCTGGGTGCTGGAGCATCCGTGTGGAGACCCCTGCCAGCGCTGAGATGTTTACACATTTACTGATTCAGCTTTCCTCCTGCTGTTGGACTCATAGTGTGCGTTTTGTGAGATGGAGGAGGGCTTTGTGGATGGATGTTGGACATATGGGTTAATTTTGGACTTGTGGGCTTGGGCAGCACTGGGTTGGAATGTTTTCTTGATGTGCACTTAACCTTTATATAAAATTCTCTCTTCTGTGGATTTGTTTCTTTAAAGTACCCAGACTAACACAGTCACTAGTTAAAATATAATGTCCAGACTATGTCATGATTAACATGGAAAATATATTAACTAGGAGCTCTCGTGGCAGTGTGGGATAAGCATTGGGGTGTTAACCACAAGGTGAGTGGTTTGACTCATTCACTGTAGGAGGAAAAATGGGGCAGTTTGTGTTACCACCTCAAAAACTTGATGAAATATTTCTAGTGTCCTGTCGGGCTGCTATGCGTGGGAATTGATTCAACAGCAATGGGTTAGCTTGTGCATTTTGTTTGATAATAATAGAGGAAAGAAGGTCAAATAAAAAGAATTTAAAAAGACAACCTCAAAGTTAGCAAGAATAATACTTACATTACAGGCACTAGATTGCTAAACCCTAAAGTCATAATTGAATAAAATGCCTACTTATTCATAGTCCTTCTAAACCTTTTAAACTCATGACTTAAGAAAATGTAAATAAGAACCAGTACACCAATAAATTAACAGTAAAAGCTCAGAGAAGCACACCTTTACTCACTAAAAGGAGGAAAATATGCAAAGCATTTACTAATTGAAAATGTATCCGGTTAGCATATTTATGCTTATAATGGAATAAAGGGTCAAAACTTACCATTGATTCAATTATTCCACTCAAATTCCTGTATTCCTGTGTACCTGGTGAATTTAACTGATCACTATATTTAACATTTAGGATTTGAAAGCTGCTACGATAAAAGTAAGGTCTCTGATCTGTGGAAATAAATAAGAAACAAATTCAGCCTCATATTATAAAATTGTTTAACATTTGCCTTATTTGTGGTTATGAAGGCTGTATTGTATAATTTAATAAATTTACTTATTTTCCCTAAAAAAAGAAAAGAGAACTCTATGTTAATATAAATAAAATAATAAAATTATTTTTGAGAATTTGCTAGTTTTTCAAGATTGGATAAACTGGAGTATTTGAAGTTGTATTGAAATCAGAATACCTTCATTATTTGAGACATTAAAATGGTTTAGGGGCCTTATAACTTTTGTTCTATGTGGTAGCTACATAATATGGTGTCAATTTGAAGATTAAGAGTATAGGGGTGTAGTCTAGTCCGTTAATCAGGATATAGCAAATGAAGCTTCTGTGTGGACATGGCCTTCTCCTGAGGATTCTGGGAAATCCTGTATTATTCTCTCTCTCTCTCTCTGGGTTCACTCCTTGAGAGAAGCTTTACTGACAAGAGACAGTGCTATGCTGATATAGCCTGTGCCCTGGGAACTGGAGAAGCCACAGGGAGACCCCCGACAGAGCTGAGATGTTTACAATGCCACTGGAGCCACAAGACTTCCCACCTACTGGCCTGTGATCTTTCTGCATTTGGCATTATTGCATGTGTTTTGTGAGCCTCAAGAGGACTTTATAGATTAGTATCGCACATATGGGCTAATATTAGACTTATGGTCTTGATCTGGACTGGGCTGGGATGTTTTCTCAATATTCAACTGCTTTTGTATATGAAGCTCTTTCTTATACACATGTGTGTCCATGAATTTGTTTCTCTAGTCTACCCAGACTAACACATTCCACTATATTTTAGGGAGGTCGATAGTGCATATTTACTTATTCAGAAAACATTCCTGTATGCGTATTCTATGCTATTAGTACTTTGTCAAAAGTGTACCCAATAATTGTAAATAGCTTAAAACTATTTCAAATAGTATTCTTTACAGAAGGTTGAATGATTTAGCATTAGTGCTTCCTGAAGTTAGATACAAAGTAAGTCTTCTCACAGAATATATAATCTGATTATTGAATGATGTGGCTTCCTCAACACCACCACTCCCCCACCCCTCACAGTCCAAACAGGTCTCCCATAAGATATAGCTGTTGTGAAGGCGTTACATTTCCTCAACTACATTTCCACACATTCCAGAGACATTGTGAATAACAAAATTCATGCTTTATTTGGATTATTTGTGAGTATAATTTGTATAGAGAAATACTTAAATTGAGAGAAACACCCGAGGATCCTGGGAGAAGGTGGTCGTTTTATAGTGAGCATATGGCAGGTGTTTTTTGGCCCGCAGTGGTCACTGGGCTACAGTTTAAGACACGTACAAGGTTGTCAGTCTTTTGTTTAAGTATAAGAATACAGTTTCCCTCTTTTTCCTTAAACCTGCTGGAATCACGGAGGCTGTCGCGGAGAAGAAGAAGAAGGCCCTGCTGTTCCAGAGACCCTTAAGAAAAAGCGAAGGAATTTCACAGAACTAAAGATCAAACACCTAAGAAAGAAGTTTGCCCAAAAGACGCTTCAAAAGGCAAGGAGGAAGCTTATCTATGAGAAAGCTAAGCACTATCACAAGGAATACAGGCAGATGTACAGAACTGAAATCCGAATGGCTCAGATGGCAAGGAAAGCTGGCAACTTTTATGTACCTGGAGAGCCCAAGCTGGTGTTTGTTCTCAGGAGCAGAGGTATCAATGGTGAGCCCAAAGGTTCGAAAAGTGTTGCAGCTTCTTCGCCTTTGCCAGATTTTCAATGGCACCTTTGTTAAGCTTAACAAGGTTTCAATTAACATGCTGAGGATTGTGGAACCATACATTGCATGGGGGTACCCAAACCTGAAGTCAGTGAATGCACTCATCTACAAGCGTGGTGATGGCAAAATCAATAAGCAGCGTATTGCCCTAACAGATAACACTCTGATTGCACGGTCTCTTGGTAAATATGGCAATTCTGGCTAGACCAGAAGATGTACACTGGTACAGATAGGAAATGGAAACACAGGGAATCCAGGGCGGATGAGCCCTACAGGACCAGTGGTGTGAGTGGCAATACAGGGAGGGTAGAGGGGGAGTGGGTAGGAAAGAGGGAACCGATTACAAGGAACTATATGTGACCTCCTGCCTGGGAGACAGACAACCGAAAAGTGGGTGAAGGGAGACATCGGACAGGGCAAGATATGGCAAAATAACAATTTATAAATTATCAAGGGCTCATGAGGGAGAGGGGAGCGGAGAGGGAAGGGAAAAATGAGGACCTAATGCCGGGGGTTTAAATGGAGAGGAAATGTTTTGAGAATGATGAGGGCAATGAATGTACAAATGCGCTTTACACAATTGATGTGTGTACGGATTGTGATAAGAGTTGTATGAGCCCCAAATAAAATGATTAAAAAAATATGGCATGGAGGATCTGATTCATGAGATCTATACTGTTGGGAAACATTTCAAAGAAGCAAATAACTTCCTGTGGCCCTTCAAATTATCTTCTCCACAAGGTGGGTTGAAGAAAAAGACCACCCATTTCGTAGAAGGTGGAGATGCAGGCAACCGGGAAGACCAGATCAACAGACTTATTAGAAGGGTGAACTAAGATATCTATCTGCCATGATTATTTTTGTAATCTGGTCTCTTAATAAAACAGTGACTGCTTTCAAGGGGAAAAAAAAATACAGTTTCATTAATAGCGATGATTCATTTATTTAATATGAAAGTTGATATCTCTTTCCCTACCAAAGGGAATTCACTGTAAAGATAGTTGACTCTAGGTGATTTAGGGAGAAAAAAGTATCCAAAGTACAATTTAGCCATTGCCTTTTAGTTTAATCAAAATAATAATTGGTTGAAATGACTATTCATAGTTACTGGCTTTTCTAATGTTTGTACTATTTCACTATTGGGAATTATTCAATGTTTGCATGGTTAAATATTTTTGTCTATCTAAATTATTTCAATATTTTCTAAAATTCCACCTTCTTTATGGTTAATTTTGCCTGCACTTCAGTGTTTATAAAGAGGAAAAGTTGGGAAAAGATACATTAAAGATACATTAATAGAACATTAGGAGACAAAAGAAATTATATTTTCTTCCTCTCTCAGTCTCTTTCTCTCTCTCTCTCTCTCTCCCTCCCTCCTTCTCTCTCTTCCTCTTAACCTCTCAAAACACACACATACAATTAAATGATTTAGTTAAATATATAAAAATCTCACAGTATATTTTAGGGAAAGAAACAAATTTTAACATGCATGATATGTAACAGAATGTCATGTTCTATACCCACATGAAAGCATTTTATATACCCACATTAAAGCAGCCAAAGAATAACAAACAGCTATTTAGTAAGTCTATTTGTGAATGCGTAGGTGTACATGTTTTTGTATATTTTTAATATGTGTTCCTAATATTTTGGTGATAAAATTTTTAAGAAGGTAAAACATTAACTAAAGAACAGAAGTTTTAAAACAATTTGGCTTTGCCCTATCTCCTTCTGAACTGTAAAGCCATCTCTTGACCCTCTGTTTCACCATGTAAGTCTGTGCTTTCAGGAGACAAGAATTAAAAATCCGTAGATGTGTCCCTGAGGGAGAAAGATGGGACTTTCTACTCTCATAAAGATTTAAAAGGAAGCCAAAGGCAGATAAAATAAACAAACACATTAAAAAACCCTCAAATCCAGGAATAAGTTTTGGGCTCACACCAAATCCCAACTCCAGCTTAAGAACAATTAGTTCTTATATCATGGCCCTGCTTGATACTCACCCTCAGGAGGGGAATACAGAAGTTATGGGTGCTATAGCAAAATGTGGCAAAGGAATTAGATGGTGCCTGGCTATCAGTAGTGTCTTAAAGGCTAGTCTCCAAATAACCCAAGTGAGATGTCAAGTAAGTACACGTGGAAAAATCACACCATCATCACTGAAGGATTGTAAATCATATAATCTGAAGTCAAAAGAGGGATTAGTATCAGAGCCTAAATTGTGAGAATCTGGTTTGCAGAAAGTTATGTATGATAATGGGCACCCATGATACATTTGTAGGAACTACATAAGAAATAAGTGGCCAGTGGTTTCCATCTATCCATAATTGAGGGAGAGAGGAAAGTGGTTACCCGACAGAGTGCATAGGAGAGATCAGTATGGAAGACCAAAGGGATAAATCTGACATGAACAGTTAAAACTTTGTCAAATTGATCCCTGCTCTGAAGGATGCTGGACCTGATCTGGTTTTCAACTTTGTTTTCTTTGTTGTTCACATTAGGGTTTCTCTCAGAGGTGTTATATCATTGGAGTCACCCTCTTGAAATTGTGTGATATGTTTTCTGTATTTCAGTATATGAAATCCAGGGTTGATGAACCAATTGGAACAGCAAACAGAATAAGGGTTTTGGGGTGGGTGGGGGTACGGTGGTGATGGTGGTGGGGGGAGGTGTAAAAGGGAGATGACGTCAAGGAAGGAAAAGAATGTTTGGAAGCTGAGTGTGGTAGCAATTGCACAATACTGCTTGACATGATTGAGATATGGAATATGATACAGTATTAACCCCAATTAAAAAGAAAAGCTGTATAGTGTTGGAAACTCACAGGGGTGGTTCTACCCTGCTCCATAGGCTCACTATGCATCAGCATCAACTCTGTGGCAGCGAGATCGCTTTGTTTTTTGGTAGAGGTGCCCAACTGCCAAGTATTGAAACAAATTTCTTTTTAATGATTTACTTTTACAATTTGATCATGTTTTTAATAAAAAAAGAAATCATGGCTTTAATTTTTTTAAAGGCCAAATTAAAGCAACAGAAAGGTAACAAGAGTTTTTGGTTTTTTTGGGTTGTAGAATCCATGCTTGAATAGTAATTTTTGGTAGGCAATAAAGACTACAGAAAAATGCATTTTTGGGGAAAAATAAGGTAAACCCATATTTAGTGAAGGATTAAAAGTAGGGTATACAGTAATGTGATATGAAGAAACTAAAGTGACTAAAAGGGAGAGAATGCCAGACTTTTCATTTGAAAGAATATTTAGACGTCTAGTCCAAAGAGCAGTAACTTTCTGGTACTTACCAAAAGCTAAAAAGTGGACAAGTAGACCGATGGTCACTGCCAGGATCACCACCACTGCAACGACAACAAACCCTACCACGCATGGGTTCAGGGATCTTGACGCTGACGGCACTCGCGCTGGCCTTAGAACAAAGACAGAGCTCAAATGTCACTCATCGTACTCACAGAAGCTATCCCTGAGTGTCCACAGTCATCTTCTGCCTCTGCGAGCCTCCTAGATTACACAGGGATTCTGTTTATAGGAAATGGAGTCATTCTTTGTTGGAATAGGTTTTGGATACAAGTTTACACTGAACAAGATTCTCTTTAATGGTTTTTCTTTAAACATTTCTTTACCTCACAAAAGTTGACAAGTAGTTTTTAGATGAATGGGCAATTTGATCTTTGGTTTACAGTGAATTTCCCTTCTTCTAATTGAGAATAACAAATTTCTCTCTATTTTATTTACATCTTCTCCTAGGACGCTATTCTGTACATGACTGTCGTAGCACCATCCCCATAACAGAGATCATTTGGGGCTAGAGTGGAGAAAGGAAGCAAACGTAGGATGGGAGTTCAGAACTGTACTATTCTTCCTAGTATTAAAAAAAAGTAAGTTGTCATTTCTGGTGGGAAAAAACTGGTATATCTACTGTGGGAAAGTTTGTCAGTTCTTCAGAAGCTAAAAAGTGAGCTACCACGTGACCTAGCACTTCCATTCCTAAGTATATATGCAAGAAAATCGAAAGCAGCAACACAAACAGAAAGTTTTACTCCAGTGTTCCCTGCATCACATTTGAGTCGGAGAATTAGAGAAATAAATGTCCATCAGCAGACAAAGGGATAAATACAATGTGGAATATAATACAATGGAGTGCTACTCTGCCAAGAAGATAAATAAAATCCCGATCCATGCGACAATATGGATAAGCCTGGGAAACATGACCAGTCATGTGGGCCAGGAACTTTCTTTTTCACTGCCTTCCTCTTCCAAGCTCACATATAACCTTACACCTGCACACTGCGGTGGAGCCCAGAGAACTGGCTATGGGTTTCTGTTTGACCTCTTGTTTGCTTAGAGGTCATATTGTAAGTAAGACCTTTTTCACCTGAAAAATGATAATAATAATAATAATAATAATAATAATAATAATAATAGTTTCCACACAGATTTTGAAGATTATATGAGTATATAATGCATGTATCTCTCTCTATCGTATTATTATATATAGATAACTTAAATAGGTTCATCACTAGATTGTGAGCTCTGTCAGGGTAAAGCTGCTGATCTCATTTATGTTTCTGAAACTGTAGATGCCTGGCACATGCGAATGCTTCATAAAGATGTGTTGCATACATTGACTCCTATGCATGTTTCATATTTAAAGCCTTATGGGAGCTAAAAGCAGTTACATTTAGTCAGAGCCTGGTGGCATAGTGGTTGCACATTGGGCTGTGTGTTAGTCTGGGTAAACTAGGGAAACAAATCCACAGAAACTTATATGTATGAGAGAGAGTTTTATATAGAGGTAAGTGTACATTAAGAAAGCATCCCAACCCAGTGCTGTCCAAGCTCACAAGTCCAACATTAGCCCATATGTCTGACACCAATCCACAAAGTCCTCCTCCATCTCACAAAACACATGCAATGATGCCTACTGCTGAGTCAGTGAACGTGTAAGCATCTCAGCGCTGGCAGGGTCTCCACACGACTGCTCTAGCACCCAGGGCTGCACCGGGGTAGGTGCATGTGGCTTCTCTTCGGGAATGTCTTGCAGGAAGTGAACCTTGCCAGCTGAAGCAGGGAACTGGCTAAGGGAGCTGCACTCTGGTCAGACCATGAGAAAGCAAGAGACCCGAGAACTGGGAAGACGAGGTTCACTGAGCCAATTACCTCTCCACCCTTCAATTAACCCCACATGTGTTTATCGGTCAGGTTGGCACAATAAACCCTAACTATCTCAGGCTGTTAACCAGAAGGTCAGCAATCTGAAACCACCAGTTTTTCTGTGGGAGAAAAATGAGGCTTTAATACTTCCACAAAGAATTACAGTTTCTGGACCCCACAAGGGCAATTCTACCCTGTCCTGTAGGGTTGCTATGAATTGGATTCAACTCAACGGAACTGACTTTGGTTTTGTTTTTTATAGCCTGGTTTTCATTTTCTCTTTTCTGCCAGCATTAATATGCCGAGGCTGTTCTGAGGGGCAATGTTCCCCAGGTTGTTTGGTTTCATAGCAGGTTGGCCCACGGTTTTGGCTTTTCCCACCCACAAAATGTAAAAGGGCTCTAGTGTGTGCCACCAGCACAATTGTGTACTATGGCTCTGGGATCAGTACCATTTCAGATTACTCCAGGCTGATACAGACTTGTCAACTTTCAGTTTTGTTGGATAACCACTTTACAAATGACAGAATCATTCTTTTCCCCAGCACAAAAATTTCATAAAAGAAAGAACATTTAAATACATAAAAGTAGGAAGGACATGATCTATGAATTAGAAAGATTAATAATATGGCTTTTGCAATGTGGTCTCTTAATTTTGTTCCCTATATTTTAATTTGGCAAAATAGACTCATTGGCACTCTCCCAATGTACCTCTTCTTTTATAATTTTAAGTTAGAGAAAATTGGCATTTGGACATTTGCTAATTTCTTGAGCTTTAGCTTCCTTATTTGCTAAGCAGAGATAGTGGCATCCACTGAATGGGTTTATTGTGCCAGTTACATGTCATCACAAATGTGCAGTTTGGGGCACATGTGAATTCTGTAAATGTTAGTGGCTGCTGAACAAAGGAAGAGTGAGAGTGAGAGTGAGAGCGAGAACGAGAGAGAGAGAAACTCCATAGCCTAAATAAGTTTCAAACTGATATTTGAATCAACAGCCAAAGGTTAAATGTATTTCCAGAAATGAACTAATGTGTCAAGCTCTATTATATAGAGTGAGGAGACTAAAACGCACGGATTAAATTGAAGGCCACAATGTTTCAAACCTATATCCAGAGTCTAGAGTCATCTGATGCTTTAGCTTGGATTACCCTCCCATGGGAACCACTTTAACGCCAACTTTTTCACCAAGACATCTTAAACTAAAAGAATGAAAAGAACCATGAGATATATGACTCAGCAAACAAAGGGTGTGGAGGCCTAATTACCAACCTCACAAGCCGCACTAAGCTGCATAGAAGTGTAGTGTTCCACCCTGCAGAAATGCTGCAGAAAGATCTGCTCTTTTGCTGGGAGTGCAACTTAGAACTGAACCTCTGTATGTTGCTGATTTTAACAAAGCCTGTGCTAACGTGAACTAAATTGCCCATAAACTGTTAGAAGAATATGCTTGCAAATAAGTGACTGAAATTTGATTCATAACACAATGGAAATCTGCTAAAGAAAATACTTTGTTTTTTAGTTAGGGTCATAATCAGTGCTTTGTTGTTGTTAAGAGCCATCGGGTTGGCTCCCACTCATAGGGAGCCTATGTGCAACAGAATGAAACACTACCTGGTCCCGAGACATCCTCACAATCGTTCCCATACCTAAACCCCCCATGGCAGCCGCTGTGTCAATTTATCTCCTCAAGGGCCTCCCTCTTTTTGCTACCCCTCTACTTTACCAAGCATCATGTCCTTCTCCCCGGACTAGTCTCTGCTGAAAACATGTCCAAACTATTTAAGAAGTCTTGCCATCCTTGCCTCTAAGGACCTCTCTGGCTGTATTTCGTCCAAGACAGATTAGTTTGTCCTTTTAACAGTTCAAGGTACTTTCAACGTTCTTCTTCAGCACCACAATTTGAATGCATCAATTCTTCTTCAGTGTTCCTTATTCAATGTTCAACTTTCACATGCATATGAAGTGATGGAAAATATCATGACTTGGGTCAGGTGCACCTTCATCCTTAAAGTAGCATCCTTGTTCTTTTATCAGTCTGGGTAGACTAGAGAAGCAAATTCATGAACACTCATATGTGTATAAGAAACAGCTTTATATAAAGAGCATTTGTACATTAAGAAAACATCCCAGTCCAGTCCAGATTAAGTCCATAAGTCCAATATTAGCCCATATGTCTGATACCAGTCTATAAACTCCTCTACAGACTCACAAAACATGCAATGTCACTGAATGCAGGAAAATCACAGGCCAGTGGGTGGGAAGTCTTATGGATCCAGTGGCCTTGTAAACATTTCAGCACTGTTGGGGGTCTCCACGTGGCTCCTCTAGATCCCAGGGCTCTGGCTGCATCATGGTAGCTTCATGTCTCATAGGGAGTGAACCTGTGTCCTGCCTGAAGTGAGCTACTTATCTCCTTAGCGCTTCTAAATGAGGTCATCAAACTCTGACATGATTGACAGGCTAAACTCCACCCCTTCACTCTTAATCCTCTCAAATTGACAGCAGATTATTTAACTACCACACTCTTTAATAGTCTATAGCAGTCTTGTGGAGCACGTTTACTTAATGCAATAAGTCTTTTGATTGCTTGACTTCTGCTTCCATGAACACTGGTTTATTGTTAGGGCTGGTAGTTTATACATAGATATATATGTATACATAATCTCACCAAGAAAAGTTTTCACTATTCATGTAATTGTGAGAATGAAGTATCTGTAAGCACTAAAAAAATGCATGGTTTAAAATCAGGAAAGCTGTGCATCGGGGCTGTAACCTCTCTCATACTTTTTAAATCTGTGAGCAAATAATCAGAGAAACTGGCTTATATGAAGAAGAATGTGGCAGCAAGATTGGAGGAAGGCTTATTAACCTGAGATATGCAGATGACACAATCTTCCTTGCTGAAAAGGAGTAGCACTTGTTGATAATGATCAAGGATTACAGCTGTCAATCTGGGTTATGACTAACTGTAAAGAAGACCAAAATCCTCACAACTGGGCCAATTGGTAACATCATAAAAATGGAGCAAACATTGAAGTTCTCACAGATTTTGTATTGATTTATGCAGTAAAATACACCAGTTGATTTCTGGATTGCTGCCTTTATGGGTACTGATCCATGGATCCAAGTAAAATGATATGCTTAACAACTTCAGTATTTGTTCGGTTTCTCGTGATGTTGTCTAATGATCCAGTCATGAGAATTTTTGCTCTATTTATGTTGAGGTAATCTATGCTTAAGTCTGTTGTCCTTGATCTTCATTAGTAAGCTTTCAAGTCCTCTTTGCGTTCAGGAAGCAATGTTGTGTGAAATATATTTGCAAGTTGCAAATGAGTTTTCCTCCAAATCGGATTCTGTGTTTTTCTTCATAAAGTCCCATTTCTTGGATTATTTTCGAGATTCAGAGTGCATAGCTACAGTGGAAGGATACACCTGTGAAATGGCTCACATCTCGCCTGTTTTTAAACCTTGCTCTATTGCCCTGTGCTGTCAGAACAGCAGTCTTTGGAGTCTAGGTCTAGGTTTGTCATGAGCACCAGTAAGTATTCTAGAACTCCATTCTTTGCAATGTTTTCCTTAGTCTGCCATGATTCGCACAGAACAAACAAATCTGTCTTTGCATTATCAGATTTCTTTTGGTATTCTCAACTTTAAACCAAGATGCATCCAATATCAACAAAATCCCTCAATCTATTTCCTGTACTGAGTCTGGCTTAAATTTCAAGTAGATCCCTTTCAATATTCTGCTATAACCATTTGTGAAATATTTTATTTGCATGCGATAATAATATTGTTCAATAATTATAGCATTCTATTGGCTCTCCTTTCTTTAAAATGGGCATTGCTATGCATTGGGTTATTTAATATAGCTCTTCTAGTCGTAATCAGTGGTGCCCTGGTGGCATAACTAGTTACATGTTGATCAGCAGGTTGAATATACTAGCTGTTCCTCCGGAGAAAGACAGGGATTCCTTCTTCTGTAAAGATTTACAGCCTCAAAATCCCAAAGGGGCAATTCTAATCTGTCCTGTAGGGTCAATGAGTCAGAATCACCTCGATAGCAGTTGGATCCATAGTCTTGTTACTCTCACCAAATGACCTTGTTTAAGACCTGTGTAAGAAACTGGGGTGTAGGGGTGCGTGAGTGGTACTGATTGGATAATATTTTTCAGCTGCGAATGATTGTTAACAGATCTCATTGTGATTGCCATCCTGCTAGATATAAAACCGGCCATCTCAGAAACAGGAAGTTGGAGAATTTCATTACCAGCAAAAGAATAGATCCAGGAGTGGAGCGCGTCCTTTAAGTCCAGAAATCCCTAGGCATTAAACTTCCTTGATCCAGGAGACAGCTTGGACCCCAGAGGAGCAGCAGAGGAGAAGCAACAGCATCAGAGTCAGGAACCAGACTGAGACAGGACTGTGACTTCTTAGCCCATAGAGCAAGTGAAGAAGAATACTGTGGGGCAGGAGGATGGCTTGTGGAATGGGTGCTCTGGGCGCTTAATTGAGGGAGCTGCATTTGTGACCCTTGGAGCTAGAGCTGAGTAGCTTCTGGCTTAGACTTGGGCTTTTGTTTGCAGCTCTAAAACAGCTTATGTTACACTTCCCTTGTAGGCGAGAGACCAGGTCATGAGGAAGAGGGCCAGAGAGAGGCCTGCCTGTTGGCACCACACAGAAGAAACTGTGCTGATTGAACAAATGTATCCTGAGCATTTCTCACCTACATTGCAACTGAAATTTGAAATATCTCCATGGGTATTCTGCAAATTCCTAGAGGCGTGTTTGTTGTTTGTGTCTTTAGGAGCCCTGGTGGCATAGTGGGTTACCCAACAGGCTGTTAATCCCAAGGTTAGTGTCGGGACTAGAGCAGGGAGGCAAGGGCTGAACACCCCAAGACCAAAGTCAAGCCAGAACAAAAGGCGCAAGATAAGACAACCGGGTACAAAGGAAGCCGCAAGGAGTTGACAAACAATTCTCCAGTAGCCAGACCCCATCTGCTAATTGCCACCCATGCGGGGCATGCCTCACCACCCCTTTAAAGACCCGCATCCCTGACTGCTGGGTGCGACTCCCCTGGGCTACTTGTTAGCCCAGGGAACCTCATCCGGGAGCTTCCCTCTAATAAAGCTACTGCTGTTTCTGCTCTCCCTTGTCCTGTCAGCTCCCTTTGTCCGTCTCCTTGTGCCTCAGTTTACCTTTGCAGTTAGCAGCTTACACCCAACAGTCACTCTGAGAGAGAAGACGAGATTTTCTACTCCCATAAAGAGTTATAGTCTCAGAAACTCACAGGGGAAGTTCTACCCTGTCCTGTAGGCTGTCTATGAGTTGCAGTGGTTTTTTTGAGTTTGGAGCACCTTAGAGCTTCTTCCTATAGTACCTTCACTTCTTGATCATGTACTTGACTTGGAAATGGTTGATCGTTTACTCCCTCTTTTTGATAGAGTGTAGAATGACTCTATATTATAATTTCTTCCAAATTATTTTGATGCCTCCTGTGTAGTTAAAGGGTTTCCCCATATTGTTGCTGGGTTCATGGTTTAAAATAAGGAAAATTATGCTTCAGACTTGTATCCTTTCACCATACTTACTCCATCTGTGTGCTGAGTAAGTAATCCAAGAAGATGAATTATATGAAGAAGAATATGACATCAGGATAAAAGGAAGGCTTATTAACAATCTGCAATATGCAGATGACACAACTTTGCTTGCTGAAAGTGAGGAGGACTTGAACCACTTGCTGATGAAGATCAAGGGTTACAGGCTTCAATATGGATTTCAACTCAATGTCAAGAAAGGCAAAATCCTCACAATTGGACCTACATATAACAACATGATAAATGGAGAAAAGGGTGCTTATGAAAGCAGCAGTCCAGAGATCAAATGATGCATTGCATTGGGTAAATCTGCTTTAAAAAAATCTCTTTGATTGATGAGCAAGAATGTCACTTTGAGGACTAAGGTGCACCTGACTCAAACCATGGTATTTTCAGGGACCTCATATGAATGTGAAAGTTGGACATTGAATAAGGAAGACCAAAAAAAATTGATGCATTTTGATTAATATCCTGGTGAGGAATATTGAAAGTACCACAGACTGCCAAAAAAATAAACAAATCTATCTTGAAAGAAGTAAAGCCGAATGTTCCACAGAAGTGAGGATGGTGAGACTTCTTCACATATGTTGGACACGTTATGAGGAGCGACCAGTTTCTAGAAACAGACTTCAGGCTTGGTAAAGTAGAAAGGCAGTGAAAAAGAAGACACCCATTCACGAGATGGACAGACAGAGTGGCTGTACAAATGGGCTCAAGCAGAACAATTGAAGGAATGGCCAAGGACAGGGCTGGTTCATTCTCTTATAGCAGCGGTTCTCAACCTGTGGGTCGTGACCCCCTTGGGGGTCGAACTACCCTTTCACAGGGGTCGCCCAATTCACAACAGTATCAAAATTACAGTTATGAAGTAGCAAGGAAGATAATTTTATGGTTGAGGGGTCACCACAAGATGAGGAACTATATGAAAGGTTTGCAGCATTAGAAAGGTTGAGAACCACTGTCTTATAGGATCATTGTGAGCTGGAACTGAATCGAAGGCATCGAAAACAACAAACAACCACTGCGATTTCTCTAGTTTCCTGCGTCCTGCATCCTGTATTCCTAGTATTCATGGAGTTCTGCAGCTGTTTCTTTCATTTTGAGTCATACCCCTCAGTAAACAGAGTCCCAAATGTTTTATTTCATCTACTTCATTATGGTTGACTCTACTTTGAGGAGGAAGTGCTTTCTCAATTCCGATCTGGAGAGGAGCCCTGGTTGCATAGTGGGTTACATGTTGGGCTGCAAAATACAAGGTCAGTAGTTCCCCAAACCTGTAAGACACTCAGCAGGAGAAAGATGAGGCTTTCTACTCCCATAAAGATCTACCGTCTTAGAAACCCACTGTGGCAGTTCTACCCTCTCATACAGAGTTTCTATGAAGCAGAGTTGATTCCATGATAGTTTTGGGGGTTTTTTTGGTCTGATCTGTAGGGCTCATCTTCTGGCACTATATCTGACAATGTTCTGGTGCTAGTCATAAAGTTTTCAATATATATGACAATGTTCCAGTGATATTTATAAGGTTCATTGGCTAATCACTTCTAAGTGGACAGCTTATTCCTTCTTTGCCATCTGTTCTTAGTCTGGAAACCTGACATGGCTGGTACCAGGGATAAAGCTTTCAGCATCTCAGGAACACACAAACATGACAAACTGACAGAGCTTTAGGTATCTAGTGATATGTTGCCACTTTGGCAATTCTGATAAATACATTTTGGGCATGTTGGAATAATTTGGGCACCCTTCAATTACCAATTATAAGTATACAGTGAAATGGATGTCTTAAGTGAAGTCATTTGACAAACCAGGCCCAAATCAGAGTGAGCTTTGACCCGGGAAAGGTGAAACATTATTGTGGCTTGCAAGCAGGAAAAAGATAAATATAAAAACTTGTCTGTACCTCTTCACTCGCTTATTCCCACTCTTGAAATATGAGTAGACAGATGAAGGGAAGCAACATAAATAATTACTCATGTCAAATGCTTGGGTGTGTAGTCATTAAATCTGTTGACAGAAGGCCCCACCTACTACATGAAGCCATCAATCAATTAGTAGTAGCTGTTTTTTTCAGGCAGTTAAGGCATGATATAATGAGAACAAGGTTAAAAATTTAATGCTAGATACATTTTTCCATAGTTCATAGTTAGAGGTGGAGCCTTTCTGATTTGCTGTCTCACTATTCTGTACACCACTGTATCAAGGAGCCAAAAAGAGAGGGGGAGGAGAAAGTAGAGCATCTAAAGGCCACACCACCCTTTAGGTCACACTGTCACACTACTAACAACTTTGTGTTGAATGCTTTAAACCTTTTAAAAATATTTTGCCTAATGTTTATACATTTATTACTACCGTATATATTCAAGTATAAGCCAACCCAAATGTCACCCGAGGGACCTAATTTTATGGCAAAAACTGCATTAAAAATGTGCTGAAAAACTCAGCTTATACTCAAGTATATACAGGTTTTTTTATGTTTACACATTTGAGCAAACTGTAAGATTATTAAGGATAAGAATGCTGATGTTGAAAAGGTCACCAACTATCCAGGTTCAGCTAACACGTAACTTTTATAATTCTCTCTTAATCTCTTGGTGCTGCATAGGGATGCAACTTTCAGGCATTTCTAATGTCCTTCCTTATGGTGGCTCTAAAACTTTCTGCTAACTACTCTCACCCCCAATATTCGGCTTCAATATTCCTGACATCCTTGTCATTCCAAATGGACCCCCATCCCCACCCCCGCCCAAGTACAGAAAGGGAACACTCTTAGTCCAGGTGCCTCTACTCACTTCCTCGCTTCCTCTAGGACTTTGCTTAATTTTCTTCTCAATGAAGCCTTCCTCTTGACTCAAATTAAAATCGTGCCTCTTTTCCCTTGCCTTCCCTGTTCCCTTTCCTCCATTTATTATTTAGAGTCTTGTAATATACTATGTAGATTTTAAAATGTTGCTTGTTCTTCCATAGTCTATACACTCTATAGAGGCATGCACTTTTATTTTCCTTCCTTGCTACCAACTCATGGATGATTTTTTTATTTTATTTCATCAAACAGTTGCCCTGCTACTCTGGTGCAAAAACGATATGGGCACCGATTCTGACCTCCTCTGACTTCGCAAAAAGGAATAAAAATCCAACTTGACTTCATCCTATGAGGAAGTGGTCAGACATGCCTCCATCCTTCTACCTTCTTACTCGTTTCTGACACCAACTGTTCTTCCTGTGGCGCTCTAGTTCTATGATGGGCTCGATAATCCTGCTGCAGAATGCACAGACAATACTTAAGCTTGTTGGGTTTATTAGTGAAGTTAATAGGTTACAATTCAGGATCAGAACTGTCAAGGATACAGTTCTTTGATTCCCAGTGTCTTTTCTCAGCTGTACACGCCTCTCTCAGATTCTCAGCCTCTCAGCCACATGGTACTTCTTCCCTGACCAACCCTGCTGCTGCTCCTCTGATCTCTTCTCTGCTCTTCTGGCATTGCAGCTGGATCCCCTCAATCAAATAGGTTCTGCTTGAGAACGTGAGACCAAAGGACACATTCTTCTCCTGTTCTTCTTTTTTGGTGGTAGAGAAGTCTTCCCTTCCCGCTTATGAGGTGGCTCTTTGAAGCCTAGTAGATGTCAAAAGTGATTAATTCCCTCACTAGCATTCTATTTATGCTATTTACATACACCTATCCAATAATTGGGTGGATGTTACAGAGACTATGGCTGAAAGAGCCATAATTTACCGGAATGCACCTGGTTTCTTTATTGTCAACACATTTAAGAAAAGTTACTAGACAGGCATTGACTAAACCCAGAATTTAAGTCTAATATTGAAAAGATCATAATGACTGTGGCATATGCCAGAGGAAAGACTCTGTGCTCCTGACCTCTTCAGGAGAAGAACTTTGTAGGCCGTTTCCAGGAGAAGAACGTCTCGACTGTGGAAGACATTCAAAGAAACTCAAGGAGCTTCTTTATCAAAGCAGGGGACTGACACAGCTCTGCGTCCATTATTGGTAAAACACACCTTTCTAGATACTTGATTCTGTTTGCACCTGGCATTTATTTTATTATACATAGAAAAAAGAGAGCATACTTGAACGGCCACATTCATGTCTCATCTTCTATAAGCAACTGGTATGACTAAGAGATTGTTTCGGATGACTGAGCATGATTGGAGGAAGGATGCTGAATGAGACAGGCAAATAGAGCTTGTCAGGATTCTCTTTACTCAACATTTACCTTCACTTTCAACAATAAAGTTAGCCTCACATAACTAATAATTGAAGATGTATAAAATGACTTGACATTACTAGTAAGAATCAGTTGAGGAGGTCATGGCATATTTTGAGTTTTGCTCCACTATAACTAATATGGGGGGTCCTGGTGGCATAGAGGTAAAAATGTGGACTGCTGGCCTCTAAGATACAGTTTGGAACCACCAATCGCACCCCTGGAGAAAGATGTGAGTTTTTTCTTCTGTAAAGAGTTGTAGTTTTGGAAACCCACAGGGGCAGTTCTACCCTGCTCTGTAGGGTCACTATGGGTTGGATTCGACTGGATGACAGTGTGCTTGTTTTTTTTTTATTAGACCCAGTGGTGGGATATAATTGGTTCACACCAGTTCAGCAGAACCAATACCTAATTTTGGGGGGAGCTTGGTGAACTGGTTGTTAAAATGCCACGAACAATCAGGGTTCTCTGATTGTGGGCAGTTCGGCAGCTAACCAATATCGAAATCACAAATTTACATTCCTTTCTCTGCTTTAATGTTCACCAGTGCAACAGTGTATTCTAAGCATCTATCATAATGTTTATCCCTTCCATAGGTATAAAAGTCTGATGGAACTATGCCTGTAATATTTATTTATTCATTGAATAAAACTCATTATACTTTTTATGAAATATTACATTTTTATTAGCTTGCATTTGTTACTTGAGTAAACAATATATACATAAAGAGAAATAGTGTCAAACAACAGAGGGCGATGCACTATCATAAGTTTCAGCTTTGTGTTCCAACTTAAATTCCCATGGGATATTATGAGTGAATTATGAAATTCCTGAAAGTGTTCAAAGAGCTAAAAATATTGTCAAATATTGTCAGAACAATTGCTGCAAGTTCAGCAGAAGTGGAAAAGGGTTTTTCAAAGTAGAACACAATGTGTTCAGAGAAGAAAAGTCGCCTTTTTCTAATATATCAAACAAAATGACTAGTCTAATTGACTTACTTGTAAAAGAATGGGATCCTATTCCTATAATGAAAAGATGGTTAAGGACAAATCACATGGGTATTGCGAGTGAGGATGTCAATCAAGAACCACTCTGGAAATATTTTAAATAAGTTTTATTTTTTGTCAGATATTATTTAATATTTTTATTAACATTTTAACACTTTTATCATAAGATCTAATCCTGAGTAACTATTTTATTGTTGTTATTTAAGCATTTACTATATGAAATAATAATTTATCTTTCAGTGTATCATTTTTTTAAATACTTAAAATGATCACTAGGGCAGCGAACTGGTTGTTAAGTTATTTGAATTCTACCACTGATTAAACCTAGCATATATTTGCTTTCATAGGGAAGATAATCTTTGTTGGAACTTGGAAATAACCCAAAGGGTGGTTCTTGCTCTCATAATTGCGGCTATGGAGACTTTCATGGGTTAAGTGGCCCAGGGTAACAGTATATGCTATCCATATCCAAAGGTGAGCCTATCTAGTAATTTTAACACAACATTGTAAATGGAAAGATGTCTTCAATGCTTCAACACTTTACGGTATTGAAATTTGAAGTGTATTTTTCTAAGACATTGGTGATGTTATATGAGCAATACATATACTTTTTGATGCCATGGTTAGCAAAGATATTCAGCATTTTAGCAAAAATCAATGGGGACTATAAAAATGAGATTATAGAATGGTACTGGGTTAGTTTCATAACACCAATGGTAAAGAGTTACTATCAATAACTATGGAGTATATTACTGACAAATGTAATACAGTGGACCCTGGCACAGGCTGCCAGTCTTCTAGATGATTAGTATAGTTAGTTTTAAAAGGCCTTGTAAGTTGGTTAAGCATTGGGTTGCTAATACAAAGATTCAAACTCACTAGCCACTCCATGGGAATGATAAGAGACAGACCCTTTTCATAAAGAATTACAGCCTCAGGAACCCTCTGAAGAGAGTTCCTATATAGTAGCTATGAGTATGGAGCTTGGGGGATGTTATTTGTTCCTTTTTTTTCTCCCCAATCCTCCCCCCCAACCTTCTCCTATTTTTTTCTCCTTTCATCATTATTATTTAAATGTTATCTAAAAATATTTTACATTTTATTCATGTTAATATTATTTTCACAACTCTGTGACAAATACAAAAAATATACATTATTTATATCGATAAACATTAGCATTGTTTTGTCAGTTACAACAGTTTCCATGGCAACTCATTAGACATCCACCTTACCTTCCTGTTTTGGCTCCTTGTGACTTTTATTTGTTTTTTATTCTTAAAAATAAAAATGTCCTTTAGTGTTGTCCATTTCTTTTCAATTAATAATGTGAAAGGACTATTGCCATGGTTAAATTCTCAGGACCCTCAGTTCTTTAGGGATGGACTAAATGGTAGCATCTTAAAAAAAATATTTACAGTCACTCATTTATTATAACCAGAAAGGAAACAAGAATCATATAAGTCTGGGGCATCCACTGTCCCCAGGAATGTGGACTCCCTCTCCTGTGCGTGGAGGAGGCACCAGTCCAAAAGGCCCGACAGAGAGTGCTCCAGGTTCCAGGTCCCATAATCAAAGGAATTGCAGCAAATATGTATAACCCGGGCCTTAATACAAACATGCTTTCTTTCTACAGAAAACAAACGGATTAAAAAATTAGGCCCCCCTACTGTCAGGTGGAACACTAGGGATACAGTGCTTCAGTCATTGAGGTGCTAACTGTAAGGTCTGTGGTTCAAATCCACCATCCACTCCAGGAGAGACAGGCTGTCTGCTCCTTTAGAGATTTACTGTCATGAACACCATGTTTAGGGTGGTTAGGGGTTGGAATTGATTTGATGCCAGTGCGTTTGGTTTTAGTTTCATTCCCAGCTAAGGAAGCTAGATGGTGTAGTGGGTGTGGTTAAAGAGCCTGGCTGTAAACTGAAAAGTTGGTGGCAGTCTGCTTCTGGAAAGATCGACAGTCTTGGAAACTCTTTGGGGAAGTTCGCTTTTGTCCTGGAGGGTGGCTGTTAGGTCTAAATCAACTTGATAGCTGTGGGTTTGGTCTTGTTGTTATTGTTTTTAATTTTGGTTTAACCTCAAGTCAGTATGATTCAATATCATCTGTAATAGTTCATTGTAGTACGAAATTGAAAGTGTTAGGATAGTTCCTATACTTCATTGTCCCAACGAGGCAAGGAATTTGGTAAATCACATTCTAGAAAAGTACACAGTAAAGTTTTTAGCCCCAAATGTGTACATCCTTTAATGTCTGATATCTCTGTTATACAGGGATTGAAAATATAAAAAGATTCTGGCAACTGCCAAGGGAGTTGAACCTGGTTAATCTGTATGAAAGGATATATATCAGGGTTTTCACACTAGTTATTGATTGGCAAGGGGAACAGGGTTTAGGTATTCTGAGTGAAGGAAGAAGAAATGAAAAGAAATCCTTTTATAAAATACATGTTATGAAAGTAAGAAATCTGTTAACAAAGGGGCCAAAGCAACAAGGGGCATTTCAGCACACAGTGAGTAGAGCACGTCAACGTGGATCATGGAGGAGAGTTCAGCACTGTTTCATAACTGGTCTCTCGTTGCCAGAGGATAATTATCAATGACCTTGGGATGAGGACTAGAGACTAGGTATATTCATCACAACCTCATGGTTTGTTGCATTGTAGATGCCATCAAGTAGATTCCAATTCATAAAAACCTATGGACAACAGAAATGAACAATGCGTGGCCTGTCCCATACCCACAGCCCTTCCTGTGTCTGAGCCCATTGTTGCCACCACTGTGTCTGTCCCTTCACTCAGGGACTTTCTCCTTTTCCCTGACCCTCTAATAGAGCAAGCGGGATGTCCTCCTCCAGGAAATGGTCCCTTCTGATAGCATGGTCAAAGTACGTGAAATGAACTGTCTTTGTCTTCACTTCTAAGTAACATTCAGGATGTGCTTCTAAAATTTGGTTTCCTCTGCTGGTAACCCATGGACCGTGCAATAGTTCTTGCCAATACCATTGCTCAGTCACATTCACATCCATATGAGGCGAGTGAAAATGCCACGACTTGAATCATGCACATTTTAGTCCGCAAAGTGGCGTTTTCTTTGAACACTTTCAAGATGATGCAGCAGATTTACTCAATTAAACAAATGATTTGATTTTGTATTTACTGCTTCCCTGATTATTGTGGACCTCAATACAATTAAATCCTTGACGTTTAAACTTTTGCTCTCTTTTCCATGATGTTGGTAATTGATCAGTATTTGAGGATTTTGGCTTTCTTTAAGAACTGAAATCCATATTGAAGACTGTAGAGCCTGGTCTTCATCAGCCAGGGCTTCAAGTCCTCCTGGGTTTAGTAAGTGATCCGTGTCACTGATTGCTAATGAGTCTTCATCCATTTCTGTGCTGCATTCTTCATAGTGTCTAGCTTCTCTGATCATCTGCTCAGCAAACAGATTAAACATGACATTGGAAGGATTCAACTCTGACACATATATTTTCTGATTTAAAACCATTCAATATCTTCTTCTATTTGAACATCTGTTTCTTAGCTGTACGTGTTTGTACACCCCAAATTAAATGTTCTGGAATTTCTTTTTATAAATCATTTTATTGGGGGCTTGTACAACTCATCACAATCCATCCATCCATCCATTGTGTCAAGCACATTTGCACATTTGTTGCCATCATCCTTCTCAAAACATTGGCTTTCTACTTGAGCCTTTGGGATCAGCTCCTCATTTAACAGCTCCGATCTTAACAGCTCTCCTCCTGCTTCATTTCTTTCATTCATATCACCTACTCTGTGGTCAAGAGTAGTTTGCAGAGTATCCTCTGAATCCATTCTAGCCTTTTTACTTCTGTCTTTTTATTAACCTCTTGCCTTATTAATCTTTGATATCCTTGATGTCATCCCACAATTTGGCTGGCTTTCAATCATTAATGTTAATATGTCAAATCTATTTGGGAGATGGTCTCTAAATACAGGTGTGTTATGCGCTAGGAACCCTGGTTCGTTAGTAGTGACGCGTTGGGCTTATGGGCACAAACCCAGCAGTTTGAAGCCACCAGCTGTTCGGCTGGAGAAAGACAAGGCTTGTTACTCCCACAGTTACAGTCTCCGAAACTCACAGGGGCAGTTCTACCTTGTGCTATATAGGGTCTGATTTGAAAGTATGTAATGAGTTTAGTTTTTGTTGTTGCTTATGCTTTTCTTTAGGTTAGTTATGTTCAAAGTTATACTTTTGCCCTTATGAAATAATTTTCATTTTTGTGAGCTGCAACTTTTATGTCACAGCTGAGGAATTGTCTATTCTACAGTTGGTCTCTGGTCTTGTTTTGACATGCAGTAAGTACTAATTGTTCTCTAGGGAATAAAAAAGGTGACTGCTGGTGAATCATGAACCAAACCCAAGATTTCTTGTTTCAAATATTTTAGTAATATGTAGTTGCATGGATATGTACTTTAAAACACCTTTTATTTTAGCCTTTCTGCATTTACTTCAAGAGGCCTTGTTTCCCCCAGATTGCCCATAGAGACAGGAGAAAAACAGATTTATAGTAGCATCTTTTCAGGATGATTTTCTGTTATAATGAAATGAACAAGATTCCATTAGGGTCTCAGTATAGAAGTAATATTTTTGAGACTTATAATAGAATGTATTCCACAGAGTTCATGAAAAGTGCTGTAGACATAGCTCATCCTGCGGGGCAATATATGTAGTGGGAAAGACACAGATGGAGGGATCATAAAATCTGCTTGTCATTGGGCCAATCCCTTCTTTGGATTCCAGTTCTGCTGTAGTTGAACGGAAAATGAGCTTTTGCATCATTGTCACCTAGTCCTTTTCTTCTCTCTGGAAAATTGACCATCCCACTCTCACATGGATGATTCCTTCTGACTTATGATGCCTGTTTTGGGTGACCTTTCATGAGCACTCTATCAGTTAGGGCTTCCTACCTCAACTATATACTCTTCATCTTTGCAAACACTCTAGTTTCTCTAGAGAGTCTGCCAGATTACTATTTATGATCTGTTTCCTAATCCCTGCATCCCCACAATAAACTGTAAACTCGTATCAAGAAGTAGATGTAGAACAGGGGGTAAGAGCACCTTCTGGAGCTAGCTTAATTGAATTTAGATCCTATTTCTGTCATTTATCACTTGGTTAACCTGTGAAGTCACCCAACCTCAATTTCTTCATCAGAAAAATTAGACATAATTATACTAACTCTCTCCAAATTGTTTTGGGATTAAATGAGTTAAAATTTTGTTAACACAAGTAGAATAGCATCTCATGCTAATCCTTATCAGTAAGTAAAATAAATGATAAATGTTTTCCCTAAGTTTGATTATGTGCTGCTTAAGTGTATCTGTTCAGTAAGAAAATGGATTAGGTGATGGGGTGAGACTTTGTCTAGTCTATGAATATTGCTGTAGGTTCTAACATGGACAGAAAGAACTAGATACATATAAAATATTCTCTTCTGTCTTTTGAACAAATGCAATTGCTTATTCAGTTAGTTTTTCTATTTTTATATACTGTATATACTCATGTATAAGCCAAGTTTTTCAGCATATTTTTAATGCAGTTTTTGTGGTAAAATTAGGTGCCTCAGCTGATATTTGGGTCAGCTTATACTCTAATATATACAGTATGTTGTGCTTTCCAATTTCAAGAGGAACCATGTGATCAAGAACCAGTGGTATTTCTTAAGGCAAGAGTCTAAGCCTCACTGAAGACATTGGCAAAAAAAAAAAAAAAAAGGAAAGAAATGAAAAGATTCCACGAATTGAATGAATACCAATTGAAATGCTTCAACAAGCTGACATAGCTCTGGAATCAGTATGCCAAGAAATCAATATGCCAAGAAACCTGGCTAACTGACTGGGAGAGATGCATATTTGTGTTCATTCCAAAGAAAGATGACCCAACAGAATGTGCAAATTATCACACAGTGTCACTAATGTCACATTAAGTAAAGTTTTTCTGAAGATCATTCCACAATGGTTGCATCAGAAGATCAACAATGAGCTACAAGAAATTCAAGCCTGATTTGGAAGAGGTCACAGAATGAGAGTTATCATTGCTGAGGTCATATGGATTTTGGTTTAAAAAAGAGAATACCAGATATATTTTGACTTGTGTTTTATTGACTATGTAAAGTCATTCAACTTTGTGGATCTTAACAAACTATGAATAACACAACAAATGAGAGTTCTAGAACACTTCATTGTGTTCATGCAGAACCTGTAAATGGATCTAGAGGCAGTCTTTCAGACAGTAGTCTTTCATAAACGCTCATACTGGTCTATTTCCCTATGTCGTGATACCTAAAGAGTCCCCATGTGGTACAAGTTGTTAGACACTTGGCTACTAGCCAAATGGTTGGCAGTCTACACCCAGCTAAGGGTGGCTCAAAAAAAACATCCTGTTACCCGCTGAACACTGTACAGAGTGCTGTTCTGTTCTGTATTTACAGGATTAACAAGAATGAGAATCCTATTAACAGCAAGATTTTAGAAAAAGTGTTCATTCTTGCATGTTACTTTATCATACAAATCAAAAGAGATTACATATTCTCACCGGAAAGACATCTCTTGGCAAGGAAGGTTGTGTTTTCCGTAAAGACTACCTTTTGCTCTAATAAGATTCCAGTAGAAAAAATAAACAAACTTTGAATGATAATTACTTAATTTCATATTCATTAACCAAGGACTCTGTATTTTTCTTCATAGCACTTCTTCCAACTACAATTAAATAGGTATTAACTTGTTTAATTTTTTAAAATGCTTTCTTTCTAGTAAATGATATGAGAGCAAGACTGATAGAGTTTCTGCTCCAGGTATGTACCTCCAGAACATAACATAGCAGCTCACACAACTGGACATTAAAAAAAGTGTTCAATGGATGAATAGTCACTGAAGTATAATATTCTGTCTAATAAAATAAATGCCATCGTTATTGTTGTTAGGTATCCTCAAGCCTGCTCTGACTTACGGTGACCCTATGTATAATAATTCTATTGCAAAACACACCAGGTCCTCCACCATCCTCACAATTATTGATATGGACTTAAATGCCACTGAACATCTTCATGAGAGGAGACAACCTCATCTTTCTCACATAGAACAGCTGGTGGGATTAAACCAGGTTAGGAGCCTCACCCACAAGGCTAGCAAGTTTCCTTTAAGTGCCGATAAAAAGGTGTAAGCAAAATTCTTGGGTGTCTAAGAAACAAATGGCTGATTTTGTCATAGGATATTAAAAGTTACTTTAAAGCAAGTGAATTTTCCGTTTCCTGGTGAATGAGGGTGGACCTGAGTGATCAGCTTGACCTTTGTTGCTTCTAGGTAAATTGCCTTTCAAAATTAGTTTAGGGCTTATCTTTTTCAGTTCTCCAGATGTTCAAGTGCTCATATAAATTTTTGTCTGTTCTGTGTCTTCTTTGCTTTGCATATGCAGATATCATATACTTTCCCACACATCAGACTATCACCTTAACTTTACTCCTTCCTTCCCTTGAACACCTTCATATGTATGAACTTATAGAACTACAAGAGAACTGAGATCTTGTTATAGTAAAGAAATAAATATTTGATTGAGATTCATATTAGAGTGTGAATGAATGATACAATAGCTTAATATCTTGACTGGCCTAAGGACACATTAAATATAAATATTTATTCGATTTCAGCAGAAATATTGGTTAAAAAGGAAAGACAAAAATATGTTGGGTTCTTGCAGTGCTCAGATCCAGAAGTGATGATGGGTTAGACCTGAGTGTTAGCAGAAGAGTTAGTGGGCTTTGGAGGTGGAATCACTGTCGATGTGCATGGATTGAATGTGGAATTGTTGCAGAAGGGAGTGATGGGTGCGTCCAGGATTTAGGTGTAAACATCTTGGCTATTGGTGGTACCATTCAGGGATTTGGGTGATAATCAGGTTTGTTTTGTTTTTAATGATGGAGGTTTTGAATTATTATAATTTAAATTCATTTAATACATTTACTGACACCTAATATACATATCATACAATTTAAAAATTCCACCATATCAAGAAGAGTTGTACACTTATCACCACGATGAATTTTAGAATATTTTCCTCTTGTCTGGGGGGCTGGTCCCAGTGCCAAATATGAAGTGGATGCCTGCCCCTCCCCTCAGAAGAATTTATTTCAAAGGACAGCACTGAATCCACAGTTCTGGGAGAGGGACATATCTGATCGGAGCACACAGGAGCAGATGACAGGAGAGGAGGAGAGAGTGGCCTTGAGGACGATGACCCCAATTAAAGCAGCCACTCCACAGAGAGGACCACATGGGCAGCCCCACTATGAGACATGATGCCCCTCACTGACCCATGGCCCTGCGGGGGACAGCACCAGAGACACAGTGTGGGAATTGCACCTGATATGATGGCGCCACACCGAGGCAAAGCACTGGGGGAGTGCAGCAGAACAGCAAGGGAATGGAGCAACAAGGTCCCCAGGGAATGCTGAAGGCAGACTTTGGGGCCAGGGCATGGTGCCCCAACAGAGTAGACTGGAAAACACTCCTAAAGGCCAACGATCCTTGAACTAACTACAAACTTTTCTTTCTTGTTGTGTTTTAATTTGTTCTTTGTCAGTGGTTTATTGTCTTTGCTGTTTTGTTGTACATTGTTGCTTGGTTTGGCTCTGTCTTGTTTTTGTGCATGTTATTATCTACGCAGGTCTGTCTAAGTAAGGTAGGTTGGATGAACAATCTGGAGGAGAAAACAAGGGGACCAACAGTTGCGGGGGGACATGGGAGAAGGGGAGGTGGGGTGAAAGGAAGTGGTGTTAACAAACCCAGAGACAAGGAAACAACAAGTGATCCAAATTGGTGGGGAGGTGGGTGTGGGAGTCCTGGGAGGGCATGATCAAGGGTAATGTAACAAAGAGAATTACTGAAACCCTGGTGGGGA
>NW_022111369.1:68810123-68828807 GCF_000313985.2 Echinops telfairi | reverse complement strand
CAATGAATGTACAAATGCGCTTTACACAATTGATGTATGTATGGATTGTGATAAGAGTTGTATGAGCCCCTAATAAAATGATTAAAAAATAAAAAGAATATTTTCCTCTTTTTTATTTATTTATGTTTGTCATTGTGGGTAGTCCTCTTGAATTTTTGTTATATGTTTTTTTGGTATATGAAACCTGGGATTGATGCACCTACAGAGACAAGTACTATATGGGTTCCTGAGAGGTACCCATGTGGGAGGTGCATGTAAAGGGGAACTGATATCAAGTTGTTGAAGAGGCATAAGTGTTTGAGAACTGATTGTAGTAGAAATTGTACAATACTGCTTGACGTGATTGAACTATGAAATGATATGATATCTGTGTTAGCTCCCAACAAAATGGTTTTGGAAAACAAGAAAATCAGGATTTGAGAGAAAATAAAGAGTAAAGTTTGACTTGTGAAAGATCAAAGAGGAAATACGCAAATAGTTATGTGTGAACAATCAAGATCCAACAGCTTATTAAAAATCCTGGAGTTAAATGAATCACACAGGAAATAGGAGAAACTATTGCAGAGAAGAGGTTACAAGAGGCTTAAGGAGGGTTTCAGAACTCTCGAACTGTAGAAGGGAGGGAACATGAGAAAAATTCAATAGCTGGAACTAAGAACATTTGGCCAGGGGGCTAAGAAGACAGTTTGTGGGAGAAATGCTCTGTGAAGGAGAGAGACTTTAAGACAAGAGTGGTCTCCAGTGAAATGATTAAGTGAAATCAGCAAGGAGACCTGACCATTGAAGTTTGCAGTGTGTGCAGTGGTCGATGGGCTGGACAATAGATATTTTAAAGAGCAGTAGGCATGAAAACCTATTTAAGTAAGAGAGGCCTGGTGGCTTTGCATTGGGCTACTAACTGCAAGTTTAGTAGTTGAAACCTCCTGCCAGCCCCAAGAGAAAGATGGGGCTTTCAGTCTTGGAAACCCATGGGGGCAGTTCTACCCTGTCCCATAGGGTCACTATAAATTGGTATCAACTCAACGGGAGTGAATTTGGGTTTTATTGGTGGTCAAGATAAACATGTGCTATTGAGATCATCTAGAAAATACATTCCTAGGAATTTTCTTTTGTACTAGCAGACCTATTAAAAAGTTCAAGTATTATTTGTAATGCTAAAACCCCAGAGGAGTGAATATATAATAAGTTGCAGTGGCTGCAACAATGGGCTCAGGCATAAGAACACTTGTAAGGATGGTGCAGGACCCGTCAGTGTTTCGTTCGTCAGTGTTTCGTTCGGTTGTGCTATGGGTCAGAACTGACTCGATGGCACCTAACTACCATACCATATTTCTGCAGAGGAATAGACTTATATTTCCCTTATATATATATCTCTATCCGCATATATATTAGTGTGGACTATATATTGTGAACACTAATAAACTATTACTACACCCTTCGTCGCGAGCCCTAGTGGCAGTGAGTTTACACACTGGGCTGCTAAATACGGGTCAGCTGCTCGAGACCCCAAGTTGCTCTTCAGGAGGACGATGAAGCTTTCCACTCCCGCGAAGAGGGACAGTCTCAAACCCACGGGGCAGTTCCATTGACTCAATGGAACTCAAACCCATTGACTCAATGGCAGTGAGGGTTGTTTATGTTTTGACACATCTCATACACATTACTTTTGATCTATTTACATGAATTTCAAATAAAGTAGAGCTAAACTATATATTCTCTAGGGATCTATAGACAAATGGTTAAAATGATGAAGAAAAACAAAGGAATTAAGAGACCATGGCCAGAAAAAAAATTTTTTTTTGACAACGGGGAGGAAGAGACGTGAGTGGACAGGATGCAATTGTAGAGGAGCGCAGTGGACGCTCATAAGTTTTGGTAATGTTATTGTTCTTAATGGATGGGGGCCATGCAGAATTAGTTAAAATATTTAGCAGTCTTTACATGTGATATTATTAATATTTTAAAATATTACAGAAATAAAACAAAAAGAGAGCATAATAATGGTGGCAGTGAGTCTACATAAATTTTTTAAAACTTTTGCTGTTAAGGGGAAATGAAAAATGAGGCCACAGAGAGAAAGAGGATGTGAAAGGAGGGATATTTTTTAAGATGAGCTATTTAAGAATCTTTATGCTAATGGGAGTAGTCTGATAGGAAAGCAGGAGGTATGTTTTAATTCATGCCTTGCCATGATAAACTCGGGCAGATGTACTGGCTAACAAGTAAGACTAGCCGAATAAACACTTTTCTAAATTAGAAAAATCCTTCAATGGCCCTTTTTGTCCAATTACTTGAAGAGTGAACGCACATCTCATTTTATTAATCACTGGATACAGTTTTCCATGTTTCTGTTTCCATGTTACAAATGAGTGTAATATTCAGTATTTTATAAAAATTGCCAATTTTTTCCTAATAAGTTATTCAACAGTATGAGTTTGTCCTATGTCAATTATTTTGAATTGTTTTAGACATTTACCTAGTTAATTCTATTAGACAAGTTGGTACATTTCTTTTACATATAATGAGAACATAGTAATATTAGGTTTTTAAAACTTGTGTAGTCATGTCAAGTCCTTCCCCCCCACCCCACCTCCTGCCCCACCAAGAGAATGGGACACTTCCCATGGGAACCATAGCTTTGAGGGACTTGCAGCAGATGAATTTAAAGACCCTTATGGGGGTCAATCGTAGCTTCCTCTCTCATAACTACTTTTAGCGGTGTTGGTTTGGGGGCTGGAGTAGGACATGTGTCAGATAAATATTGTCATTTCTGAGCGAATAGACTAAGAGTGCCATTGGGAGGATAAACTCGCAGGAGATAAGAGAAAATTTCCCAGAAAATATCTGATCCCAGGTGGATACTTCCATTTCCCCTACTCCACTCACATCCCAACCTTAGAAAAATATTCTGGCTGAAAATAGCAACTGTTTCAGCATTTAGTGTAGGGATTTTGCAGGCAAGAACATTTTGAGCTGTGGACTGTGAAGATAAAATTGTAGTTGTTGTTGTTGCTGTTGTTTGGTGCCCTCAAGTCAGCGCTAACCCATAATGACCACGTGTACGACATAAAGAAACTGCACGGCCCTCGCCAACCTCTCAATTGCTTCTATGCCTGCGCCCACTGAGGTGGCCACTGCATCAATGGATCTTGTTGAGGGCCTTCCTCTTTTACTGCCTTTCCACTTTATCAAACATGACATCCTTTTCCAGGAAAACTAGTCTCTCCTAACAATATAGCCAAAGAATGTAAGATGATGTCTTCCCATCCTTGCCTGTCAGGAGCCCTCTGGCCTCCCTTCTTCCAGGACAGCTCCGTTTGTCCTCTGGGCAGTCCATGCACTTTCACTGTCCTTCCCCAGCCCCACAATTGAAATGCATCCATTCCTGCACGCTCTTCCTTGTTCAGTGTCCAACTTCCACATGCATATGAGGCAATGGCGAATACCATGGCTTGGTTCAGGTGCCCCTTAGTCCTCAAAGTAACATCCTTGCATTTACTGATTAATTTCTATTAAGAAATTAATAGAAATTTAATTTACCCTCATGATTTAGAACTTTCAGGATTTTTTAAAAGGTGATGACCCACATGGATTTTGAAAGTTATAATAATAGTTTAAAAACTGCTTATGAAACAACAAGCAGCATTTGGAATGCATATTTCACAGTTGTGATGCGAGGTGTTTTCTTTTTGTCTCAAATTATTTTGTACTGTTGGGAGACAAGAAGTCAATTAGCTTTGGCATGTCTCTGTATTCAGCTAATTATTTCATGAGCAAGGACTAAAGAAACAAAATGTGAAAGAAGATTGCTAGGATGGGAAGAGATCTGCTAAGACTTGTCTCTTGAGATATGCTGATTTACCTTAAATATTTCTTTCAACCACATTCTGAATTACAGTTTAGAAATCTTTACCCCATTTCGCAAACTTCATCTAGTACTTTTCGATGTAATACAATGGACATTGTTATTCTCTCAGTGAACCTGGAAAAATCTGGCATGTTCAAGGATTTGAAATGACTAGTGATTATATTATTGGAGAAAGATGAGCCATTCTACGCCTTGAAGAGTTACCGGAAACGGGCAGTTCTGCTGTGGATCTTGAAGGTAATGCACTTGGTTTTCATTGGTTTCCCTATTCCCAGAGGAAATGTTATTCTATATTATGATTGACAATATACTTCATTTCCCAGTCTGGGGTCCTTAAATTGTTGAATCAAGGTCTGCAGGTGATTTTCAAAGTTCCATCAATTCAGCATGATTTCTCTTGCTGATAAAAACAAATCAAGCAACCCACCAATCAACTAGTCCATCAAAGAACAGAATTCGTGAGCATTATATTTTTATATTCATAAAACAAGAGAAAAGGAACCGATTCACTGGCCAAGACACATTTTGGTACCTCAAATATTGGGTTTGTTTCTGGGTATATTTGACCTGCTGATTCAAAAATTGATTAAAAAAAAAAGATTGCAGCCTCACACCCACCACTAGGCTACCAGGTGATGAGAACTTTTGGAAATGGACAGTGGTGATGGTTGTACAATATCTCACTCACTCACTGCCCTCGAATCGGTTCCGACTTACAGTGGACCCTATAGGACAGAACAGAATTGCCCCTGCCTCTCCGGTTCCGAGAGGGTCACCTCAACCTTTTGGATGTAGAAAGCCTCATCTCTCTCCCCTGGAGCAGGCTGGTGGTTTCACACGACTACTTGACCTTAGCGCCCCATATGCAGCCAGTCCGCCACCAGGGCTTCTTGGTACAATATGGTGACTGCTACTCATGTTGCCAAATCCCACATTCACAAATGGTTAAAATGATAAATAGCTTTAAAAAAATATTTTACCACAATTTTTAAAATGAGACTTTACCCAGGCAAATAAGGCAAAGTTGTTCTGAGAAAGTTAAACCTTAAGAATACAGAAGCAAAAAAGGAAAAGAAAAAAAAGAACACAGAAAAGTGGGTGAAGGGAGACAGTGGATGGTGTAAACTATGAAAATAAAAATAATTTATAAATTATCAAGAGTTCACGAGGGTGGGAGGTAGGGGAAAAAAGAGGAGCTGATACCAAGGACTTAAGCAGAAAGAAAATGTTTGGGAAATGATGATGGCAACATATGTACAAATGTGCTTGATATAATTGATGTGTGGATTATTATAAGAACTGTAAGAGCCCCCAATAAAATTGTTTATTAAAATTTAAGAAAAATAAAACAAATGAAACCAAAAAAAAAAAAATTGACACCAGCTCTAGTTTTTGAGATACAGAGCATGTGGCACATACCACTCTTCCATCTGCTCACCCATAAAAAACAATCAGGATATTTTAATGTAGTGTTAGCTAGCCCGAGATAGAGAAAGTAAACACGTTTTATTTAAAGTAGTTTGTGTTGTACTAAATAATTAGGTCAAGTTATACCTCATGTAATTTTGAACAGTACACGTACCATGAACTTGGAATTTCCCCCATGTATCTCTTCACCTTTACTAGGAACTGAATAACAGGCAGCTCCAATTTGCTTTCTTTAAAAGGGGCCAGAGATCCAAGTTACTGTACAATAAATAAGGAGCCCTGATGGCATAGTGGGTTATGTGTTTGACTGCTCAGCAAAAGGTCAGCTCTTCAATCCTACCAGCCTTTCTCTCTGAGAGAGAAAGATGAGACTTCCTGCTCCTATAGAGACTGACAGCCTCGGAAACCCATGGGAGAAGTTCCACTCTATCCTCCGAAGCAATGAATTTGTAATTATCTGACTGGCTAAGCTTGTTAAAATAATTAGGGATTCAAATGTTTTGAAACCCAAAATCAGTCTTCCAAAGTTCAAACTCCTTTGTTAAAATTAAAATGTTCCAGTCTTGTTATAAGATGGCACAACGTCACCTGTGCACAGGACTCTTAAGGAGAAGTCAGACTGTTTCTTATAAAAAAGCTTGGAGTCCCTCTCATCCCTAGGACATTAACAAGTGGTCTGAAATATTTACTGCAAAATTTGAAGAACAAAACTTTAGATCTTCAAAATGTTTATGAAAATGCTATGAAGTCTTACATTTTTGGCACTTTAAATTGCCCTCACACCTTCCATACACATACCCTTTCGATTTTCTTTTTAAAATTTTCCACTCTTTTCAAGCTGTGTTCTAGCTTTGCTCGATCTAGCTTGTAGTCTCCGTATACATTGCCCAGCCTCCCAGACCTCAACCCCTAAAACATACTCGCTGCCACCTAATCGGTTCTAGCTCACCGTGACCTTATCAGACAGAAGAACAGCCTTTCTGGTTTCCACATCTTCTAAAGACCGCAGAGTGACTGGTGCATTTGGACCACGGCCCTTATGATTGGCAGCTCAATGCATAACCAACTAGCTACCATGGGTCCTTCTCCAGTTTCCCTTGGAAGTCTCTTAATACCCAATTTTTTAAAACTTTTTTGTTTTTGCTGTAAATTGTGAGTCTAAATTTTTTCATATTTGAAAGTTGGATGATAAATTAATAAGTTAATGTAATTTAATAGCTAAAAATATAGTGGAACACCATATCTAAGAAACTAGAGCTGATGATGTAGTCTAGCCAATGAAGTTTTCTGAATCAGCACCCCGAATAACCCAGGAACAGGCCTACAAAGTAAGACACCAAGAAAAGTATTCTTTTGTTGGGCTGTGTGATTATTGTATTTTACAATATATTATAATTAACAAAACAATAGAGTAGAAAGTTACTTTAACACAATGCATATAACTAATGTTTTATAATCCTTATTAGATTATTCAATATATATAACTTTGCGATTTGAGTGCTCATGGCTAAACTCTCTTTTGTGACTTTTCTTTATTCATATAGAACCATACAGAGTTTATATTGATTCCTTCATAGGTTTTAACTTATTTTAATGGATCTGTTGGAGTTCCTTGGTAGTGCAAACATGAAATGATAGAAATTATTTTCATAATTTTAATTCAACTTGGACCATCTGACTCTATCTAGCTTATGCCTCAGCTGGGGTATTTTCTAAATGAAATATTATATAAATAATTATCCATTATCTGAATGGAAAACCAGGCAAATGCTTCTTCTCCATTAGTAAGAATTTACTTAAAAACAATACCATAGCTATTTAAAAAATAGATTAATGCTGTATTTATTAAAGAAAATTTCAGAATTCACTGCATATAAAATAACTAGTAGATACTGTAATGAAATTCAAAACAGAATTCTCAAACTGTACTAAAATCCACACATTGCTTTTTGAAAAGTTGAATGTGAGAAAATAAGTAAAAACACTTCCTTATTTAAAGATGCATGATCATAATGCTAAGCTGTCTCTTTAGGTTTACTCATTTAACACAAACAGACAAACAACCACATATATTATGTAAATATCAAGTATATTTGCTAAACAATATGTAAAAGCTTTGATAATGTTTTCATGAAAATAATTGAGTTGATGATTTCTAGACAAAGTTGTTATTTCCTTAAGCTTCTGTTTATTTTTCACATGATTTAGAAATATCAAAACTTAAAAAACTACAGAGGCAAAACCACCACTTACCTATACATTTTAATCCTGAATAAGGAGGAGGTCCTTTTTTTGACTATTCAAACTTCTCTGAGAGTCTCACTCAGATGTATGACTCTCGTGTATGAAGTGTGATCTATGAAGGAAATGAAGACAAAGGAGGAAATCCCAGATAGGTTGAATCTAACTTGTTTAGCAAGTTTAAAGGAATCAACTTCAGCCAATAGTGTGACTCGTCATGTGAAATCACAAACAAGTAAATGCACAAACCAGTAAGAATTTCATTATTCTCTTAAATTGTTAGTAAACCATTTAAGAAAACTTACAAATACTCTACATGTTGTATGGTCATTACAATATTAATAGGAGTAGATTTCAGACTTCTGTCTGTGTATTATATTGCTATTCACCTTTTCCTTATTAAACCGTAATTGAGAATTGATGACTCTGAATTACCTTCTCTCTGCATTGAAAGACTGCTGTTGTTTTTGGTTTTGTGTTTGCACATGAAACAGAGATACAGAACAGGAATAGAGTCATTGCACAAAGTTATGTCGGAAGTAAGAAGAACAGCTGAAATTAAAATCCACCTATTTTCCCAAGTATTGTGTTTTGAAACAAATTATCCCAACAGACTACATCTAGACGATGAATGGTCAGTAGAAGTAGTAGACGCACGTGCACATTAGGAGATACAGTACATACGAACAAAAAACAACGACCTCCGTCACTGAGTCAATGCTGGCTCATGGCTTCCCCTGTGGGTTTCTGAGACTGGTTGTTTGAGGACTAGAAAGCCCAGCCTTTTTCTGGAGAGCTGCTGAGGTTTCAAACTGCTCACTCACCATGGCGACTGCAGCCCAACTTGTAACCACGGCACCACCAGGGCTCCATAGGGTAAGGATGAGGAGGCGAAACGACTTGGAAGTGAGAAAGGGCATTCTTATTTAATGGGTTGTTAATAAGCATTAGATATTAGACATTTAACTTTAGATGAAATTGGAAGGGTCTGATTGGGTTAGAATTGGGATTTGTTATACAAGTTGGATTGGGTATTAAAGCTCCTGAATTATAGTAGTTCTTTCACCAACAAACTGTATAAAACCAGAACTAAACACATTTCCGTGGAATCCGTTCTGCTTCATCGTGATCCTGTCAGGCAGAGTAGAACTGTTTGGTAGGGTTTCCAAGGATGCACACTTTTCTCCTGTAGGTTTGAACCTGGGCCTTTCAATTAGCACCCAAGAACTTGAATCACCGTGCCACTGGGCTCCTTCCCTGATGGCGCAGCCTAGGAAAAAAGTAGTTGGGTAAGCATTCGACTGCTAACCATAGGGTCTGCGGTTCAAACTCACCAACTGTCTGCAGGAGACGAGATCATCTGCTCCTGTAGAGACTGAAAAGCTTGAAACCCCACACAGGGTCTCCGAGAGTCAGAGTCGTCCTGTACCGGGGAGCTGTGAGGTGTTTGCCCTCCCCCCAAGAGGGGATGGGGTGGAGAAACTCACATTTCCTCTATGAGGTTAATTTATTTACTGAAACAATAGAAACCTGGACCAAGTGGTCTTAGGACAGTTCATCTATAAAATTCCATAACTTTATTTTGTAAATCACTGATAGTGAATGGCCAGTGAATTTACTGCGGTACTGCAGACTTTAGAAGTGTCTAGTCATTTATATGCTTTAAAAATCTAATGTACAAACTAGACAAGAAGGTCACGAATGAGTGTGTACCTCCATATAATTCTCATATATATACATATATATACTTCAAATAATGTATTTCATGCCTCAACTTCTGCCATTAGTCTTTTTTTAAAAAAATAAAAAGAATGTAATATTTTCAAAACCTTTGAACAAAATTACCCCAAATAACTATTTTTTATTTTACAAGCTAGCTAAAATACCTGTACATATATGCAGGTACTTTTTCTTATAATTAAATTATAGTATATAGTTTTGTAATTTTTTAATACTGAATGTTCTCTCAGAAGCATATTCTTAAAATGTCTTGTTTTCTTTTATGTAGCTGTGCACTTATGACTTTTTATTTTAATTTATTTAAAATTTAAAGGAAGCCTGCAAATATCATATTGAGTATTTTTGATGGCTATATATTAAAGGTTGAAAATCATATTGTGTTGAATGGATTAAGTATTATAAAATACTTAATCTATCTCCTACTGTGAAATATTTTCTTTTTGTTTGTTGTTATAGACAATTTTTAAATGACAATATTATTGAACATAGTTTTTCGACAGAATGGTTTCTTATAATGTGCTGAATAGAAGAGTTTTATTAGATCAAATGATTTAATATTTTAACAGATTTAATTCTTTTGCTTTTGTTTTAATATTGTTTCTAGAATTTAAGATATTCTCCTCTGGTTTGGGTTACAGCGCCTCCCACTCACTATTTATGTCTTTTCTTGTCCATCCGGGAGTGCTCCACACAGGCCTTTTTATAAAATATGTGCTTAGGCAAACATGCTATTTGAATGCCCTTGTTCAATGAATTATGGCAGATTCTGATATTCTCTCACTATTTACAACAGAACTGGGGATGAGTCAAGGAAATGACACGGGGAAATGGAATTCAAATGACTTCCTGTCTGCTTGTGATGAGCTCAACACAGAAAGGGAGGCGAAGCATGAAATTATGGTTTGCGGAGAAAAGGAATTATCCCAACAGGATCAGTTGTAAAGGTGTTGATGCTTAATATTCAGAGTTCTAAGGAGGGGCAGGATACATGCAATATGCATGATATGTACTTCCCCTGAATGCTTCTGTGAAGGTGGAGATAAGCATTCATGTATTTTATTTTTAAGAGCCTTCATCACAAGAATAAGAAATATAGAATCACATTATCAAAGAAATCTGAGTCCCCTGACACCTGTTACTCAAAAACTTCTGTGCCATGGAGTCGAAGAGGACTTATAGCGACCTGACAGGAGAGGGTAGAACTGCCCCTGTGAGTGTTTGAGACTTTTACTTGTTTACAGGGGTAGAAAGCCCCATCTGTTTCCCATGAAGGAATTGGAGGTTTCAAAGTGCTGACTTGAGGCTTGTAGCCCAAGAGGTACCAAACAACCATGCCACCAGAGCCCCCTTTCCTCCCTGCTCTGGGCTTAGTGGTATTCTCAGAGGCACACTCACAACAGGAGGAGGGCGTACAGAAAGAAGGAGGAATCCTTTATTTTGTTGGAAGATAAACCATTAGTTTTTGACTATCTAGAGTAAGAGAGAATGTGTTCATAATATAGAAAAAAAAATCCCCAACTTATTGACTTTTAAACCCTGGACATATTTCCATGTAAACATCTGTTAATACATTTGGTTTTGAAAGAAGTATGAATCATTCACTGGAGCCCGTCATAATAATATAAGCCAAAAAAAACCCCATAAGGCAGACTAAGAAGGTGTGGACTAGCAGTATTTTCTTTGCATTTGGAGTTTGCTTAGTCATCAGATTCCCAGGCAACCCCATCAGACGTCTGTGGTAGGAAGAACGTTGTCATGACCTCCCTCACAGAGATATTAGTATTGGAGGTTGGGGACAGGTAATGGATATGCGCACCGTTCAAAAATTGTAAAATGTTACTTAAATACAAATATTTACATTTATTTTTTCTTCTATAGAGGGTAAGTTCTGCCTTTCTTTATGCATGTATGTATTTGTCTTTGTTGATTTTTCTCCACATTCAGAGAAGCATGCAGGCAAATTAAAAGTAATGCATATTATTATACAACAAATAAATGATCTTACCGAGTGAAAGGTCTGGTTGATAAGTTCAGTTACTACCAGTTATTAAAATGAAGTGGTCTTTGATTTAGTTGAGAAAAAGAACAGTATGATTACAGATGACTATTTTGAGTAGGATCGATTTTGAGATGGATCTCACTATAGATCTATGACGAAAAGCTGCAGTTGGCCCTTCAACACGCTTTAGTGTTAATAAATGTCATTTTAATCTTTTCTACTCTCCCTCAAATGTTTGCTTTTCAACTCTTATTTCAGTCTTGGCTTTTGGCTGATGACATATCCTTCTACTATGGAGAAAAGAAGAACAAAAAAGTAGCTTTTAGATGGACACTCCTTAAATTCCTGTCATGGTACCTACAGATTTATACGGATCTGCCCACATCCTTCCTACTATGGCAGAAGAGGTTTTCCTCCTTTGGAAGGCTAATCTTTTCATCTGGGCTTTATATCCTGATCTTATTTCTTCCTCTTCCTAAACCTGCTTCTCAGGTCTTTCCTATCTCCACAAATGTTACCTCCCATGCACCCTGTTTCCCACACCGGGAACCGGGATGTCATCCTTGACAGCGCCTCCTTTCTCAGTGCTGTCAACGCATAACGACTCATCTAACACATGCTTTTCCTTCTTATCCCTTGCTGACACACCACATGATTCAAGGGCACCAGAATACCAGAATATCACAGTTGTATTACTACCTCTCTGTCTCCACCCAGCCTTTCCCATACTAGTTTATCCTTAGCATCTATCAGAATGGTCATTCTTGAATAAATATTGAGTTTGGCTCTAGCCTTAAGACAAAACAAAAAGCACCTCTTTAATAATGTCCTGTGCCTTTAAGGTAGTTTCCGTAACCTCATCGACAAGTCTCTCTAAGATGTGGCTCTTCCCTACTTTTTCTCTTTCCTTTCCCCATTCTGCGCCTCATAATTCAGGCTGTTCCCATTCAACTGTCATGAGTTACTTGAACAATCTCAATGTCCTCCAAGCTGGACCATCCTTTCCTACCCTTTGCACTATATTTCTTCTTTGTTCTCAATCTGGGTTTGCATTTTGGTCTTCTTTAATATGCTTCAAAAGAGAAAATTTGCTTTCTGGAGCTACTTGGAACTATTGAATGCTGGTTTTATTATGATTTTTTGTTGTGCTAAAGTTATTAAACAATTATATTTTTGTGCTCATTATGAATTGGAATAAAAAATTTTGGCAACAATATCAGCTGTTTTTTCTTTTCAGTTTTTGACAAGTGGAGACAAAACCTAGTGAAATATCTTTTTTTCCTTCTTTGTGATGAAATATATTCTGTTTGAAGTTATGAAATCAGTGCAATGGGGTTGACTTTGTTTTATTTTCTAGGGTTCTTAAAATTTTTGTGTTTATCTTTTCCATTATAAAAGAATTCTTAATAGTAGTAAGACCCTGTGTTTTTATTGAAGAATGATATTAAAATTGCATGAAACTTGGCATGCAAATCTGACAAATCCTATTAGATAGATACAGATATGTTTTTTCATTTTTGGTGTATGAAAACCAGGACCCATGAACCTATAAGTCAGCAAGTGGAATAAGGGTTTTGGCAGGAGGTGGGGGGTGGGGTGGTGCACAGTCGTGGGGGCAGGGCAAGGGATGATGTCATCAAGGGTTCCAAATAGAAAAATAATGTTTGGAAACTGATTGTGGTAGCAAATGTACAATTCTGCTAGATGTGATTGAACTATGGGATGATTTAATATATGTATTTATCCCAATCAAAAAAAGATAAACTGTTAGACAATTTCTTTCTAATATCTTTAATAATATAAAATAGTAAAATTAATAAACAGAATGAAAGAGGGAATCCAGGACACATGTTCCCTTCAGGACCAGTGCTGAGGGTGGCAATACCGGGAGGGTGGAGGGAGGGTGGAGTAGAAAGGGGGAAGCAATAACAAGGATCTACATATAACCTCCTCCCTGGGGGATGGACAACAGAAAAGTGGGTGAAGGGAGACAACAGACAGTGTAAGATATGAAAAAATAATAATTTATAAATTATCAAGGGTTCGTGAGGGAGGGGAGAGTGGGGAGGGAGGAAAAAATGAGTCGATACCAAGGGCTTAAGCAGAAAGCAATTGTTTTGAGAATGATGATGGCAACAAATGTGCTAAACACAATGGATGGATGGATGGATTGTGGTAAGAGTTGTATGAGCCTCCAATAAAATGACTTAAAACATCATTATACGTTAAACAAAACTCTATCATGATTAGCTTTTCTCCAGAGGTTCCTCACCCCTGTTTCTCTCATCAGAACATTCTGTTTTCCTTCACAGAAATGATCACAATTTGTCATTATTTACTTATTTCTTGTGGTGCGGTGCCATTGAGTCCGTTCTGGCTCATAGTGACCATGTGTACAGCAGAAAGAAACACCGCACGGTCCTGTGCCACACGCACATTGCTCTCGGTCTTGGCCCCATTGCTGCAGTCGCTATGCCAATCCATCTAGTGCACGGCCTTCCTCTTTCACGCTGCCCCTCCACCTTGGCTAACTATGGTGTCCTTCTCTAGGAACCAGTCTCTCCTGACAACGTGTCCAAAGGATGTAAGGTATTAAGGTGAAGTCTCACCATCCTTGCCTTTAAGGAGCTCTCTGGCTGTACTTCTTTTAAGACACATCTGTTTGTTCTTTTAGCAATCCATGGTCCTTTCAATAATCATCTCCTGCACTGCAATTCAAATGCATCAATTCTTTTCCGGTCTTCCTTATTCAATATCCAAATTTCACATGCATATGAAGCAGCTGAAAATCCTGGAGGGAAGCCATACCCTTAAGAAGATCTCATTATGGGAGATTACTAGATCTTAACTACCAAAGCACTAAGAATCCCGACCCAGCCTAGTTAACTCAAAACTATCACATCATGAGAATCACCACCACTTTGTAAATGAGATCAGGTTTCACAGAATTTCAAGCTACTTGATATTCAGCTACTGAAAAGGTTAAAGAAGAATAATTTTAATTCATATTCTTTACCCATGAACCAGAGCAAAGCTAACCAAAAAACACCACCACCAAATCCACAGACTCCCTGATATGCAGTCAATTCTGACTTATAGCAACTTTACAGAATAGATTAGAAATGTTCTATGTGCTTCTGAGGTTGTAATTTTTTATGGGAGTAGAAAGCCTCATTCTTCTCCCTGGGGTTGTCTGGTGGTTTCAAACTGCTGATCCGTCAGTTAACAGCCTAACATATAACCCACAATGCCACCAGGGCTCCAGATCTCTTCTCATACCCATTGATACAAATAATTTCCTCGATACTAACTTATACTTATTTATGTCTCCTTATGTTTCTTTACCTAGAACACTTCTCTCAGCTTCTTTATTCTCCTATAAACCTCTTCCTCCATCTATCCAGGAGCCCCTGGTACTGTGGTACCATTTTAGCACGTGAGAACTATGTAGGCCACATTGGTCTCTGGGATACCAAACTGATTGCTAACGATATATTGACTATGTATAATTCCCAGAGAAGATGATAGAGTAGGAGATACATTATGAATGCACTTTGATACTGTGTCTGGATCTAGATGGATGAACAAACCTCTTTTAGGTGATAGAGTTTTGTAGTAATAATCGACTGCTTCCATTGACATCGTCCTTTCTTCCACAGCTCTCTTCTATGCCCAATTAAAAAAAACAAAAACCTCTGCTCTAGCTTATACTTCCACTTCTAACACGAACTGGTGGCAGAAAACCAAAGACTGTGGAGAGGTGTTTAGCTAACTTCTATCTGTGTTTACTAAGAAGTGGCTGACTTGCTCTTGTTGTTCGGTGCTGTAGGGTTGGTTTTCACTCCGTGAGGCCATGCACAACAGAAGACAAAGAAATACTGCCTGGTCTGCGCCAACCTAGCAATCGTTGTTATGCTTGAGCTGTGTCTCTACATCTCGTTGAGGGTTTTCCTTCTTTTCCCCTGACCAACGTACCAAGAGTGGTGTTCTTTTCTAAGCACTGGTGGTCCCTTCTGAAAACGTGTCCAAAATACGTGAGATGAAGCCTAACAATCTGCACGCTTTCTCAGACTTTTCTTGTTTCCGAGTAGGTTTCTATTCAGACTTCTCTCCACACTGCGGAGAATCTCCAGAGTTTATGGCATGCATTTTCATTTGGCTTCTGTCTAAAATATGGCCTCAAGAGTTCTAGTTTTAGTGTAAAACAGGGATTAGGACACCCACATTCATTCTTTCTTAGACCTTCGTTATTTCATGATCCTCATGTTATTATTTCCGTGCTTGTATTTTGTGATTCCCCCCATTTATTTAATGTACTGACCATTGTGTCAAATGGGAAGACCTTATGTGGCACATATGGTTGCTCACTCAACTGCTAACTAGAAGGTTGGAAGTTCCAACTGAGCCAGAGGCACCTTGAAAGGAAGGTCTGGTAATTCACTTCAAAAAGACCACAGATGACCTAAAAGCCAACAGAGTCCGATCCTGCCCCACCCCCACCCCCCACAGGCTCATCATGAGTTGGAATCAGCTTAAAGGCAATGAGTTTGGATTAATGTAATAAGAGTTTCCTGAATTTAAAAAATAAAGACGTTAGTTTACCAGTGCAATTTTGATTCCTAGTGATAATAATTGACTTACAGTGCTTGCTGATGAAGATCAAGAGTTGCAGCCTTCTGCAAGGATGACAACTCAATGTAAAGAAGACCCAAATCCTCACAACAAGACCAATCAGGAGCATCATGATGCACGGAGAAAATATTGAAATTGCCAATGATTTCATCTTGCTTGGTGGATCCAAAATCAATGCTCATGGAAGCAGCAGTAAAGGTATAAAATGATGCATGGCATTGTGTAAATATGATGCACAAGATCTTTTGAAAGTGTTGAAAAGCAGGGAGGTTACTTTGAGGACTAAATTGCACCTGACTGAAATTGGTATTTTCAAATGTGTCACGTGCACTGGAAAGTTTGACATTGAATAAGGAAGATGAAAAAATAATTGATGCATTTGAATTATGATGCAGGCTAAGAATATTGCAAGTACGATGGCCTGCCAAAAATAACTAACAAATCTGTATTGAAAGAAGTACAGCCAGAATGTTCCTTAGAGGCATAGATGGTGAGACTTTGTCTTACATACTTTGCGCATGTTGTCAGAAGAGAGTAGTCCCTGGAGAATGACATCATGGTACTTGCAAGGACTTTGATAGGTGGAAACCCGGCAGATTGAGAGACAAATTCTCTAATAAGCCTTCTTAATTGTCAGTGTTGTCTGTGAGCGCTGTGTGACTATTGCAATGGATTATCGAATCCAGCACAGAAGGAGGGTGTCATGGGAGGAGTGCTTGGTGTCAGAATAGGGTCAAAGAAGGATGGTGAGTGGAGACATGTCTGAACTCTGCCCCACAGCCATGAGCCGTGAGTTTGTGTGGAAGTCTATTCTCCTACCTTTTGTATTCCGAGGAGGTCAGATATGACCTCTGAACTATTTTTTTTCACTCCGGGCCAATCAGAAGTCTTCTCTGCAGAAGTGATGTCTGTTAGACCTTCTAGAATACATGGAACAGTATGACCAATTCCAGGAAACAGTGTTGACAGAGCACTAAGTGCCAACAAAAATTGTCTATTACTTTATAGATTGTACAGAGCCTTAACTTCATGGCGAAATAGAATTCAGTTTATCAGGCAAGGGGTAAACCAATGGAGACCTGAGAGGACCAGCACCAGCTGGACATCTGAAGATCCTCATTGAATAAACCCATAGGATGTCCTCATTGAATAAACCCGTAGGATATTCTCATTGAATAAACCTGCAGAATACCCTCATTCAATAAACCCGCAGAATATCCTTATTGAATAAACCCGTAGGGTATCCTCATGGGATAAACCCGCAGAATATCCTCATTTGATAAACCCGCAGAACATCCTCATTGAATAAACCCGCAGGGTATCCTCATTGAAGATAGTTATAATCTAGCTGTTATTTGTCAGAGTGGATAGAGTAGTAAGAGTTTGAAGACTGCCACAGCAGTAGCATACGGTGAAGTAATACCAGTACAATGTTAATTACAGTGGCCAATTATTCCTTATCACTGCAGGTTATGACCTATTCAGATTCTAAGACTAATTCAGTGGGTGGGGTAGCATTTAAAAACAAAGAAATGGAGTAGACTAGAACCAAGTGGAATGGAATAGGATAGATTGCGTCAGATTCCAGTGTACTTAAAAAAACAAAAGAAAGAAATGGGTAGCGGGGGAACAGGGCACTAACCTACACAAGGGGAGGATATTGTTTATATCTCCACAGGGAAAGAGGGACCAGACTTCAATCCAGTGCTCCAAGATGTGAATGCAACATGACGGCATGGAGTAGGGAACCAGTGGAGAGGTCTGAGGGGCTGGCCCCAATCAACACTATTTGGATACCTGCCCCTCCCCAAAGAATAATTTATTTCAGAGGACAGCACTGAATCTGCAGCTCAGGGAGAGGGATGTGTCTGATTAGAGCACATGGGAGCAAATGAAGGGGGAGGAAGAGAGAGTGGAGCACATCCTAGCCCACCAAGCTTTGAGGACGATATTCCACTTCAGAGCAGCCAATCCACAGAGAAGACCATATGGACAACCCCACTATGAGACATGACATCCCTCACTGACCCATAGCCCTACAGGGGACAACACTGGAGACACAGTGTGGGAATTGCACCCGATCTGATCCCACAACACTGAGGCAAACACTAAGGCCAGGCAACAGAACAGCAAGGGGAACAGTCCCCGGGGAATGCCAAAAATAGACTTTGAGGCCAGGCCTTGGCACCCCATCAGACTCTACCAGAAACACTCCTAAAGGCCAACAGTCTTTGAACTAAAACTAACTACAAGCTTTTCTTTTTTGTTGTTGATGTGGTTTGGATTTTTTTGGTCATTGGCTTTTTGTTGTTTTGTTTTCTTTGGTTGATTTGTTTTGCTCTGTATTGTTTTTGTGCATGTTATTATCGCCGCAGGTCTATCTAAATAAGATAGGCTGGATGAACAATCTGGAGGAGAAAACAACAGGACCGACAGTTCTAGGGGGACATGGGAGTGGAGGAGGTGGGGGGAAAGGAAGTGGTGTTCACAAACCCAGGCACAAGGGAACAACAAGTGATCCAAATTGGGTGTGAGGAGGGTGTAGGAGGCCTGGTAGCACTTGATCAAGGGTAATATAACTGAGAGGAATTACTGAAACCCAAATGAATGCTGAGCATGATAGTAGGACAAGAGGAAAGTAGAGGTAAATAGAGGAAAGAACTAAGAGGCAAAGGGCATTTATGGAGGTCTAAATACAGGCATGTACATATGTAAATATATTCATATATATGATGATGGGGAAATAGATCTATGTGCATATATTTATAGGTTTAGT